>NC_052326.1:51989277-52314277 GCF_016432855.1 Salvelinus namaycush | reverse complement strand
GTCTAGATATTCCCCAATGGAACCCCATTCCACCTCTAGTGCACTAGTTTTGACCAGAGGCCTATGGGAGTGTCTGTTTTACGGAGTCTCCTTAGGGGGCTGTTAGACCTGGTGCCCATCAGATTGTTCAGCCTCTCTGATTCCCATTCTTCTGCTGCAACTCCCTGCGTGTGATGGTGCACTGTAGTGTACGTGACCAATCAGACAGACTGTGTGTCTGTGTGTGCGTCTTTCTCTGTGTGTGTGTGTGTGTGTGTGTGTGTGTGTGTGTGTGTGTGTGTGTGTGTGTGTGTGCGTGCGTGCGTGCGTGCGTGCGTGCGTGCGTGCGTGCGTGCGTGCGTGTGTGTGTGTGTGTGTTTCTGTGTTTCTGTGTGTGTGTGTGTGTGTGTGTGTGTGTGTGTGTGTGTGTGTGTTTCTGTGTGTGTGTGTGTGTGTGTGTGTCTTTCTGTGTGTGTGTGTTTCTGTGTGTGTGTGTGTGTGTGTGTGTGTGTGTGTGTGTGTGTGTGTGTGTGTGTGTGTGTGTGTGTGTGTGTGTGTGTGTGTGTGTGTGTGTGTGTGTGTGTGTGTGTGTGTGTGTGTGTGTGATGGTGCACTGTAGTGACCAATCAGACTATGTAATAGCAACCCTATTATAGAAAGTCATTAGGAATAGTTGATCAGGTCCAGAAACCTGACCAAGGGAAAAATATGGGTCCAACACGTGCAATTTTTTGTTCGTTAAAGAATGTCCTAAATACCTAAAATGTGAAATAGTTCACCTCATAACTATCCGTGTGTAGAGCCAGCGCCTCATATCCATCTAGCTGTTGCTGAAGCTGTTGCTTCCAGGACAAATGATGTGTGGAGAGCCAGGTTACCTGTCCTGCTACTGGACTGATTCATCACAGTTAACACAGACATGTTCCCCTCTTATCAGATTTACACTGGGATCTGGGGCCATGAAGTGACATCCTGGGACCTCGCTGTACTAAAGAGTTGAATGGCTGTTTAACAGTCACACACACACACACACACACACACACACACACACACACACACACACACACACACACACACACACACACACACACACACACACACACACACAGACACACACACACAGACACACACACACACAGACACTGCCTCTATGGACCGATGGACATCCATCCCCATGGCCCATTTCCCATTCTACCCTTCAGTAAATTCATCTTTTAGGGCTGGAATGCTTGCTAAGGGTCCTTGAGATGGCTCCATGTCCTCAGACATTTGCGAAATTTTTCCCATTTTCCCTTTTGTCATGCCTCTTCGAAGTGCGTCCCAAATGGCAAGCTATTCCGTAGTGTGTATGGACTACTTTTGACCATAGCCCTATGGTAGTGCACTAAGAATGGAATAGAGTGCTATCTGGGATGCAGCCTTGGTTTCCGCTGTGCTTTTAGTGACAGAGACTGGGAGGGTTGATGAACTCGCTTCCACTGACACACTATTTACCCTCAGAGTAGACACACACACACGCATGTACACACACACACGCATGTACACACAAACACATCATCTCTAGGTCCAGATTTATAGTACATGGGCGAAGAAGAGGGGGGGGGACTCCAAAGACTGGCAGGCCTGTCAGATACACAGAGAAGCAGCTCTCTCTCTCTCTCTCTCTCTCTCTCTCTCTCTCTCTCTCTCTCTCTCTCTCTCTCTCTCTCTCTCTCTCTCTCTCTCTCTCTTCTCTCTCTCTCTCTCTCTCTCTCTCTCTCTCTTTCTCTCTCTCTCTCTCTCTCTCTCTCTCTCTCTCTCTCTCTCTCTCTCTCTCTCTCTCTAAAAAACAAGCTATGGAGGATTTGGCTCAATAAGACAGAGTGTTGACGTGGATCCACTCCCCTCTCTTAAACAAGCTTAATAGGATCTGGCTCAACAAGACAGAGCGTTGACGTGATCACTACCATTACCATCACTCACCATCGCTACCGTCACTCACCATCTCTACCGTCACTACCATCCCTCACCGTCATTCACCATCAATACATCACTCACCAGCACTTCCAGCATTACCGTCATTCACCATCACTACCATCAATATTGTCATTCACCATCACTACCATCATTCACCATCACTACCATCAATATCGTCATTCACCATCACTACCATCAATATTGTCATTCACCATCACTACCATCACTACCATCAATATTGTCATTCACCATCACTACCATCATTCACCATTACTACCATCAATATTGTCATTCACCATCACTACCATCAATATTGTCATTCACCATCACTACCATCACTACCATCAATATTGTCATTCACCATCACTACCATCAATATTGTCATTCACCATCACTACCATCACTACCTTAACTACCATCACTACAATCAGTACTGTCATCCACCATCACTACCATCACTACCAACAGTACCATCACTCATCTTCATTCACCTTCACTACCATCACTACCATTATTCACCATAACTACCATTGTCACCATCACTACCATCACTAGACATTACTACCATCACTCACTGTCATTCACCCTCACTCACAATCACTACCATCACTCACCGTCAATCACCCTCACTCACAATCACTACCATCACTCACCGTCATACACAATCATTCACCATCACCTACCATCACTACCATCACTCACCGTCATTCCCACTCACTCACAATCACTACCATCACTCACCGTCATACACAATCATTCACCCTCACTCACCATCACTACCATCCCTCACCATCATTACCATCACTTACCATCACCCACCATCACTACCATCCCTCACCATCATTACCATCACTTACCATCATTACCATCACTTACCATCACTTACCATCACTCACCAGGGTGGCAGGTAGCCTAGCAGTTAATAGCAGAGGGCCAGTAACAGAAAAGTTGCTGGTTCCAATCCCCGAGCCGGTAAGGTGTAAAAATCTGAATTCTGCCCTTGAGCTAGTCAGTTAACCTCCAACAACAACTGCTCCCTGGGCGCCGATGACGTGGACGTCGATTAAGGCAGCCCCCCACACCTCTCTGTTTCAGACACATTACGTTTGAATGCTTTCAGTTGTGCAACTGACCAGGTATCCCCCTTTCCCTTCACTACCACTACCACCACCTCCTGTTTTTGTGCAAGTTTTAGATTGACACAATATCTGTTAGCAAAGGTGTCAGTTAGAGATGACGTGGAGGAGCTTGCAGGGAGTTGTAGTCTTGCATGATGTCTACTTTGATACTTAATAATAAAAAAAAAAATATCTGAGAGTAAATAGAGCCAAATATATTGATAAAAGTCACCTTGTCTGACATATTTACACGCTTATCGAAACGTCATGCCAGGGTAAGCCTACACGAAACACAGCCCTTATTTTAAGTGTTTCTAAAATTCCCTGTGGGAAAAATGAATGGTGAACCGCTAGGTTCCTGTGGGAAAAATGAAAAATGAACCGCTAGGTTCTATGGGTATTATGACACGTCCACTGTGGGGCTCTACTGGGCATTCATCACATCTACATAACTATTGGTCTGGCAGTAGAGTGGAATGGATCCCTGGAATGGATTGGAGGAGGAGAGGAAAGGAGAGAAAGGGAGGAATCCGTGTGTAGTAGGAATGTGACCTTATGGGGGAGGCTGTGCCTGGCCTGACTATGGTGGAGTGACGTGTTATGTGATTCCTCACCCCTGACCCCTGACCTCTGTATCACCGCAGTAACAAGGTGAAGTAGATTAGAGTGAGGGTGGAGGGATGACACAGTGAACAGAGGAGAGGAGAGGAGAGGAGAGGAGAGGAGAGGAGAGGAGAGGAGAGGAGAGGAGAGGAGAGGAGAGGAGAGGAGAGGAGAGGAGAGGAAAGGAAAGGAAAGCTGTGTGTCAGCAGGCTAATGAACCCGTCAGGACTGAGAGAGAAAGCAGAACTGCTGTGGGAAAGAGGGGTGAAGAATGATGTTAATTAACTGATGGGTGCCTGTCATAGGGTCGTGTGGACGGATGAGTATAAGCTGTGGCTTTCACACTCTGATCAGTGGAGAGAGGGAGATGTTCTGATCAGTGGAGAGAGGGAGATGTTCTGATCAGTGGAGAGAGGGAGATGTTCTGATCAGTGGAGAGAGGGAGATGTTTTGATCAGTGGAGAGAGGGAGATGTTCTGATCAGTGGAGAGAGGGATATGTTCTGATCAGTGGAGAGAGGGAGATGTTCTGATCAGTGGAGAGAGGGAGATGTTCTGATCAGTGGAGAATGGTGCCGAAGGAGATGGCTGCCGCTTTACGATCCCGTAACCAATTGTGCTATTGTGTCTGTTTTTTTGCCGTTATTTGTAACTTATTTTGTACATAATGTTTCTGCCACCATGTCTTAAGACCTGAAAAGAGCTTCTAGATATCAGGACAGAGATTACTCACCCCGTACTGGAGGAAGAGTTTTTCTTCAACGAGTCGGACGGGAAGGATTTACTTCAGACGCCTGACGAGGCCCTCATCCCCGTCATTCGCAGGAGAAAGAGACAGAGATATCGGGGACGAAGGTCCGGGTGCCTTGTAAGGATCCGACGCCGAGAGGGTAATCTACCTTTACCATCGGTCCTATTAGCCAACGTACAATCAATCGATAATAAAATAGACAAACTACGATCACGTATATCCTACCAACGGGACATTTAAAAACTGTAATATCTTATGTTTCACCGAGTCGTGGCTGACCGACGACATGAATAACATACAGCTGACGTGTTTTCAGCTTTTTCGGCAGGATAGAACAGTGGCCTCTTGTAAGACAAGGGGTGGCGGTGTATGTATATTTGTAAACAACAGCTGGTGCACAAAATCTAAGGAAGTCTCAAGGTTATGCATCTCATGATAAGCTGTAGACCACACTATTTACCAAGAGAGTTTTCCTCTGGATTTTTCATAGCTGCCTATATACCACCACAAACCGATGCTGGCACTAAGACCACACGCAACGAGCTGTATAGGGCCATAAGAAAACAGGAAAACGCTCATCCAGAGGCTGCGCTCCGGGGACTTTAATGCAGGGAAACTTAAATCCGTTTTACCAAATTTCTACCAGCATGTTAAATGTGCAACCAGACAGAAAAAGACTCTAGACCACCTTTACTCCACACACAGAGATGCATACAAAGCTCTCCCTCCCCCTGCTTTTGGCAAATCTGACCATAACTCTATCCTCCTGATTCCTACTTACAAGCAAAAATGAAAGCAGGGAGTACCAGTGACTCGCTCAATATGGAAGTGGTCAGATGACGCAGATGCTAAGCTACAGGACTGTTTGGCTAGCACAGACTGGAATATGTTACGGGATTCATCCAATGGCATTGAGGAGTACACCACATAAGTCACAGGCTTCATCAATAAGTGCATCGATGATGTCGTCCCCACAGTGACCGTACGTACATAACCCAACCAGAAGCTATGGATTACAGGCAACATCCGCACTGAGCTAAAGGGTTGAGCTGCATTCAAGGAGTTGGACTCTAACCCGGAAGCTTATAAGAAATCCCGCTATGCTCTCCGACAAACCATCAAACAGGCAAAGCGTCAATACAGGACTAAGTTTGAATCGTACTACATCGGACTATTACAGACTACAAAGGGAAGCATAGCCGCGAGCTTCCCAGTGACACGAGCCTACCAGACGAGAAAAATGACTTCTATGCTCTCTTCGAGGCAAGTAACACTGAAGCATGCATGAGAGCATCAGCTGTTCCGGATGACTGTGTGATCACACTCTCCATTGCCAATGTAAGTAAGACCTTTAAACAGGTCAACATTCACAAGGCCACAGGGCCAACGGATTACGAAGATGTGTACTCCGAGCATCCACTAACCAACTGTCAAGTGTCTTCACTGACATTTTCAACCTGTCCCTGACTGAGTCTGTAATACCAACATGTTTCAAGCAGACCACCATAGCCCCTGTGCCCCAGAATACTTTAGGTAACCGGGCTAAATGACTACCAACCCGTAGCACTCACGTCTGAAGCCATGAAATGCTTTGAAAGGCTGGTCATGGCTCACATCAACACCATCATCCTAGAAACCCGAGACCCACTCCAATTTGCATACCGCCCCAACAGATCGACAGAGGATGCAATCTCTATTGCACTCCACACTGCCCTTTCCCACCTGGACAAAAGGAACACCTATGTGAAACTGCTATTCATTGACTACAGCTCAGCGTTCAACAACATAGTACCCACAAAGCTCATCACTAAACTAAGGACCCTGGGACTAAACACCTCCCTCTGCAATTGGATCCTGGACTTCCTGACGGGCCACCCCCAGGTGGTAAGGGTAGGTAACAACACATCCGCCATTGCTGATCCTCAACACGGGGGCCCGTCAGGGGTGCGTTCTCAGTCCACCTCCTGTACTCACTGTTCCCTCATGACTGCATGGCCAGGCAAGACTCCAACACCATCATCAAGTTTACCAATGACACAACAGTGGTAGGTAGGCCTGATCACCAACAATGATGTGACAGCCTATAGGGAGGAGGTCAGAGACCCGGCCGTGTGGTGCCAGGACAACAACCTCTCCCTCAATGTGATCAAGACAAAGGAGATGATTGTGGACTACAGTAAAAGGAGGACTGAGCACGTCCCCATTATTTCACTGTATTCTTTCACTGTAATAGCTACTGTAAATTGGACAGTGCAGTTATATTAACAATAATTTAAGCTTTCTGCCAATATCAGATATATCTATGTCCTGGGAAATGTTCTTGTTACTTACAACCTCATGCTAATCACATTAACGCACATTAGCTTAACCGTCCCGCGGTGGGGACAATGATCCAGTAGAGGATAACCCTTTGTGGCTCCACGTAGAACCTTTTTGGGTTCCGTGTAGGATGCTTTTCACAGAGGTTTTTACATTGAACCCAAAAGGGTTCTACCTGCAACCTAAGAGGGTTCTACCTGGACCCAAAAGGAGTGTAGGTCTGGGGAGTGTGTGGTGGAGTCAGGTACTGTCAGCAGTCTAACTCACAACAGATTATTATTACGGCAGATGATTTTATTGTTATTATGGCTGATGGTTTTATTGTTATTACGACAGATGGTTTTATTGTCATTATGGCTGATGGTTCTATTGATATTATGGCTGATGGTTTTATTGTTATTACGGCTGATGGTTTTATTGTCATTATGGCTGATGGTTCTATTGATATTATGGCTGATGGTTTTATTGTCAGTATGGCAGATGGTTGTATTGTCATTATGGCTGATGGTTCTATTGATATTATGGCTGATGGTTTTATTGTTATTACGGCTGATGGTTTTATTGTCATTATGGCTGATGATTTTATTGTTATTACAGCAGATGGTTTTATTGTTTTTATGGCTAATGGTTTTATTGTCTCTGAACATACTTCTTTTCTTAAGCTTTGTTAACTTCTTAAGTCAAAAACCCTGCCGATAGGTAGATGTGAATACAGTACACACACACACACACACACACACACACACCGGCCAAAAACCCTGCGGACAGATCGATGTGAAAACGAATACTTCTTCTTTCAACTGAAATTCCCCTTTTTTGTGTTTTTGACTGGAAGGTTTGACTGGAAGGTGGACCAATGTAAACAGTGCTGCAGGGCAGAATGACTTCATATCTCTGTGTTTCCACGTCCCAAATGACACCCTATTCCATGTACAGTATAGAGCATTACTTATGTGCCCTAGTCAAAAGTAGTACACTATGTAGGAATAGGGTGCCTTTTGGGACACACTCTGTGTCTCGGACAAACAACACAAAGTTGATGTGAACTTCACACGCCCTGCTATCATTTTGACAGCTGCACCTTTGACAGAGTCTGCTGAAGCACACACACGCACGCACGCACGCACACGCACACGCACACGCACACACACACACACACACACACACACACACACACACACACACACCATGCAAACACACACATCCGCTCACAACCGCTAGACTAGAGATACCGGGGGTTATTACAGTACATCAGTCAAACACACATTCTTCATGTTTCTCATTAACAAGGACTGGGGAGAAAAGACAAACATTTCAACATGGTGAAATCAAATGTCAAATCCATTACCTTCACAAAAAACAGGAAGCAAGGAGAGGAGATGAAGAAGAAGGGTCAAGCATCTCCTTCTCTCCAAATCAAATCAAAGTTTATTTGCCACATGCGCCGAATACAACAGGTTTCACCTTACAGTGAAATGCTTACTTAACCAACAATGCTTTAAGAATAAAAAAAAATATATATAAAAAAAAGTGTTAAGTAAAAAATGTAAAATTATAGTAATAAATAATTAAAGAGCAGCAGTAAAAGAATAATAGCGAGGCTATATACAGGGGGTACCGGTACAGAGTCAAGGTCATTTAAAAAATATATATATATTTAAGCAGGCAAGTGTAACGGCTGTCCTCCTCCTCTTCAGACGAAGAGGAGGAGTAGGGATTGGACCAAAGTGCAGCGTGATACTTTGGCATAACGAAGTTTATTAAAGTAAAGACGAAAACCGAAAACACTTCAACAAACTACAAAATAACAAAACGACGTAGACAGACCTGAACATGGAACTTACATAAATACACGAAGAACTCACGAACAGGAACAGACTACATCAAACGAACGAACAAACCGAAACAGTCCCGTGTGGTGCAACATACACAGACACGGAAGACAATCACCCACAAACAAACAGTGTGAACAGCCTACCTTTATATGGTTCTCAATCAGAGGAAACGTCAAACACCTGTCCCTGATTGAGAACCATATAAGGCTAATTACCAATGACCTAAACATAGAAACACAAAACATAGAATGCCCACCCCAACTCACGCCCTGACCAACTAAACACATACAAAAACAACAGAAAACAGGTCAGGAACGTGACAGAACCCCCCCCTCAAGGTGCGAACTCCGGGCGCACCCCTAAAACTCAAGGGGAGGGTCTGGGTGGGCATCTGTCCGCGGTGGCGGCTCTAGCGCAGGACGAGGACACCACTCCACCATTGTCTTTGTCCCCCTCCTTAGCGTCCTCCGAGTGGCGATCCTCGCCCCCAACCCTGGTCTAGGAACCTTCACACCGGTCCCCCCTAGATAACTCAGGACATAGAGGTAGCTCAGGACAGAGAGGTAGCTCAGGACAGAGAGGTAGCTCAGGACAGAGAGATAGCTCAGGACAGAGAGATAGCTCATGACAAAGAGGTAGCTCATGACAAAGAGGTAGCTCAGGACAGAGAGGCAACTCCGGACTACTGGCAGCTCCGGACTGAGTGGCAGCTCCGGACTGAGTGGCAGCTCCGGACTGAGTGGCAGCTCCGGACTGAGTGGCAGCTCCGGACTGTAGGGCAGCTCCGGACTGTAGGGCAGCTCATGACTGTAGGGCAGCTCATGACTGTAGGGCAGCTCATGACTGGAGGGCAGCTCATGACTGGAGGGCAGCTCCTGGCTGGCTGGCGGCTCTGGCAGCTCCTGGCTGGCTGGCGGCTCTGGCAGCTCCTGGCTGGCTGGCGGCTCTGGCAGCTCCTGGCTGGCTGGCGGCTCTGGCAGCCCCTGGCTGGCTGGCGGCTCTGGCAGCTCATGGCTGGCTGGCGGCTCTGGCTGCTCATGGCTGGCGGAAGGCTCTGGCTGATCCTGTCTGGCGGAAGGCTCTGGCTGATCCTGTCTGGTGGAAGGCTCTGGCTGCTCCTGTCTGGCGGAAGGCTCTAGCGGCTCCTGTCTGGCGGAAGGCTCTAGCGGCTCCTGTCTGGCGGACGGCTCTGAAGGCTCATGGCAGACGGGCGGCTTTGCAGGCTCAGTACAGACGGGCGGCTTTGAAGGCTCAGTACAGACGGCCAGTTCATGCGGCGCTTGGCAGACGGACAGGTCAGACGGCGTTGGGCAGACGGGCAGTTCAGGCGCCGTTGGGCAGACGGGCAGTTCAGGCGCCGCTGGGCAGACGGCAGACTCTAGCCGGCTGACGCACACTGTAGACCTAGTGCGTGGTGCCGGAACTGGAGGTACCGGGCTAAGGACACGCACCATCAGGCTAGTGCGGGGAACAACAACAGGGCACACTGGACTCTCAAGGCGTACTATAGGCCTGGTGCGTGGTATAGGCACTGGTGGTACTGGGCTGGAGCGGGGAGGTGGCGCCGGAAATACCGGACCGTGCAGGCGTACTGGCTCCCTTGAGCACTGAGCCTGCCCAACCTTACCTGGTTGTATGCTCCCCGTCGCCCGACCAGTGCGGGGAGGTGGAATAACCCGCACCGGGCTATGTAGGCGAACCGGGGACACCATGCGTAAGGCTGGTGCCATGTAAGCCGGCCCGAGGAGACGCACTGGTGGCCAGATGTGTAGAGCCGGCTTCATGGCACTTGGCTCAATGCTCAATCTAGCCCTGCCAGTGCGGGGAGGTGGAATAACCCGCACCGGGCTATGCACACGTACAGGAGACACCATGCGCTCTACTGCGTAACACGGTGTCTGCCCGTACTCTCGCTCTCCACGGTAAGTACAGGGAGTAGGCGCAGGTCTCCTACCTGACTTCGCCACTCTCCCTCTTAGCCCCCCCCAAGAAATTTTGGGGGTTTACTCACAGGCTTCCTACCGCGTCGTCGTGCTGCCTCCATTCGCCGGTATCCCTCCTCGCACTGCGCCAGAGAATCCCAGGCGGGCTCCGGCACTCGCCCTGGGTTGATCGCCCACCTGTCGATCTCCTCCCACGTAGTGTAGCCCAGCTCCTTCTCCTGCTTCCGAGCTAGCTCCTCGAAACGCCGCCTCTCTGCTTTCGCTGCCTCCAGCTCAGCTTTGGGGCGGCGATATTCTCCTGGTTGAGCCCAGGGTCCCTTTCCGTCCAATATTTCCTCCCAAGTCCATGAGTCCTGGTTCTTTGGCCGCTGCTGCTGGTTCCTCTCACGCTGCTTGATCCATGGTAGGTGGGTGATTCTGTAACGGCTGTCCTCCTCCTCTTCAGACGAAGAGAAGGAGTAGGGATTGGACCAAAGTGCAGCGTGATACTTTGGCATAACGAAGTTTATTAAAGTAAAGACGAAAACCGAAAACACTTCAACAAACTACAAAATAACAAAACGACGTAGACAGACCTGAACATGGAACTTACATAAATACACGAAGAACTCACGAACAGGAACAGACTACATCAAACGAACGAACAAACCGAAACAGTCCCGTGTGGTGCAACATACACAGACACGGAAGACAATCACCCACAAACAAACAGTGTGAACAGCCTACCTTTATATGGTTCTCAATCAGAGGAAACGTCAAACACCTGTCCCTGATTGAGAACCATATAAGGCTAATTACCAATGACCTAAACATAGAAACACAAAACATAGAATGCCCACCCCAACTCACGCCCTGACCAACTAAACACATACAAAAACAACAGAAAACAGGTCAGGAACGTGACAGCAAGTCAGTTATGAACAAATTCTTATTTACAATGACGGCCTAGGAACAGTGGGTTAACTGTCTTGTTCAGGGGCAAAACGACAGATTTTTATCTTGTCAGCTTGGGGATTCGCTCTAGCAACCTTTCGGTTACTGGCCCAACGCTCTAACCACTAGGCTACCTGCCGCTCCAATTGAGGTAACATGTACATATAGGTAGAGTTAAAGTGACTATGCATAGATAATAAACAGAGAGTAGCAGCAGCGTAAAAGAGGGGTCTGGGTACCCCTTTGATTAGCTGTTCATGTTCAGGAGTCTTATGGCTTGGGGGTAGAAGCTGTTAACCTATGGGGACAGCCGAAGAACTCTTTCAGGTTCTAGATAGCACCTTTAATTCCTAAGAGTTTAGCAGTCACAGACAAGCACAGATAACAGTAATTTGGTGGGTGTTTAAATTGGTTTGCAATGGAAATGTATTTCTTACATATCCCAACTCCCCCTGAGACACTTGAGTGGGGTCACGGCCAGGGTCACCATTGTAGAGCAATTAAGCTTCAGTGCCTTTCACACAGAGAAGCAGACTCTGGATTTGGTCTTATGTGGCAACATTTGAAATTGTGTTTTTTACATTGGATAAAAGTAGAGACAGAGCTACAGAGTGGTATTTCATACACTGCATTTTTGAGGAACAATGGGAAAGTTATTATGCTTTGAAAGTTGATAAACTTATAAACTCACTTTTGAGAAAATGGCCTTTGAATGTTTTGGTATCTAGTGAAGAGCTCTTCTTTGTCTACACCCATTCAGCATCGTTGTCACGATCGTCTTTGTGAGAGAGAGAGGACCAAGGCGCAGCGCGTGAAAAATACATCTTCTTTTAATGAAGGAAAAACAAACACTTACAAAATGAACAAAACAAACGATCGTGAAGCTAAACCTGAACTAAGTGCACACATGCAACATAGAACATAGACATAGACAACTACCCACAAAAGCCTACTGCCTATGGCTGCCTTAAATATGGCTCCCAATCAGAGACAATGAATGACAGCTGTCTCTGATTGAGAACCAATCTAGGCAGCCATAGACATAACTAGACAACTATACTCTACTCTGCCCCATACACATACAACACCCCCTAGACACTACAAAACACATACATTCCCCATGTCACACCCTGACCTAACTAAAAAACATAAAGAAAACAAAGAATACTAAGGCCAGGGCGTGACAATCGTTCACACCCTCATAATTTTTAGCCTCAACCATCTCGTTTCGCTCTCGAAGCTAGTTAAACAACAATGAACATAGTGCCAAATCATTACCCTGCATGAATCTGCTGGGAGCTAACCAACCAGGTTCAATGTTAGCGAGCTAACATTAGGCTCTAACTAGCAAAGCAAATGGTTCAGGTATACGAATTATAACGTCATACATGAAGCGTTAGCTAGGGAGCCAGCCAACTAACGTTAGCTATCTAGCTAACAGTACACCTTAACTTGAAATGAAACCACTTTCTGTCAAAATTTGAAATGTGTAATATCTAAAAATGTAGCCAGCTCGACTATCTTACATCATCTACATCATCACGCATGATGGCGGCGTCTCCCTGTCACGGATGCCACTGTTGCCCTTAGTTTGAAGATGTAATCCTGAGACAGGTGTTTTCTCCATCTCTTTAGCTATCATACTCTAATTCCACTGATTTCAAAAACTATATTATATAGTCATAGTCCTATATAGTCATAGATAGTCATAGATAGACATTGACAGTTATATAAAGTCATTGATAGTCATCGGTAGTCATTTATAGTCATATACAGTATAGTCATTGACAGTCATTGATAGTCGTATATAGTAACACATGCCTATAGGAGTTATAAGCTATAAAATCTCTGAGTATCTAGACTAATAAACCTGAAGAGAACCTGGCTGCCACAGTCCCCCCAGCTACATGTAACTACAGTACATGTCACGCCCTGGCCTTAGTTATCTTTGTTCTCTTTATTATTTTGGTTAGGTCAGGGTGTGACGAGGGTGGTTTGTGTGTTTTTGTCTCGTCTAGGGTGTTTGTACTGTCTAGGGGTTTTTTGTAGAGTAATGGGGTTGTGTTTATTGTAGGTGTTTATGTAAGTCTATGGTTGCCTAGATTGGTTCTCAATTAGAGGCAGGTGTTCATCGTTGTCTCTGATTGGGAACCATATTTAGGCAGCCATGTTCTTTGGGTATTTTGTGGGTGATTGTTGCCGTGTCTGTGTTTGTTCGCCACACGGTACTGTTTCGTTCGTTTGTTGTTTTGTATTTTGTTAGTGTTCTATTTGTTGGATTATCATTCAAATTCATCATCATGAACATTTACCACGCTGCGCCTTGGTCCTCCTCTCTTTCACCCGAAGACGAGCGTTACAGAATCACCCACCTAACTCGGACCAAGCAGCGTGGTAAGCGGCAGCAGCAGCATGAGCAGCGATGTCAGGAGGAATGGACTTGGGAAGAAATTCTGTACGGTAAGGGACCTTGGGTTCAAGCTGGAGAGTATCGCCGCCCTCGTGAAGAGCTGGAGGCAGCTAAAGCCGAGAGGCGGTGGTATGAGGAGGCAGCACGGAAGCGAGGCTGGAAGCCTGAGAGTCAGCCCCAAATATTTCTTGGGGGGGGGGGATAAAGGGGAGTGTGGCGAAGTCAGGTAGGAGACCTGCGCCAACTCCCCGTGCTTACCGTGGAAAGCGAGAGTACGGGCAGACACCGTGTTATGCGGAAAAGCGCACGGTGTCTCCTGTACGTGTGCTTAGCCCGGTGCGGTACATTCCAGCTCCACGCATCGAGCCAGGTGCCATGAAGCCGGCTCAACGTATCTGGTCTCCAGTGCGTCTCCTCGGGCCAGTGTACATGGCACCAGCCTTACGCATGGTGTCCCCGGTTTGCCAGCACAGCCCAGTGTGGGCTATTCCACCTCGCTGCACTGGCCTGGCTATGGGAAGCATGCAACCAGGTAAAGTTGGGCAGGCTCGGTGCTTAAGAGCTCCTGTACACCTTCACGGTCCGGTATATCCGGCGCCACCTCCTCGCCCCAGCCCAGTACCACCAGTGCCAACACCATGCACCAGGCTTCCTGTGCGTCTCCAGGGCCCTGTTCCTCCTCCATGCACTCGCCCTGTGGTGCGTGTCCCCAGCCCGGTACCACCAGTTCCGGCACCACGCACCAAGCCTCCTGTGCGTCTCCAGAGGCCAGAGTCTGCTGTCTGCCCAGCGCCACCTGCGCTGCCCGTCTGCCCAGCGTCGCCTGCGCTGCCCGTCTGCCCAGCGTCGCCTGCGCTGCCCGTCTGCCCAGCGCCGTCTGAGCTGTCCGTCTGCCCAGCGCCGCCTGCGCTGCCCGTCTGCCCAGCACCGTCTGAGCCGCCCGTCTGCCCAGCGCCATCTGAGCCGCCCGTCTGTCCTGAGCCTTCAAAGCAGCCCGTCTGTCCTGAGCCTTCAGAGCCGTCCGTTAGTCAGGAGTCGCTAGAGCCGTCCGCCAGACAGGAGCCGCTAGAGCCGCCCGACAGACAGGAGCCGCTAGAGCCGCCCGCCAGACAGGAGCCTCCAGAGCCGCCCGCCAGACAGGAGCCTCCAGAGCCGCCCGCCAGACAGGAGCCGCCAGAGCCGCCCGCCAGACAGGAGCCGCCAGAGCCGTCAGCCAGCCAGGGGCCGCCAGAGCCGTCAGCCAGCCAGGGGCTGCCAGAGCCGTCAGCCAGCCAGGAGCTGCCAGAGCCGTCAGCCAGCCAGGAGCTGCCAGAGCCGCCAGCCAGCCAGGAGCTGCCAGAGCCGTCAGCCAGCCAGGAGCTGCCAGAGCCGCCAGCCAGCCAGGACCTGCCAGAGCCGTCAGTCAGCCAGGACCTGCCAGAGTCGTCAGTCAGCCAGGAGCTGCCAGAGCTGCTTGTCACGCCGGCGATGCCGGAATTGCCCCTCAGTCCGGAGCTACCCCTCAGTCCGGAGCTGCCCCTCAGTCCGGAGCTGCCTTTAATTAGGATCATAGGTCGGAGGCGAGGGTCGTCCCTCTGAAGAGGCCTTTGAAGAGGGCAATGACTATGGTAGAGTGGGGTCTACGTCCCGCACCCGAGCCGCCGCCATGAATGAGGCCCACCCGGACCCTCCCCTTTAGATTAGGTTTTTGCGGCTGGAGTCCGCACCTTTGTGGGGGGGTACTGTCACGCCCTGGCCTTAGTTCTCTTTGTTCTCTTTATTATTTTGGTTAGGTCAGGGTGTGACGAGGGTGGTTTGTGTGTTTTTGTCTCGTCTAGGGTGTTTGTACTGTCTAGGGGGTTTTTGTAGAGTAATGGGGTTGTGTTCATTGTAGGTGTTTATGTAAGTCTATGGTTGCCTAGATTGGTTCTCAATTAGAGGCAGGTGTTCATCGTTGTCTCTGATTGGGAACCATATTTAGGCAGCCATGTTCTTTGGGTATTTTGTGGGTGATTGTTGCCGTGTCTGTGTTTGTTCGCCACACGGTACTGTTTCGTTCGTTTGTTCACTTCGTTTGTTGTTTTGTATTTTGTTAGTGTTCTGTTTGTTGGATTATCATTAAAATTCATCATCATGAACATTTACCACGCTGCGCCTTGGTCCTCCTCTCTTTCACCCGAAGACGAGCGTTACAGTACAGCAAAACAACAACAGCTACATGAATTAACTTCCTTAATCTAACTATAATACCTGGATAGTCTGCCAATCCCACAACAATAGCCACTATAAAAACGCTGTACTAAATTCATTAAGCTAACGAGGACAAAGTCATTTACTGATGTGTGTGTTGGGGATCGCCATGGTGACATAATTAGGAAAACAGGATTGTGGTCCTGCTGTGTCGGCCCTACGTGCTTTTCAGATGTTACTTCACTGAGTTTAAACAATATCATAATAAAACCCTTTCCACCAACCTCCCCCTCCTTTCCGCCTGGACACAATGGTATTATACATTAGCACCAATCTATCAACAGGAAATGAGGAATCAGTCTGAATCAGTCCATATACCGTAATTAGAAAAAAAAGATGAAAACCAGCAGTGCTGCTGTGTTGAGGAACGGGACTACCCACTCCTTGAGGAACAGAGGGTCTGCAGTGTTGAGGAACGGGACTACCCACTCCTTGAGGAACAGAGGGTCTGCACTGTTGAGGAACAGGACTACCCACTCCTTGAGGAA
The DNA here is from genome assembly GCF_016432855.1 of Salvelinus namaycush. Lineage (NCBI taxonomy): Eukaryota > Metazoa > Chordata > Actinopteri > Salmoniformes > Salmonidae > Salvelinus > Salvelinus namaycush. The sequence continues at coordinate 52,297,714 of NC_052326.1, read as the reverse complement.
CAGAGGGTCTGCACTGTTGAGGAACGGGACTACCCACTCCTTGAGGAACAGAGGGTCTGCACTGTTGAGGAACGGGACTACCCACTCCTTGAGGAACAGAGGGTCTGCACTGTTGAGGAACGGGACTACCCACTCCTTGAGGAACAGAGGGTCTGCACTGTTGAGGAAAGGGACTACCCACTCCTTGAGGAACAGAGGGTCTGCACTGTTGAGGAACGGGACTACCCACTCCTTGAGGAACAGAGGGTCTGCACTGTTGAGGAACGGGACTACCCACTCCTTGAGGAACAGAGGGTCTGCACTGTTGAGGAACGGGACTACCCACTCCTTGAGGAACAGAGGGTCTGCACTGTTGAGGAAAGGGACTACCCACTCCTTGAGGAACAGAGGGTCTGCACTGTTGAGGAACGGGACTACCCACTCCTTGAGGAACAGAGGGTCTGCACTGTTGAGGAACGGGACTACCCACTCCTTGAGGAACAGAGGGTCTGCACTGTTGAGGAACGGGACTACCCACTCCTTGAGGAACAGAGGGTCTGCACTGTTGAGGAACGGGACTACCCACTCCTTGAGGAACAGAGGGTCTGCACTGTTGAGGAACGGGACTACCCACTCCTTGAGGAACAGAGGGTCTGCACTGTTGAGGAACGGGACTACCCACTCCTTGAGGAAGAGAGGGTCTGCACTGTTGAGGAACGGGACTACCCAGTCCTTGAGGAACAGAGGGTCTGCACTGTTGAGGAAAGGGACTACCCACTCCTTGAGGAACAGAGGGTCTGCACTGTTGAGGAACAGGACTACCCACTCCTTGAGGAACAGAGGGTCTGCACTGTTGAGGAACGGGTCTACCCACTCCTTGAGGAACAGAGGGTCTGCACTGTTGAGGAACGGGACTACCCACTCCTTGAGGAACAGAGGGTCTGCACTGTTGAGGAACGGGACTACCCACTCCTTGAGGAACAGAGGGTCTGCACTGTTGAGGAACGGGACTACCCACTCCTTGAGTAACAGAGGGTCTGCACTGTTGAGGAACGGGACTACCCACTCCTTGAGGAACAGAGGGTCTGCACTGTTGAGGAACGGGACTACCCACTCCTTGAGGAACAGAGGGTCTGCACTGTTGAGGAACAGGGATACCCACTCCTTGAGGAACAGAGGGTCTGCACTGTTGAGGAACGGGACTACCCACTCCTTGAGGAACAGAGGGTCTGCACTGTTGAGGAACGGGACTACCCACTCCTTGAGGAACAGAGGGTCTGCACTGTTGAGGAACAGGACTACCCACTCCTTGAGGAACAGAGGGTCTGCACTGTTGAGGAATGGGACTACCCACTCCTTGAGGAACAGAGGGTCTGCACTGTTGAGGAACATGGCTACCCACTCCTTGAGGAACAGAGGGTCTGCACTGTTGAGGAACGGGACTACCCACTCCTTGAGGAACAGAGGGTCTGCACTGTTGAGGAACAGGACTACCCACTCCTTGAGGAACAGAGGGTCTGCACTGTTGAGGAACGGGACTACCCACTCCTTGAGGAACAGAGGGTCTGCACTGTTGAGGAACATGGCTACCCACTCCTTGAGGAACAGAGGGTCTGCACTGTTGAGGAACAGGGCTACTCACTCCTTGCGGAACAGAGGGTCTGCACTGTTGAGGAACGGGACTACCCACTCCTTGAGGAACAGAGGGTCTGCACTGTTGAGGAACATGGCTACCCACTCCTTGAGGAACAGAGGGTCTGCACTTTTGAGGAACGGGACTACCCACTCCTTGGGGAACAGAGGGTCTGCACTGTTGAGGAACGGGACTACCCACTCCTTGAGGAACAGAGGGTCTGCACTGTTCAGGAACAGGACTACCCACTCCTTGAGGAACAGAGGGTCTGCACTGTTGAGGAACGGGACTACCCACTCCTTGAGGAACAGAGGGTCTGCACTGTTGAGGACCAGGACTACCCACTCCTTGAGGAACAGAGGGTCTGCACTGTTGAGGAACAGGACTACCCACTCCTTGAGGAACAGAGGGTCTGCACTGTTGAGGAACAGGACTACCCACTCCTTGAGGAACAGAGGGTCTGCACTGTTGAGGAACAGGACTACCCACTCCTTGAGGAACAGAGGGTCTGCACTGTTGAGGAACAGGACTACCCACTCCTTGAGGAACAGAGGGTCTGCACTGTTGAGGAACAGGGATACACACTCCTTGAGGAACAGAGGGTCTGCAGTGTTGAGGAACAGGGATACCCACTCCTTGAGGAACAGAGGGTCTGCACTGTTGAGGAACGGGACTACCCACTCCTTGGGGAACAGAGGGTCTGCACTGTTGAGGAACGGGACTACCCACTCCTTGAGGAACAGAGGGTCTGCACTGTTGAGGAACAGGACTACCCACTCCTTGAGGAACAGAGGGTCTGCACTGTTGAGGAACGGGACTACCCACTCCTTGAGGAACAGAGGGTCTGCACTGTTGAGGAACAGGACTACCCACTCCTTGAGGAACAGAGGGTCTGCACTGTTGAGGAACAGGACTACCCACTCCTTGAGGAACAGAGGGTCTGCACTGTTGAGGAACGGGACTACCCACTCCTTGAGGAACAGAGGGTCTGCACTGTTGAGGAACGGGACTACCCACTCCTTGAGGAACAGAGGGTCTGCACTGTTGAGGAACGGGACTACCCACTCCTTGAGGAACAGAGGGTCTGCACTGTTGAGGAACGGGACTACCCACTCCTTGAGGAACAGAGGGTCTGCACTGTTGAGGAACGGGACTACCCACTCCTTGAGGAACAGAGGGTCTGCACTGTTGAGGAAAGGGACTACCCACTCCTTGAGGAACAGAGGGTCTGCACTGTTGAGGAACGGGACTACCCACTCCTTGAGGAACAGAGGGTCTGCACTGTTGAGGAACGGGACTACCCACTCCTTGAGGAACAGAGGGTCTGCACTGTTGAGGAACGGGACTACCCACTCCTTGAGGAACAGAGGGTCTGCACTGTTGAGGAACGGGACTACCCACTCCTTGAGGAACAGAGGGTCTGCACTGTTGAGGAACAGGGATACCCACTCCTTGAGGAACAGAGGGTCTGCACTGTTGAGGAACGGGACTACCCACTCCTTGAGGAACAGAGGGTCTGCACTGTTGAGGAACGGGACTACCCACTCCTTGAGGAACAGAGGGTCTGCACTGTTGAGGAACAGGACTACCCACTCCTTGAGGAACAGAGGGTCTGCACTGTCGAGGAATGGGACTACCCACTCCTTGAGGAACAGAGGGTCTGCACTGTTGAGGAACATGGCTACCCACTCCTTGAGGAACAGAGGGTCTGCACTGTTGAGGAACGGGACTACCCACTCCTTGAGGAACAGAGGGTCTGCACTGTTGAGGAACAGGACTACCCACTCCTTGAGGAACAGAGGGTCTGCACTGTTGAGGAACGGGACTACCCACTCCTTGAGGAACAGAGGGTCTGCACTGTTGAGGAACATGGCTACCCACTCCTTGAGGAACAGAGGGTCTGCACTGTTGAGGAACAGGGCTACTCACTCCTTGCGGAACAGAGGGTCTGCACTGTTGAGGAACGGGACTACCCACTCCTTGAGGAACAGAGGGTCTGCACTGTTGAGGAACATGGCTACCCACTCCTTGAGGAACAGAGGGTCTGCACTGTTGAGGAACGGGACTACCCACTCCTTGAGGAACAGAGGGTCTGCACTGTTGAGGAACGGGACTACCCACTCCTTGAGGAACAGAGGGTCTGCACTGTTGAGGAACAGGACTACCCACTCCTTGAGGAACAGAGGGTCTGCACTGTTGAGGAACGGGACTACCCACTCCTTGAGGAACAGAGGGTCTGCACTGTTGAGGAACAGGACTACCCACTCCTTGAGGAACAGAGGGTCTGCACTGTTGAGGAACAGGACTACCCACTCCTTGAGGAACAGAGGGTCTGCACTGTTGAGGAACGGGACTACCCACTCCTTGAGGAACAGAGGGTCTGCACTGTTGAGGAACAGGGATACCCACTCCTTGAGGAACAGAGGGTCTGCACTGTTGAGGAACGGGACTACCCACTCCTTGAGGAACAGAGGGTCTGCACTGTTGAGGAACGGGACTACCAACTCCTTGAGGAACAGAGGGTCTGCACTGTTGAGGAACAGGACTACCCACTCCTTGAGGAACAGAGGGTCTGCACTGTTGAGGAATGGGACTACCCACTCCTTGAGGAACAGAGGGTCTGCAATGTTGAGGAACATGGCTACCCACTCCTTGAGGAACAGAGGGTCTGCACTGTTGAGGAACGGGACTACCCACTCCTTGAGGAACAGAGGGTCTGCACTGTTGAGGAACAGGACTACCCACTCCTTGAGGAACAGAGGGTCTGCACTGTTGAGGAACGGGACTACCCACTCCTTGAGGAACAGAGGGTCTGCACTGTTGAGGAACATGGCTACCCACTCCTTGAGGAACAGAGGGTCTGCACTGTTGAGGAACAGGGCTACTCACTCCTTGCGGAACAGAGGGTCTGCACTGTTGAGGAACGGGACTACCCACTCCTTGAGGAACAGAGGGTCTGCACTGTTGAGGAACATGGCTACCCACTCCTTGAGGAACAGAGGGTCTGCACTGTTGAGGAACGGGACTACCCACTCCTTGGGGAACAGAGGGTCTGCACTGTTGAGGAACGGGACTACCCACTCCTTGAGGAACAGAGGGTCTGCACTGTTGAGGAACAGGACTACCCACTCCTTGAGGAACAGAGGGTCTGCACTGTTGAGGAACGGGACTACCCACTCCTTGAGGAACAGAGGGTCTGCACTGTTGAGGACCAGGACTACCCACTCCTTGAGGAACAGAGGGTCTGCACTGTTGAGGAACAGGACTACCCACTCCTTGAGGAACAGAGGGTCTGCACTGTTGAGGAACAGGACTACCCACTCCTTGAGGAACAGAGGGTCTGCACTGTTGAGGAACAGGACTACCCACTCCTTGAGGAACAGAGGGTCTGCACTGTTGAGGAACAGGACTACCCACTCCTTGAGGAACAGAGGGTCTGCACTGTTGAGGAACAGGGATACACACTCCTTGAGGAACAGAGGGTCTGCAGTGTTGAGGAACAGGGATACCCACTCCTTGAGGAACAGAGGGTCTGCACTGTTGAGGAACGGGACTACACACTCCTTGGGGAACAGAGGGTCTGCACTGTTGAGGAACGGGACTACCCACTCCTTGAGGAACAGAGGGTCTGCACTGTTGAGGAACAGGACTACCCACTCCTTGAGGAACAGAGGGTCTGCACTGTTGAGGAACGGGACTACCCACTCCTTGAGGAACAGAGGGTCTGCACTGTTGAGGAACAGGACTACCCACTCCTTGAGGAACAGAGGGTCTGCACTGTTGAGGAACAGGACTACCCACTCCTTGAGGAACAGAGGGTCTGCACTGTTGAGGAACGGGACTACCCACTCCTTGAGGAACAGAGGGTCTGCACTGTTGAGGAACGGGACTACCCACTCCTTGAGGAACAGAGGGTCTGCACTGTTGAGGAACGGGACTACCCACTCCTTGAGGAACAGAGGGTCTGCACTGTTGAGGAACGGGACTACCCACTCCTTGAGGAACAGAGGGTCTGCACTGTTGAGGAACGGGACTACCCACTCCTTGAGGAACAGAGGGTCTGCACTGTTGAGGAAAGGGACTACCCACTCCTTGAGGAACAGAGGGTCTGCACTGTTGAGGAACGGGACTACCCACTCCTTGAGGAACAGAGGGTCTGCACTGTTGAGGAACGGGACTACCCACTCCTTGAGGAACAGAGGGTCTGCACTGTTGAGGAACGGGACTACCCACTCCTTGAGGAACAGAGGGTCTGCACTGTTGAGGAACGGGACTACCCACTCCTTGAGGAACAGAGGGTCTGCACTGTTGAGGAACAGGGATACCCACTCCTTGAGGAACAGAGGGTCTGCACTGTTGAGGAACGGGACTACCCACTCCTTGAGGAACAGAGGGTCTGCACTGTTGAGGAACGGGACTACCCACTCCTTGAGGAACAGAGGGTCTGCACTGTTGAGGAACAGGACTACCCACTCCTTGAGGAACAGAGGGTCTGCACTGTTGAGGAATGGGACTACCCACTCCTTGAGGAACAGAGGGTCTGCACTGTTGAGGAACATGGCTACCCACTCCTTGAGGAACAGAGGGTCTGCACTGTTGAGGAACGGGACTACCCACTCCTTGAGGAACAGAGGGTCTGCACTGTTGAGGAACAGGACTACCCACTCCTTGAGGAACAGAGGGTCTGCACTGTTGAGGAACGGGACTACCCACTCCTTGAGGAACAGAGGGTCTGCACTGTTGAGGAACATGGCTACCCACTCCTTGAGGAACAGAGGGTCTGCACTGTTGAGGAACAGGGCTACTCACTCCTTGCGGAACAGAGGGTCTGCACTGTTGAGGAACGGGACTACCCACTCCTTGAGGAACAGAGGGTCTGCACTGTTGAGGAACATGGCTACCCACTCCTTGAGGAACAGAGGGTCTGCACTGTTGAGGAACGGGACTACCCACTCCTTGAGGAACAGAGGGTCTGCACTGTTGAGGAACGGGACTACCCACTCCTTGAGGAACAGAGGGTCTGCACTGTTGAGGAACAGGACTACCCACTCCTTGAGGAACAGAGGGTCTGCACTGTTGAGGAACGGGACTACCCACTCCTTGAGGAACAGAGGGTCTGCACTGTTGAGGAACAGGACTACCCACTCCTTGAGGAACAGAGGGTCTGCACTGTTGAGGAACAGGACTACCCACTCCTTGAGGAACAGAGGGTCTGCACTGTTGAGGAACAGGACTACCCACTCCTTGAGGAACAGAGGGTCTGCACTGTTGAGGAACAGGACTACCCACTCCTTGAGGAACAGAGGGTCTGCACTGTTGAGGAACAGGACTACCCACTCCTTGAGGAACAGAGGGTCTGCACTGTTGAGGAACAGGGATACACACTCCTTGAGGAACAGAGGGTCTGCAGTGTTGAGGAACAGGGATACCCACTCCTTGAGGAACAGAGGGTCTGCACTGTTGAGGAACGGGACTACCCACTCCTTGGGGAACAGAGGGTCTGCACTGTTGAGGAACGGGACTACCCTCTCCTTGAGGAACAGAGGGTCTGCACTGTTGAGGAACAGGACTACCCACTCCTTGAGGAACAGAGGGTCTGCACTGTTGAGGAACAGGACTACCCACTCCTTGAGGAACAGAGGGTCTGCACTGTTGAGGAACAGGACTACCCACTCCTTGAGGAACAGAGGGTCTGCACTGTTGAGGAACAGGACTACCCACTCCTTGAGGAACAGAGGGTCTGCACTGTTGAGGAACAGGACTACCCACTCCTTGAGGAACAGAGGGTCTGCACTGTTGAGGAACGGGACTACCCACTCCTTGAGGAACAGAGGGTCTGCACTGTTGAGGAACATGGCTACCCACTCCTTGAGGAACAGAGGGTCTGCACTGTTGAGGAACAGGGCTACTCACTCCTTGAGGAACAGAGGGTCTGCAATGTTGAGGAATGGGACTACCCACTCCTTGAGGAACAGAGGGTCTGCACTGTTGAGGAACATGGCTACCCACTCCTTGAGGAACAGAGGGTCTGCACTGTTGAGGAACGGGACTACCCACTCCTTGAGGAACAGAGGGTCTGCACTGTTGAGGAACAGGACTACCCACTCCTTGAGGAACAGAGGGTCTGCACTGTTGAGGAACGGGACTACCCACTCCTTGAGGAACAGAGGGTCTGCACTGTTGAGGAACGGGACTACCCACTCCTTGAGGAACAGAGGGTCTGCACTGTTGAGGAACATGGCTACCCACTCCTTGAGGAACAGAGGGTCTGCACTGTTGAGGAACGGGACTACCCACTCCTTGAGGAACAGAGGGTCTGCAGTGTTGAGGAACAGGACTACCCACTCCTTGAGGAACAGAGGGTCTGCACTGTTGAGGAACAGGACTACCCACTCCTTGAGGAACAGAGGGTCTGCACTGTTGAGGAACGGGACTACCCACTCCTTGAGGAACAGAGGGTCTGCACTGTTGAGGAACATGGCTACCCACTCCTTGAGGAACAGAGGGTCTGCACTGTTGAGGAACAGGGCTACTCACTCCTTGAGGAACAGAGGGTCTGCAATGTTGAGGAATGGGACTACCCACTCCTTGAGGAACAGAGGGTCTGCACTGTTGAGGAACATGGCTACCCACTCCTTGAGGAACAGAGGGTCTGCACTGTTGAGGAACGGGACTACCCACTCCTTGAGGAACAGAGGGTCTGCACTGTTGAGGAACAGGACTACCCACTCCTTGAGGAACAGAGGGTCTGCACTGTTGAGGAACGGGACTACCCACTCCTTGAGGAACAGAGGGTCTGCACTGTTGAGGAACGGGACTACCCACTCCTTGAGGAACAGAGGGTCTGCACTGTTGAGGAACATGGCTACCCACTCCTTGAGGAACAGAGGGTCTGCACTGTTGAGGAACGGGACTACCCACTCCTTGAGGAACAGAGGGTCTGCAGTGTTGAGGAACAGGGATACACACTCATAGAGGACCAGAGGTTCTGCTGTGTTGAGGAACAGAGATACCCATTTCTTGAGAACCAGAGGTTCTGCAGTGTTGAGGAACATGGATACCCACTCCTTGAGGATCAGAGGTTCTGCAGTGTTGAGGAACAGGGATACCCACTCATAGAGGACCAGAGGTTCTGCTGTGTTGAGGAACAGGGCAACCCATTTCTTGAGAACCAGAGGTGCTCAGAGTAAAACGTGGCAGAGATGAGATGCTGATGTGTGTGTGAAATACGTCAGGCTGTAGCCCACCAGTACGAGAGTTAACTAGCCCTAAGTTAGAGTGGTGAATAACAGAGATGCCTACCTGTGTGTGAGAGCTTTAGTCGGGGTCCGCTCTGGTTCCAGGTTGCAGCGGTGGAGTCTGTAGAGGTGGTGTCTGGTAGCAACAACAGCAGTTGGAGGAACACACCCAGCAGAACACAGGCCCTCTGTGGCCCCAGGGTCCTCATCGTCATCATTTTAAAAAAGTACAGGTGGTAGTCTCTGGTACAACACCCAGTGGATCGTCTCAGCAGTTTCTAATTGGTGCTCTGTGAGAACAGGAAGAGAGAAAGAAGAGTTTGACAAGTTGTCATGGAAACAACTACTTTCAACTGAGTAGAAGTGAGGTTCTTATTTCCTGACCAGGAAAAGGTAGAGGTATAGACCATAGCAGGTCCAGGAGTTTTTCCTGGATAAGTTGCATTGGGAGGTAAAACTCCTCGCCCTAGTCATAACACACCATCCAAAGGCCCAGGTGAAAAGCACATAAATCACTCCAAATTCATAAAGAAAATACAACTTGAAATGTAACGGGATACTCTTGTGAAATACATTTCATATTGGACCATGAATTTGGTTGACATTTACAATGGTTGGCCTAGTGCCAGACATACACCTGTGTAAATCTTGAGAAAATTCGAACTTAAAAATATCCTGGAGAAAAAAGAAAATGTGTTTGTTGTCATAATTCATCATAATGCCTGGCTCATAACTTGCCTTGAGGTTTAAAGTTTTAGCAGGTGGGGGAAATATTTGATGAGAGTCAGATAGAGCAGTCTACACTAGATACAGGGAAAGTATTCAGACTCCTTGACTTTTTCCACATTTTGTTACGTTATAGCCTTAGTCTAAAATTGATTAAATTGTTGTTTTTCCCTCATCAATCTACGCACAACACCCCATAATGACAAAGCAAAAACAGGATTTTCCAAATTTTTGCAAATGTATTAAAAATAAAAAGACAGAAATTACACATTTACATAAATATTCAGACTCTTTACTCAGTACTTTGTTGAAGCACCTTTGGAAGCAATTACAGCCTTGAGTCTTCTTGGGTATGACGCTATAAGCTTGGCACACCTGTATTTGGGGAGTTTCTCCCATTCTTCTCTGCAGATCGTCTCAAGCTCTGTCACGTTGGATGGGGAGTGTCGCTACATACAGTAGATATTTTCAGGTCTCTCCAGAGATGTTTGGTCAGGTTCATGTCCAAGCTCTGGCTGGGCTACTCAAGGACATTCAGAGACTTGTCCCGAAGCCATTCCTGCGTTGTCTTAGCTGTGCTTAGGGTCATTGTCCTGTTGGAAGGTGAACCTTTGCCCCAGTCTGAGGTCCTGAGCACTCTGGATGAGAATCTCTCTGTACTTTGCTCCGTTCATCTTTCCCTCAATCCTGACTAGTCTCCCAGTCCCTGCCGCTGAAAAACGTGATGCTTCCAGCACCATGCTTCACCGTAGAGATGGTGCCAGGTTTCCTCCAGAATCTTGTTTCTCATGGTCTGAGAGCCTTTACGTGCCTTTTGGCAATCTCCAAGTGGGCTGTCTTATGACTTTTACTGAGGAGTGGCTTCCGTCTGACCAATCTACCATAAAGGCCTGATTGGTGGAGTGCTGCAGAGATGGTTGTCCTTCTGGAAGGTTCTCCCATCTCTGTCAGAGTGACCATCGGGTTCTTGGTCACCTCCCAAGGCCCTTCTCCCCCGATTGCTCAGTTTGGCCAGGTGGCTAGCTCCAGGAAGAGTCTTGGTGGTTCCAAACTTCTTCCATTGAAGAATGATAGAGGCCACTGTGTTCTTGGGGACCTTCAATGCTGCATAAATGTTTTGTAACACTTGCCTAGATCTGTGCCTTGACACAATTCTGTCTCGGAGCTCTACGGACAATTGCTTCGACCTCATGGCTCGTTTTTGTCTGTGGGACCTGTGGGACCTTATATAGACAGGTGTGTGCCTTATCAAATCATGCCCAATCAGTTGAATTTACCACAGGTGGACTCCAATCAAGTTGTAGTAACATCTCAAGGATGATCAATGGAAACAGGATGCATCTGAGCTCAATTTAGAGTCTCATAGCGAAGGGTCTGAATACTTATGTAAATAAGGTATTTATGTATTTTTATTGTTTATAGATTGGAAAATATTTCAAAAACACTGTTTTGGCTTTGTCATTGTTCTGTGTAGATAGATTAGGATTTTTTTTATTCAATCAATTTTAGAATACGGCTGTAACGTAACAAAATGTGGAAAAAGGGAAGTGGTCTGAATACTTTCAGAATGCACTGTATATGGGAATATGAGTGTTTTTGTACATTTATGGTCAGAATCTTTGTAGGGTGTCGTTTTAGACCGACAAGATATGATCAGACAAGGAAGAGACAGCCCACCGTAGTGTGTGTGGACTACTTTTGACCATAGCCCTATGGTAGTGCACTAAGAATGGAATAGAGTGCTATCTGGGATGCAGCCTTGGTTTCCGCTGTGCTTTTAGTGACAGAGACTGGGAGGGTTGATGAACTCGCTTCCACTGACACACTATTTACCCTCAGAGTAGACACACACACACGCATGTACACACACACACGCATGTACACACAAACACATCATCTCTAGGTCCAGATTTATAGTACATGGGAGAAGAAGAGGGGGGGGGGACTCCAAAGACTGGCAGGCCTGTCAGATACACAGAGAAGCAGCTCTCTCTCTCTCTCTCTCTCTCTCTCTCTCTCTCTCTCTCTCTCTCTCTCTCTCTCTCTCTCTCTCTCTCTCTCTCTCTCTCTCTCTCTCTCTCTCTCTCTCTCTCTCTCTCTCTCTCTCTCTCTCTCTCTCTCTCTCCCTCTCTCTCTCCCTCTCTCTCTCTCTCTCTCTCTCTCTCTCTCTCTCTCTCTCTCTCTCTCTCTCAAAAACAAGCTATGGAGGATCTGGCTCAACAAGACAGAGTGTTGACGTGGATCCACTCCCCTCTCTTAAACAAGCTTAATAGGATCTGGCTCAACAAGACAGAGCGTTGACGTGGATCCTTGTTTTTAAATAAATACTAAAGTCAAGTGAACTCTTTACCCCTGACTCAAGAAGCTTTCCAGCTCACTTGATCTAACAGAAGGAAGGCCACGCTTCACAACCTATGTTCGGTACACAGTTAAGTTTCCAACCATCTTCCATCATGAAAGACAATGCATTAAGCACTCCAAGTGCTTCAGTTGAGACGCCAGATCATCAGAGCAGACAACACTTTAGGAGACACGGTTTGATAAAGTGTTTAAAGGTGTTTATACATCACACTGAAAAGAAACCTGATCTGGACTAAGAGAGCCTCCGCGCCGTCGGTGTGGACAGACCAGCAGACTTGGTTTCAAGTAGGATTGGTTTTCTTTCAAATACTTTGAGTTTGCCTGGAGCAGCTATTGCCTTCTCCACCTCCTTTACCACTTGACCTCAACAGATGTGAGTGTGTGTGTGTGTGTGTGTGTGTGTGTGTGTGTGTGTGTGTGTGTGTGTGTGTGTGTGTGTGTGTGTGTGTGTGTGTGTGTGTGTGTGTGTGTGTGTGTGTGTGTGTGTGTGTGTGTGTGTGTGTGTGTGTGTGTGTGTGTCTTCTATGGAGGATATTTCCGGGGTTTCCGACACACACAGTCATTACCATCTGGAAGTTACTCCCACTGAGAGCATCCCCTTCCCACCATGCCACTAGTCAGTTAGTTTGTGTTTTAATAGTTTGCGTTATTGGAGATGCGAGGTCATGGAGATGCGAGAGCAAGTTACATTTTAGATGCATAGTACAAAATGATTAGCATTTCAGTCTACAGTTTGGTGATCAGAAACAAACGGCTCAAAGGCAGAGCAAATCATTAAGATGATATAGTCATTCTAAAATCACATATACATGCAGCATTACAGACATCAGCTGATACAAAACTGACACAACTTTCAATTTATTTTTATATTTCTTTCTTTAACCTTTACTAAATTAGGCAAGTCAGTTAAGAACAAATTCTTATTTCACAATGAAGACCTACCAATTGAGCAAGGAGAACAGCAAACCATTTTCTATTTTGTGTAAAGAGATTGTTCAGCAACTTGAGCCAGTTGAAGGTTATATTGTGACGAGCTGAGGCCTCTCCGTCCTGTTATCTGAGAATGATGAAAACACTTCCATACTCAGACCATTTTAACGTATGTGTGTGCAATTAGGTAGTTTACTCATGATATGATTGTAAGCAAAGATCCCAGAAAGAAGGGGAACTCCTGTTTTGAATGTTTTAATATGTAATTCAAATCACCGGTACTTTCCCCTCCTGGTTTCAGTAACTGCTGACACGAAAATACTCAAGGGGCCAAATTATAAAAGCACGTAGAAAATGGATCCAGGGAAACAATCAGTTGTTATTCATATTATTATAATCCGTTCCATCATTCTAAGCTGACAGTCACACATGTTGCCAATGAGCAGCCATGAAATGTTATTTTGTTTCCTTCTCAGAAGAGGTGAATTGCTGTCATGGCTTTTAGAGAGAAACTTCCTAGAGTCCCAGGTCACTACTCCCTGAACAGTGTATCTGCACTCCACACTCTTGGAAAAATAGGTTCCATATTTTTTATTATATTTAACCTTTATTTAACTAGGCAAGTCAGTTAAGAACAAATTCTTATTTACAATGACAGCCTACACTGGCCAAACCCAGACGACGCTGGGCCAATTGTGCGCCACCCTATGGGACTCCCAATCACGGCCGGTTGGGATACAGCCTGAATTCAAACCAGGGTGTCTGTAGTGACGCCTCCAGGACTGAAATGCAGTGCCTTAGACCGCTGGGCAATCGGGAGACAGGGTTCTTTGGCTGTCCCCATAGGAAAACCCTTTAAAGAACCAAGTAGTAGAACCCTTTTGAGTTCCATGTAGAACTCACTGTGGAAAGGGTTCTACACTGAACCCAAAAGAGTTCTACCTGGAACCAAAAAGTGTTCTACCTGGAACCAAAAAGGGTTCTCCTATGGTGACAGCCGAAAAACCCTTTTGGAACCCTTTTTTTTCTAAGAGTGCACTGCAGTAAAACTAGTCAAAGTGATGAACTGAAGGCTCAAGGCCTTGGGTGCAGCCTACGCCCCAGTGAGAAAACGAGTGACAGGGAGAGTAAATCATGGAGGTATTAACTATTAACATGTTACCAAGGAGAGGCTGTAAAGCTGTCACCTCCTTCTTTCTCCTTTGCGCTGATGCTCTGTAATCACACCCATTTCTCTTCTCACAGCCCTGCTGAATACATCACCATCCCAGGAATGTAAAATGGGGATTTTTAGGAGGTTGGTAATGTGGCATGGCTAGATTTCTCCAAAGTTCTAGTTGTAAATACGAAGGAAAAAGTTGAGTCTTCGAGAGTTTGACTTCATTGGGTCACGATGAAATAACCTCGAGTGGGTTTGTAGTAAAATCCCAACAATAACCAAGACAACCAACATAGGGAGCAAGTGTTTGACTTCCTATTGGCTCCTACGCAACCTGGAAACCATCTAATCTATCACTGCTCACTCTCACCCCAGGAGTCTGTCTATAGGCAGGGCCGGATTCATGCAGGGGCTTACCGGGGCAGAAGCCCCTGGGCTTAGGCATGTGGGGAGCCCATGAGGCAGCAAGAATGTTTTACAAATGTAATACAAATATATATATGGGGGCCCAGGTGGGTAACTGGGGGCCCTGCCTGGATTGGGTAACTGATTAATAAAAAATAGATAAAGTGCATAATAAATAAAAGTGACGGGTCAATTGAGTGTGTCAGGGTCCCAAAACCCGTAGAGGCAAAACAAATGTAATAAACAAAAATAACCAGAGAGCCTCATATTTGCCACAGAGGATCAATAGTTTATAAAAGAAATAACTGTGGATGAAGTTTATTTAGTCAGTTATGCCTACAGTCGGGTAGGCCGCAGTTTGAGCAGCAAGCGAGCCAAATTTGGCCAACAGTTTGTTGTGTTGTGGTCATAGACATATAATCCATAGAAAGGTTCATTAGTGTTCTTAATGTTTTGTACACTCAGTTGCCTCCTAATATTGTATAAATCTGTGTGTTGCTTCATTGGCCATGGTGTTTGCAACGGTAGGGTTGTGGGTCTGGTTCCCGTGGGGAACCAATCAGAAAATGTATGCACTTTCTACTTACTGTAAGTCGCTCGGGATAAGTACCATGGCAACACCAGGGGTCTGTCTACAGTCCATAAGTACCATGGCAACACCAGGGTTGAGGCTATAGGCAGTAATTACCACGGCAACACCAGGGGTCTGTCTATAGGCTGTAATTACCACGGCAACACCAAATTGGTCCAGCCATACAACTGGCCCTAATAGGCTATATAAGAGCCTGGTCCAGCCATACAACTGGCCCTAATAGGCTATATAAGAGCCTGGTTCGGCCATACAACTGGCCCTAATAGGCTATATAAGAGCCTGGTTCGGCCATACAACTGGCCCTAATAGGCTATATAAGAGCCTGGTCCAGCCATACAATTGGCCCTAATAGGCTATATAAGAGCCTGGTCCAGCCATACAACTGGCCCTAATAGGCTATATAAGAGCTTTTGGTCCAGCCATACAACTGGCGCTAATAGGCAATATCAGAGCCTGGTCCAGCCATACAACTGGCCCTAATAGGCTATATAAGAGCCTGGTCCAGCCAACCCACTATGGTAACCCATTAGGAAATACAGCACAAAGACTGACCTTTTCAATGAGAATACCTATTTTAGGAGCTGTTAGTTACACACACATGGAGACAATCAGTGACAGGGTCAAATAATATACATTTACTCTTAGCATCGTTCCACAATTTACACACATTTGTTAATGTTATCACTTTATCAACAATATAATCTCTTTTATTTTTAATTTAGGAGAGAAGAAGTCACACTAGCAGATTGTCTACATTGTTTGAGCCCTGTAGCAAATAGAAAATAAACATGGGGCTAGCTAGCTGATTGGTCCTGGAAAAACCTTGAAGCAACACCTCATCCTCCTCCCTGAGTCTCACCCCGAGTCCAGACCTGAAATGAGTCTAGCAGAGAGTTCCCTAGCCTGTAACAAACACACACACACACACACACGCACACACGCACACACACACATATTCTGAGTTAGTCAGGCTTTTGGTCGGGCTCACCCATCATCTCATATCCTATTGGCTGTCAACAGCCCTTTACAGACAACTCAAACCCAACCCATGCGAGTTCTTGTAGGATTACACTTTCTTCATTTTTTTATTAGAAAGGCCTATGGCCAATATGGAAAAACTGAAAACTTAAATGATTATGTTTCTGGAATGTAACAAGAGTTTAATTTATGTCCTTCCTCAGGTAGAAAATCAAAAGCAGATTAAAAATGTATTGGTAGTCTGTATGATAAATTGTAATTTCTCTCTATAACAATTTGTTCTATTATTGCTGTACACATCTGATGAATGGTCAGTGTTACTAAAAGGTGACGTTGCCAGACTATGTAGTATATCCTGCTTTATGTAGAGAGAGAAGAGAGAGGGAGGGGGGGGGGGGGAGGGGGGGAGGGGGAGAGAGAGAGAGCGGGACGGACGGACGGAGTGTGGGAGGGGGAGAGAGAGGTGGAGGGAGAGAGAGAGAGAGGGGGAGAGAGAGAGAGAGAGAGAGAGAGAGAGAGAGAGAGAGGAGGGAGGGATGGATGGATGGATGGAGGGTGGGAGGGAGGGAGGGAGGGGGAGAGAGAGAAGGGGAGAGAGAGAGAGAGAGCGAGAGATAGAGAGAGAGAGAGCGAGAGAGGGACGGACGGACGGACGGAGGGTGGGAGGGGGAGAGAGAGTTAAGTAGCACCAGTACATTGTTCCCTGCTGGTTTATTCTTTCTCACCAGTCAAAGACCCATTAGGTGGGGGGAAGAGGCAGAGAAAGCAACCACCCATTTAATTGACAGCACCCTATTCATCACAAACACACGAAAGACAGAAAGAAAGAAAGAAAGACAGAAAGAAAGACAGAAAGACAGAAAGAAAGAAAGACAGCAGGCCATACCAGTAATAACATACATTAGACCTAACTGTGGTCCTCCTTACTGTGGTCCTCACAGAAAATAAAAGACACGAAAGAAAGAAAGAAAGAAAGAAAGAAAGAAAGAAAGAAAGAAAGAAAGAAAGAAAGAAAGAAAGAAAGAAAGAAAGAAAGAAAGAAAGAAGGAAAGAAGGAAAGAAAGACAGAAAGAAAGACAGAAAGAAAGACAGAAAGAAAGACACAGACAGACAGAAAGACAGAAAGAAAGACAGAAAGACAGTAAGAAAGACAGACAGACAGACAGACAGACAGACAGACAGACAGACAGACAGACAGACAGACAGACAGACAGACAGACAGACAGACAGACAGACAGACAGACAGACAGAAAGAAAGAAAGAAAGACAGAAAGAAAGACAGAAAGACAGTAAGAAAGACAGTAAGAAAGACAGTAAGAAAGACAGACAGACAGACAGACAGACAGACAGACAGACAGACAGACAGACAGACAGACAGACAGACAGACAGACAGAAAGACAGAAAGAAAGACAGAAAGAAAGACAGAAAGATAGTAAGGAGTGTCTCCCCTGCCCCTATTGATATGAACTTATGGACTCAGTCATGTCTATTCTTTTCAAAGTCAAACTATCAGTGTACTGTTTGGCTGTCTCTTGTCTCTCCCAGCCAATACTCATATTGTATTAGGTCATCCTTCAAGCCTTGAAACACAGTGTTGTGGTCAAGAGTGTGTGCGTGTGTGAATAAGTGCATGTGTGTGTGTGCATGTGTCTGTGCATGCGCGCATGTGTGTGTGTGTGTGTGTGTGCGTGCGTATGTGTGCGTGTGTGAATAAGTGCGTGTGTGTGTGTGTGTGTGTGTGTGTTGTGTGTGTGTGTATGTGTGTGTGTGTGTGTGTGTGTGTGTGTAGGGGCTTGCACAGACCTTTCAGTGGGCAGGTGCTCAAAATGAAAAAGAAAAGGCCACGCACTCAACTGAAAAAAGTCTGGAGATTCATAACATACCAGCTGAGTCTACCTTGTTGTTGTTGGCATAGGCCGATTTCTGCAACAACACACAGTCACAGTGCCTCATAAAGACATGATTGACTGACATCTGGAACATAAGGTAGACTATCAGCTGATCATTGATGTTGATGATGGATGTTGATGATGGATGTTAATGATGGATGTTGATGATGGATGTTGATGATGGATGTTGATGATGGATGTTGATGATGGATGTTGATGATGGATGTTGATGATGGATGTTGATGATGGATGTTAATGATGGATGTTGATGATGGATGTTGATGATGGATGTTGATGATGGATGTTGATGATGGATGTTGTTGATGGATGTTGTTGATGGATGTTAATGATGGATGTTGATGATGGATGTTAATGATGGATGTTGATGATGGATGTTAATGATGGATGTTAATGATGGATGTTAATGATGGATGTTGATGATGGATGTTGATGATGGATGTTGATGATGGATGTTGATGATGGATGTTGATGATGGATGTTAATGATGGATGTTGATGATGGATGTTGATGATGGATGTTAATGATGGATGTTGATGATGGATGTTAATGATGGATGTTGATGATGGATGTTGATGATGGATGTTGATGATGGATGTTGATGATGGATGTTGTTGATGGATGTTGTTGATGGATGTTAATGATGGATGTTGATGATGGATGTTGATGATGGATGTTGATGATGGATGTTAATGATGGATGTTGATGATGGATGTTGATGATGGATGTTGATGATGGATGTTGATGATGGATGTTGATGATGGATGTTGATGATGGATGTTGATGATGGATGTTAATGATGGATGTTGATGATGATGGATGTTGATGATGGATGTTGATGATGGATGTTGATGATGGATGTTGATGATGGATGTTGATGATGGATGTTAATGATGGATGTTGATGATGGATGTTGATGATGGATGTTGATGATGGATGTTGATGATGGATGTTAATGATGGATGTTGATGATGGATGTTAATGATGGATGTTGATGATGGATGTTGATGATGGATGTTGATGATGGATGTTGATGATGGATGTTAATGATGGATGTTGATGATGGATGTTGATGATGGATGTTGATGATGGATGTTAATGATGGATGTTGATGATGGATGTAGATTCTGCTAGTCAGCTAGCTCCATCGTTGATTTACTGATTGTGATTTATCTTCAATACTCTTAAATAATAACTTCATAATCTTCTAACTCTAATCTTCTAATGATATATGGCTGGCTGGCTAGTGGCTTGTGTGGATATTGTTGTATATTTTGGTTAGCTAGACTCTACACTACCTGTGTTCAGGGTTTCATTTTTAAATTGGGAGGTACAGGACCAAAAAGTGAATGTGAGAGGGAGGGGGGGGGGGGGGGGGGGTGGGGGGGGGTGACCTGTGGAGCTCTGAGGTACCAGAATGTATGAGAAAATAAATCACCTTTATAGCATTGCATGCATATCACAGAGTTTGTTTTAGCCGCATAGAGCAGTAGAGTAGAGGCACGTACAGGAGTTGCACACATGGGAAACATTAGAAGTCTAGGGTCAGTAAAATAGGGCCTTATATAAACACACTGCATCCACTTCTATGACATTTTACATGACTGGAGACGTTTACATGACTGGAGACGTTTACATGACTGGAGACGTTTACATGACTGGAGACGTTTACATGACTGGAGACTTTTACATGACTGGAGACGTTTACATGACTGGAGACTTTTACACGACTGGAGACGTTTACATGACTTGAGACTTTTACATGACTGGAGACTTTTACATGACTGGAGACTTTTACATGACTGGAGACGTTTACATGACTGGAGACGTTTACATGACTGGAGACGTTTACATGACTGGAGACTTTTACATGACTGGAGACTTTTACATGACTGGAGACGTTTACATGACTGGAGACTTTTACATGACTGGAGACTTTTACATGACTGGAGACGTTTACATGACTGGAGACTTTTACATGACTGGAGACTTTTACATGACTGGAGACTTTTACATGACTGGAGACGTTTACATGACTGGAGACGTTTACATGACTGGAGACTTTTACATGACTGGAGACGTTTACATGACTGGAGACTTTTACATGACTGGAGACTTTTACATGACTGGAGACTTTTACATGACTGGAGACGTTTACATGACTGGAGACGTTTACATGACTGGAGACTTTTACATGACTGGAGACTTTTACATGACTGGAGACGTTTACATGACTGGAGACGTTTACATGACTGGAGACTTTTACATGACTGGAGACGTTTACATGACTGGAGACGTTTACATGACTGGAGACTTTTACATGACTGGAGACTTTACATGACTGGAGACGTTTACATGACTGGAGACGTTTACATGACTGGAGACTTTTACATGACTGGAGACGTTTACATGACTGGAGACTTTTACATGACTGGAGACTTTTACATGACTGGAGACGTTTACATGACTGGAGACGTTTACATGACTGGAGACTTTTACATGACTGGAGACGTTTACATGACTGGAGACGTTTACATGACTGGAGACTTTTACATGACTAGAGACTTTTACATGACTGGAGACGTTTACATGACTGGAGACTTTTACATGACTGGAGACTTTTACATGACTGGAGACGTTTACATGACTGGAGACTTTTACATGACTGGAGACTTTTACATGACTGGAGACGTTTACATGACTGGAGACGTTTACATGACTGGAGACTTTTACATGACTGGAGACTTTTACATGACTGGAGACGTTTACATGACTGGAGACTTTTACATGACTGGAGACTTTTACATGACTGGAGACGTTTACATGACTGGAGACTTTTACATGACTGGAGACTTTTACATGACTGGAGACGTTTACATGACCGGAGACTTTTACATGACTGGATGCAGAATTGTTTTAAATATCGAAACGACAGGCTACTTTAACACTGACAAACTGAGAATCTGAGATAGATTTTTTTTTTTTTTTACTTGTCTTGAATCCATCACTAGCCTCGACCTAGGAGTGTGGAGAAACACGTATTTTACAATGTGAGGAGGAAATTCTAGGAAATTTGAGTCCAGTTTCACAGACTCAACCAATGATGCTCAGCTCACTTGCCGGCAATGGCCGATGCTCTCGTGCCAAAAGCATCTCTCTTCTTTCACTTTGTAAAACAATGTTCGCTTAAAAGACACATATTTGGAAGTTGATCAAATATTTTAGTAGTCTACAGTCAAATTCGAGTTTTTTCTCTTTTCAGCAGGAGCCATTTGTTCTCCAACCAGTGTCTCCCACGATTGTATTTTGTAATATTTTGAAAGGCCTGTTTTGTCTCCATGCTGTTTGGTCACTGACAGATTTGCTGCGCGTTCCTGCCTTGTGATTGGACAATCTCCGTAGTCTACAGGGCAGACTGGGCAAAAAGGCACGACCCTGGCACATGTGAGCTCCGTACAGGGCGGGACGGGGTACGGGTGGGGGGGGATGGCGAACTTGACGACGTCACGACGACTTGGGAGCAGTGGGTTCAGAAGAACCATGACAAAAAAAACTGTCTGTGTCCAAAATGTCACCCTATATCCTACATAGTGGCCTATGGGTCCTGGTCAAAAGTAGTGCACTACATAGGGAATAGGGTACAAGTTGGGACATATCCCCAGAGAGAACGGAGATTACTGGAGAAGACTGCCTCTAAGCAGCCCCCTGTGGCCCTTCAGCCCCACCATTCTGCCCAGACAAAGAGCTCCTACAGGTGCAGCATCTTAATTTGAAGGGGAAAACCCCTGTCCTGCTCTTAATGAGCAGTGTCCCCATCCATCCACATTTCCAAATCACTGACACACTGAAAGGCTTTAGAACAGAGCCTTGCCTATACTGTGCAGACCGATCTGGGTTCAAATAGTATTTGTTTTTCTTTCAAATACATCATTAGCGCAGCTTGATTGAGCTTCCCTTGTCTGGTGGAATGGAACCAATGGAATAGAGCCCCGCCCATACTGGCATTCCAGGCAGGCTCAATCAACTATCTGAAAGAAAACAGATCCTATTTGAACCCAGCAGGGAGCTGACAGTGACAGTCTTTAGAACAGTGTCACTGAGTAACTCTCCTCTGCCTGACATGCAGTGACGGGGCAGACCAAAGAAATATAATTACTAGAAATGGACAAAACTCCTTCAGACCAGACTTGAATGTGTGGAAATGTCCATTCAGGCAGACACTGTCCAACCCTATCCTGTCTCCTGCTGGCAACATCCTAACCTGGTCCCTGATCTGTTCGTGCTGTAGAGCAAACTCCTATGCTTGACAACCGTATACAGAACAAACAGATCTGGGACGAGATTAACAGTACAGAAGAGATGCCTTCAGTCCCGCTACCATGGGCAGCTGCCAATCACGTACCCTGGCATAGAGGAACAGAAAAACCCCAGGGGCCAGGCCTGAATAACATTCTCTCTGGCAGCCATGGAACCCATTGAGGAGCTCGCCAGCAACACAGCAAACAGCATACCAACTAAACTGGGGGACTTTCTAATGGGTTTATCTCAATTTGCTGAAGGAATGTCAGTAACTACACTAAACACTGACATGTAATGTTTTCTCATTCCAACAAAACCTGAAGGTAAAGTGGGTTGACTCATTTTTAGACAGTAAGAGAGCAGTTACTAACATACTATTTAGTCTTTGTAACTACAATCTCCCGGGTGGCGCAGTGGTCTAGGGCACTGCATCGCAGTGCTAGCTGCGCCACCAGAGTCTCTGGGTTCGCGCCCAGGCTCTGTCGCAGCCGGCCGCGACCGGGAGGTCCGTGGGGCGACGCACAATTGGCATAGCGTCGTCCGGGTTAGGGAGGGTTTGGCCGGTAGGGATATCCTTGTCTCAGTATGTAAATGTAATAAAATGTATGCACTCTACTGTTAGTCGCTCTGGATAAGAGCGTCTGCTAAATGACTAAAATGTAAATGTAATGTACAATATTCTAGAAGGTTACAGCAGCTGTCTCTACAAACAATGGTTTAGGGCTATGAGATTGACTGGTGTGAAAAAGTGCGTCAGAAGGGATTTTGGGTGATATTAACTTGTGAAGACGACTACTCCCACACCCCAGTGGTATTGACTCCTGGAATAACAGACTACACTGTTGAAGCAACATGAACTATGACTCACAGAGAGAGAGTGACAGAGACAAAGAGATAGAGAGAGCGCGAGAGAGTGAGCGACAGAGAGAGAGAGAGAGAGCGAGCGACAGAGAGAGAGAGGTAGAGAGGGGGAGAGAGAGAGAGGGAGAGAGAGAGACCAAACCAAATCATGATAAAACAAAAAGATAATTACTTGACACATTGGAAAGAATGAACAAAAACAGAGCAACTAGAATGTTATTTGGCCCAAAACAGAGTGTACACAGCGGCAGAATACCTGACCACTGTGACTAACCCAAACTTAAGGAAAGCTTTGGCTATGTACAGACTCAGTGAGCATAGCCTTGCTATTGAGAAAAGCCGCCTTAGCCTGTCTTCTCTTGAAAGTCAGGTCTGCCTATGTGATCACTGCCCACAAAATGAGGTGGAAACTGAGCTGCACTTCCTAACCCCCTGTCAAATGTATGACCATATTAGAGACACATATTTCCCTCAGAATACACAGATCCACATAGAGGTAGGGATAGAGGGAGTTAGAGAGGGAGGCAGAATGAGAGGGATAGAGGGAGGTAGAGAGGGAGGCAGAATGAGAGGGATAGAGGGAGGTAGAGAGGGAGGCAGAATGAGAGGGATAGAGGGAGGTAGAGAGGGAGGCAGAATGAGAGGGATAGAGGGAGGTAGAGAGGGAGGCAGAATGAGAGGGATAGAGGGAGGTAGAGAGGGAGGCCGAAAGAGGGATAGAGGGAGGGATAGAGGGGGGTGTAACGAGAGGGCTAGAGGGAGGGATAGAGGGGGGGAGAGAGGGGGGGTATAACGAGAGGGCTAGAGGGAGGGATAGAGGGGGGAGAGGGGGGTATAACGAGAGGGATAGAGGGAGGGATAGAGGGGGGGAGAGAGGGCACTATAGACAGTCAGACTTAAAAGCCTTACTGAACTTCTCACTTTCAGAAGACCCAGGACTGGCCAAAAGGTATTGCATGGCATTTCTAATGCTAGAAGGCAGCTTTGTTGTATTTCAATAAACTAAAGGAAAGAGTCAAATCTTAGCTGTCGAGTTTAATGTCAAAAACTTAAATTGGACAAAAGAAGAAGACGTTCCTTTACTGTCACAACGATTGTAAAACAACAAGTAGAATTCCCCAGTGTAATTAACATCATTTCACAAGGTTGTTAAACTACTGGCATATTTGAGACTTTTACCACTTATAGGGCACCAAATTCCAGCTGCTGTTGTTTTCTTCATTGAACAGCGGATGTTGTTTTCTTCATTGAACAGCTGGTGTTGTTTTCTCCATTGAACAGCTGGTGTTGTTTTCTCCATTGAACAGCGGATGTTGTTTTCTTCATTGAACAGCTGATGTTGTTTTCTCCATTGAACAGCTGATGCTGTTTTCTCTATTGAACAGCTGGTGTTGTTTTCTCCATTGAACAGCTGGTGTTGTTTTCTCCATTGAACAGCTGGTGTTGTTTTCTCCATTGAACAGCTGGTGTTGTTTTCTTCATTGAACAGCTGGTGTTGTTTTCTCCATTGAACAGCTGATGTTGTTTTCTCTATTGAACAGCTGGTGTTGTTTTCTCCATTGAACAGCTGGTGTTGTTTTCTCCATTGAACAGCTGGTGTTGTTTTCTCCATTGAACAGCTGGTGTTGTTTTCTCCATTGAACAGCTGATGTTGTTTTCTCTATTGAACAGCTGGTGTTGTTTTCTCCATTGAACAGCTGGTGTTGTTTTCTCCATTGAACAGCTGGTGTTGTTTTCTCCATTGAACAGCTGGTGTTGTTTTCTCCATTGAACAGCTGGTGTTGTTTTCTCCATTGAACAGCTGGTGTTGTTTTCTCCATTGAACAGCTGGTGTTGTTTTCTCCATTGAACAGCTGGTGTTGTTTTCTTCATTGAACAGCTGGTGTTGTTTTTCTCCATTGAACAGCGGATGTTGTTTTCTTCATTGAACAGCTGATGTTGTTTTCTCCATTGAACAGCTGATGCTGTTTTCTCTATTGAACAGCTGGTGTTGTTTTCTCCATTGAACAGCTGGTGTTGTTTTCTTCATTGAACAGCTGGTGTTGTTTTCTCCATTGAACAGCTGGTGTTGTTTTCTCCATTGAACAGCTGGTGTTGTTTTCGCCATTGAACAGCTGATGTTGTTTTCTTCATTGAACAGCTGGTGTTGTTTTCTCCATTGAACAGCTGATGTTGTTTTCTCCATTGAACAGCTGGTGTTGTTTTCTTCATTGAACAGCTGGTGTTGTTTTCTCCATTGAACAGCTGATGTTGTTTTCTCTATTGAACAGCTGGTGTTGTTTTCTTCATTGAACAGCTGGTGTTGTTTTCTTCATTGAACAGCTGGTGTTGTTTTCTCCATTGAACAGCTGGTGTTGTTTTCTCCATTGAACAGCTGGTGTTGTTTTCTCCATTGAACAGCTGGTGTTGTTTTCTTCATTGAACAGCTGATGTTGTTTTCTCTATTGAACAGCTGGTGTTGTTTTCTCCATTGAACAGCTGATGCTGTTTTCTTCATTGAACAGCTGGTGTTGTTTTCTCCATTGAACAGCTGATGTTGTTTTCTTCATTGAACAGCTGGTGTTGTTTTCTCCATTGAACAGCTGATGTTGTTTTCTCTATTGAACAGCTGGTGTTGTTTTCTTCATTGAACAGCTGGTGTTGTTTTCTCCATTGAACAGCTGATGTTGTTTTCTCTATTGAACAGCTGGTGTTGTTTTCTCCATTGAACAGCTGGTGTTGTTTTCTCCATTGAACAGCTGGTGTTGTTTTCTCCATTGAACAGCTGGTACAACAAAAGGGAAATGATATGTTCCTCTCTGTCTGTCAATCACAACTGATTCGATGGCTGAGGTGTGTGATTTGGCTGGTGTAGAGTAGCCTACAGTCCAAACTATAAGAATGTCTTACATTTAGATTAGTTGATGATATGATCGTCTATACATGTTAAGACAAGACTCATGAGCCAAAGCCTCTTCAACCAAACAGTATTCACAAGACATGTGAGAAAGTCATTGTTTATCCTACATGGGATTGGTATTTGTGTGAAACGTTAAAAGGTAGAAGATACTCAGTAATGTAGAGCAGGAAAACAACAAGGAGGACATTCATCTCCTCATTGCTGTTTGGGCGTCAAATCAAAGTTTATTCATTCGTCATATGCTTAATATATGTAAACGGTGCAATGAAATGCTTACTTGCGCGAGTTTCCTCCACATTGCAGGAAATAATCAATGAGCAGTAAAACTAGAGCAGTCACAATACAAATACTTTGTCAATAATAACAAAGTCTAAAACGTAGAGATGCTGAGTATTGGGTCTGATTGCGCTGAGACCACCTTTCTTGCATCACCACAGTGGTTTGTCAAGCACTGTCTGCTCGAATCAGAGGACATACTGATAGCATTGCACAAGGCATTCATATTTTCACACAAATCTCCAATCGACGCCGGTGTGTGATTTATGTAAATGTCTGGGTTCCTGTTAGAATGTGGCCCTCTGGTCTTCTCTCATTGTGGTCAGAAACACAGCCATCCAAGTTGTTGAACACACACACACACACACACACACACACACACACACACACACACACACACACACACACACACACACACACACACACACACACACACACACACACACACACACACACACACACACACACACACACACAGAGAGAGAGAGAGAGCTCAAAAAGCTCACCTGATCTAATTAAATGAATCTCAGTGAGAGTATTCACAGTAGTTCATTTGGTTGTCCAGAGAGATTTGATCTCCAGAGAGATTTGATCCCCAGAGAGAGAGAATTGATCCCCAGAGAGAATTGACCCCCAGAGAGAATTGATCCCCAGAGAAAATTGATCCCCAGATAGAATTGATCCCCAGAGAGATTTGATCCCCAGAGAGATTTGATCTCCAGAGAGAATTGATCCCCAGAGAGATTTGATCCCCAGAGAGAATTGATCCCCAGAGAGATTTGATCCCCAGAGAGATTTGATCTCCAGAGAGAATTGATCCCCAGAGAGATTTGATCCCCAGAGAGAATTGATAAAGGGCGTCTAACTTCTGCAAAAAGACATTCAGTGAATGAAAGAGACCCCACTGCATTGCACCCATTCCCTTCCCTTTCATTCACTGCTTATTACAGAAGCGCACTAAGTAGTTACCCAGGACCCCTTGTCATTGTTCATTACTCGACACAATCTCTGTTTACATCCCGAATGGCACCCTATTCCTTATATAGTGCACTACTTTTGACCAGGACCCATAAGGCTATGGTTAAAAGAAGTGCACTAAAAAGGAGATAGTGTGCCATTTCAGACACAGTCGCTCTTTCTGATGCTCGGTATCTTCCCAGAGCCATGTGGGAATCGTAAGACAACATGTAGTGTCTGTCTGTCTGTAGGGAGGCTGGGAAATAATGAGGGCGTAAGTCATCAAGTTGTCTGTCTAAACTGAACAGAGCTGCTGGAAGGCATAGAGGTCACTCTAGAGATACAGGTTAAGTCCCAAATGGCACCATATTCCATACATAGTGCACTACTTTGGGCCCTGGACAAAACTAGTGCACTACATAGGGAATAGGATGCCATTTTAGACACAGAACTGTGTATGATGTGATGGAGGGTTACAGTGTGCTTCTGTATTTTATAGTCCTACTGACTACTGTAGTTTCTAGTCGAGCTGACTACTGTATTTTCTAGTCCTACTGACTGCTGTAGTTTCTAGTCGTGCTGACTACTGTAGTTTCTAGTCGAGCTGACTACTGTATTTTCTAGTCCTACTGACTGCTGTAGTTTCTAGTCGTGCTGACTACTGTAGATTCTAGTCGAGCTGACTACTGTATTTTCTAGTCCTACTGACTGCTGTAGTTTCTAGTCGTGCTGACTACTGTAGTTTCTAGTCCTACTCACTACTGTAGTTTCTAGTCGTGCTGACCGCTGTAGTTTCTAGTCGTGCTGACCGCTGTAGTTTCTAATCGTGCTGACCGCTGTAGTTTCTAGTCGTGCTGACTACTGTAGTTTCTAGTCCTACTGACTACTGTAGTTTCTAGTCGTGCTGACTACTGTAGTTTCTAGTCGTGCTGACCGCTGTAGTTTCTAGTCGCGCTGACCGCTGTAGTTTCTAGTCGAGCTGACTACTGTATTTTCAAGTCCTACTGACTACTGTAGTTTCTAGTCGTGCTGACTACTGTAGTTTCTAGTCGTGCTGACCGCTGTAGTTTCTAGTCGCGCTGACCGCTGTAGTTTCTAGTCGTGCTGACCGCTGTAGTTTCTAGTCGTGCTGACCGCTGTAGTTTCTAGTCCTACTGACCGCTGTAGTTTCTAGTCCTACTGACCACTGTAGTTTCTAGTCGTGCTGACCGCTGTAGTTCCTAGCCGTGCTGACCGCTGTAGTTTCTAGTCCTACTGACCGCTGTAGTTTCTAGTCGTGCTGACCGCTGTAGTTTCTAGTCGTGCTGACCGCTGTAGTTTCTAGTCGTGCTGAACGCTGTACTTTCTAGTCCTACTGACCGCTGTAGTTCCTAGTCGTGCTGACTACTGTAGTTTCTAGTCCTACTGACCGCTGTAGTTTCTAGTCGTGCTGACCGCTGTAGTTCCTAGCCGTGCTGACCGCTGTAGTTTCTAGTCCTACTGACCGCTGTAGTTTCTAGTCGTGCTGACCGCTGTAGTTTCTAGTCGTGCTGACCACTGTAGTTTCTAGTCGTGCTGACTACTGAGGTTTATAGTCCTACTGACTACTGTAGTTTCTAGTCGTGCTGACCAATGTAGTTTCTAGTCGTGCTGACCGCTGTAGTTTCTAGTCCTACTGACCACTGTAGTTTCTAATCGTGCTGACCGCTGTAGTTTCTAGTCGTGCTGACTACTGTAGTTTCTAGTCCTACTCACTACTGTAATTCCTAGTTGTGCTGACCGCTGTAGTTTCTAGTCGTGCTGACCGCTGTAGTTTCTAGTCCTACTGACCACTGTAGTTCCTAGTCGTGCTGATTGCTGTAGTTCCTAGTCGTGCTGACTACTGTAGTTTCTAGTCGTGCTGACCGCTGTAGTTTCTAGTCGTGCTGACCGCTGTAGTTTCTAGTCGTGCTGACCGCTGTAGTTCCTAGCCGTGCTGACCGCTGTAGTTTCTAGTCCTACTGACCGCTGTAGTTTCTAGTCGTGCTGACCGCTGTAGTTTCTAGTCGTGCTGACCGCTGTAGTTTCTAGTCGTGCTGAACGCTGTACTTTCTAGTCCTACTGACCGCTGTAGTTCCTAGTCGTGCTGACTACTGTAGTTTCTAGTCCTACTGACCGCTGTAGTTTCTAGTCGTGCTGACCGCTGTAGTTCCTAGCCGTGCTGACCGCTGTAGTTTCTAGTCCTACTGACCGCTGTAGTTTCTAGTCGTGCTGACCGCTGTAGTTTCTAGTCGTGCTGACCACTGTAGTTTCTAGTCGTGCTGACTACTGAGGTTTATAGTCCTACTGACTACTGTAGTTTCTAGTCGTGCTGACCAATGTAGTTTCTAGTCGTGCTGACCGCTGTAGTTTCTAGTCCTACTGACCACTGTAGTTTCTAATCGTGCTGACCGCTGTAGTTTCTAGTCGTGCTGACTACTGTAGTTTCTAGTCCTACTCACTACTGTAGTTCCTAGTTGTGCTGACCGCTGTAGTTTCTAGTCGTGCTGACCGCTGTAGTTTCTAGTCCTACTGACCACTGTAGTTCCTAGTCGTGCTGATTGCTGTAGTTCCTAGTCGTGCTGACTACTGTAGTTTCTAGTCGTGCTGACCGCTGTAGTTTCTAGTCGTGCTGACCGCTGTAGTTTCTAGTCGTGCTGACCGCTGTACATACAGTGTGGTCAGTCGGTTTAAAACAGGGGTTATCTCTGGTATGAAATGACAACATGGAAGTGAAGTGGAACAGAAAAACATGTCAGTCTGATAAATAACAAACTCTGAGGAAGAAAAAATATCTGAACTGAATTCCTCTACTCTTGGACAATGGGTCCATTTGAATGTGCTTGGCTGAACATGATATCAACCACACGCATTGGTGTTGTTCAGGAACTGTGAGGAACACAATACATTTGTACAGCAGAGCAGGAAGAATGTGAGAATGGTAGTCTCGGGAGCATTCAGATTCCAATGCTCTAATGTCTTCCCAAATATAGGAATTCTAATTCTTCCTCCCGTATGAAGGAACAGGAAACTAGAGCACAGGAGATGATAAAACACACACACACACACACACACACACACACACACACACACACACACACACACACACACACACACACACACACACACACACAGACACACACACCCCGAGAGAGAGAATTCCACCTAATTCCCTCTCAGCGTCAAGCAGACAACAGTCTTCAGATTGTATTCTTGTTGAAAACAAGCAGTGTAACAATTCAAAGTAGCATGGCCTTGAATCCAGTGGTTTATGTGACTACCCTGACCTCCCTATCCCCCTCCCCCTCCCACCATTCCCTTAAGACAGTACATAGTGCCTGATAGACAATAGGTTTCCCGAGCTGCAGGAGAAAAGAACCACACACAGACAGTATCCTCTAACCCCGCCATCGTGTCTTTCTTGTCTCCACTCCGGGGACAATAAAGATTTATTGGATTGGATTGAATTGTTTGACCTCCACACGTGTCTCAGCCACGTTCTTCCTCTATGTACAGACAGGGAGCCAAAACCCTCTCAAACTTTATTAACTATTTTAGTGTGTGCACGTGTTCACACTGTTTCATTAACGGCTACAAGCGTTGTTTTGTCTCTGTCTTGTTCAGTCTAAGTAGACGTCACATGTTATTGTTAAATCCACCCGTTGCCCCTCTCCAGAAATGTCAGTTTAAAGCCTGTCTGTCCTTCATAATCCTAACATGGAGGTTGAGTCCTGAGGTGGTTTAACTGTTTTTGGACAGACTAGTCCAGTGTTTCAGTCCTCGAGTACCCCTTGAGAAGCACACCAAAGTCAACTTGTCAACTAATCATCAAGCCTTCATGAGTAAAATCAAGTGAGTTTGTATGGGGCAACAACAACAATGTGTGCTGTTGGGGGTACTGGAGGACTGGAGTTGGGAACCAGTGTTGGGGGTACTGGAGGACTGGAGTTAAGAACCAGTGTTGGGGGGACTGGAGGACTGGAGTTGGGAACCACTGTTGGGGGTACTGGAGGACTGGAGTTGGGAACCACTGTTGGGGGGACTGGAGTTGGGAACCACTGTTGGGGGTACTGGAGAACTGGAGTTGGGAACCACTGTTGGGGTACTGGAGGACTGGAGTTGGGAACCACTGTTGGGGGGACTGGAGGACTGGAGTTGGGAACCACTGTTGGGGGTACTGGAGGACTGGAGTTGGGAACCACTGTTGGGGGGACTGGAGTTGGGAACCACTGTTGGGGGTACTGGAGAACTGGAGTTGGGAACCACTGTTGGGGTACTGGAGGACTGGAGTTGGGAACCACTGTTGGGGGGACTGGAGTTGGGAACCACTGTTGGGGGTACTGGAGAACTGGAGTTGGGAACCATTGTTGGGGTACTGGAGGACTGGAGTTGGGAAAGACTGTTGGGGGTACTGGAGGACTGGAGTTGGGAACCACTGTTGGGGGTACTAGAGGACTGGAGTTAGGAACCACTGTTGGGGGGACTGGAGGACTGGAGTTGGGAACCACTGTTGGGGGTACTGGAGGACTGGAGTTGGGAACCACTGTTGGGGGGACTGGAGTTGGGAACCACTGTTGGGGGTACTGGAGAACTGGAGTTGGGAACCACTGTTGGGGTACTGGAGGACTGGAGTTGGGAACCACTGTTGGGGGGACTGGAGTTGGGAACCACTGTTGGGGGTACTGGAGGACTGGAGTTGGGGACCACTGTTAGGGGGACTGGAGTTGGGAACCACTGTTGGGGGTACTGGAGAACTGGAGTTAGGAACCACTGTTGGGGGTACTGGAGGACTGGAGTTGGGAACCACTGTTGGGGTACTGGAGGACTGGAGTTGGGAAAGACTGTTGGGGGTACTGGAGGACCCGAGTTGGGAACCACTGTTGGGGGTACTGGAGGACTGGAGTTGGGAACCACTGCTGGGGGTACTGGAGGACTGGAGTTGGGAAACACTGTTGGGAGGACTGGAGGACTGGAGTTGGGAACCACTGTTGGGGTACTGGAGGACTGGAGTTGGGAACCACTGTTGGGGGTACTGGAGGACTGGAGTTGGGAACCACTGTTGGGGGGACTGGAGTTGGGAACCACTGTTGGGGGTACTGGAGGACTGGAGTTGGGAAAGACTGTTGGGGGTACTGGAGGACTGGAGTTGGGAACCACTGTTGGGGGTACTGGAGGACTGGAGTTGGGAACCAGTGTTGGGGGTACTGGAGGACTGGAGTTGGGAACCACTGCTGGGAGGACTGGAGGACTGAAGTTGGGGACCACTGTTGGGGTACTGGAGGACTGGAGTTGGGAACCACTGTTGGGGTACTGGAGTTGGGAACCACTGTTGGGGTACTGGAGGACTGGAGGACTGGGAAAGACTGTTGGGGGTACTGGAGGACTGGAGTTGGGGACCACTGTTGGGGGGACTGGAGTTGGGAACCACTGTTGGGGGTACTGGAGGACTGGAGTTAGGAACCACTGTTGGGGGTACTGGAGGACTGGAGTTGGGAACCACTGTTGGGGGTACTGGAGGACTGGAGTTAGGAACCACTGTTGGGGAGACTGGAGTTGGGAACCACTGTTGGGGGTACTGGAGGACTGGAGTTGGGAAAGACTGTTGGGGGTACTGGAGGACTGGAGTTGGGAACCACTGTTGGGGGTACTGGAGGACTGGAGTTGGGAACCACTGCTGGGGGTACTGGAGGACTGGAGTTGGGAAACACTGTTGGGAGGACTGGAGTTGGGAACCACTGTTGGGGGGACTGGAGTTGGGAACCACTGTTGGGGGGACTGGAGTTGGGAACCACTGTTGGGGTACTGGAGGACTGGAGTTGGGAAACACTGTTGGGGGTACTGGAGGACTGGAGTTGGGAAAGACTGTTGGGGTACTGGAGGACTGGAGTTGGGAAAGACTGTTGGGGGTACTGGAGGACTGGAGTTGGGAAACACTGTTGGGAGGACTGGAGTTGGGAACCACTGTTGGGGGGACTGGAGTTGGGAACCACTGTTGGGGTACTGGAGGACTGGAGTTGGGAAACACTGTTGGGGGTACTGGAGGACTGGAGTTGGGAAAGACTGTTGGGGTACTGGAGGACTGGAGTTGGGAAAGACTGTTGGGGGTACTGGAGGACTGGAGTTGGGGACCACTGTTGGGGGGACTGGAGTTGGGAACCACTGTTGGGGGTACTGGAGAACTGGAGTTGGGAACCACTGTTGGGGTACTGGAGGACTGGAGTTGGGAACCACTGTTGGGGTACTGGAGGACTGGAGTTGGGAACCACTGTTGGGGGGACTGGAGTTGGGAACCACTGTTGGGGGTACTGGAGGACTGGAGTTGGGAAAGACTGTTGGGGGTACTGGAGAACTGGAGTTGGGAACCACTGTTGGGGGGACTGGAGTTGGGAACCACTGTTGGGGGTACTGGAGGACTGGAGTTGGGAACCACTGTTGGGGTACTGGAGGACTGGAGTTGGGAACCACTGTTGGGGTACTGGAGGACTGGAGTTGGGAACCACTGTTGGGGGTACTGGAGAACTGGAGTTGGGAACCACTGTTGGGGGTACTGGAGGACTGGAGTTGGGAAAGACTGTTGGGGGTACTGGAGGACTGGAGTTGGGAACCACTGTTGGGGGTACTGGAGGACTGGAGTTGGGAACCAGTGTTGGGGGTACTGGAGGACTGGAGTTGGGAACCACTGCTGGGAGGACTGGAGGACTGAAGTTGGGGACCACTGTTGGGGTACTGGAGGACTGGAGTTGGGAACCACTGTTGGGGTACTGGAGTTGGGAACCACTGTTGGGGTACTGGAGGACTGGAGGACTGGGAAAGACTGTTGGGGGTACTGGAGGACTGGAGTTGGGGACCACTGTTGGGGGGACTGGAGTTGGGAACCACTGTTGGGGGTACTGGAGGACTGGAGTTAGGAACCACTGTTGG
Source organism: Salvelinus namaycush (assembly GCF_016432855.1). Lineage (NCBI taxonomy): Eukaryota > Metazoa > Chordata > Actinopteri > Salmoniformes > Salmonidae > Salvelinus > Salvelinus namaycush. Next base: position 52,263,595 of record NC_052326.1, on the reverse strand, counting down.
GGGTACTGGAGGACTGGAGTTGGGAACCACTGTTGGGGGTACTGGAGGACTGGAGTTAGGAACCACTGTTGGGGAGACTGGAGTTGGGAACCACTGTTGGGGGTACTGGAGGACTGGAGTTGGGAAAGACTGTTGGGGGTACTGGAGGACTGGAGTTGGGAACCACTGTTGGGGGTACTGGAGGACTGGAGTTGGGAACCACTGCTGGGGGTACTGGAGGACTGGAGTTGGGAAACACTGTTGGGAGGACTGGAGTTGGGAACCACTGTTGGGGGGACTGGAGTTGGGAACCACTGTTGGGGGGACTGGAGTTGGGAACCACTGTTGGGGTACTGGAGGACTGGAGTTGGGAAACACTGTTGGGGGTACTGGAGGACTGGAGTTGGGAAAGACTGTTGGGGTACTGGAGGACTGGAGTTGGGAAAGACTGTTGGGGGTACTGGAGGACTGGAGTTGGGAAACACTGTTGGGAGGACTGGAGTTGGGAACCACTGTTGGGGGGACTGGAGTTGGGAACCACTGTTGGGGTACTGGAGGACTGGAGTTGGGAAACACTGTTGGGGGTACTGGAGGACTGGAGTTGGGAAAGACTGTTGGGGTACTGGAGGACTGGAGTTGGGAAAGACTGTTGGGGGTACTGGAGGACTGGAGTTGGGGACCACTGTTGGGGGGACTGGAGTTGGGAACCACTGTTGGGGGTACTGGAGAACTGGAGTTGGGAACCACTGTTGGGGTACTGGAGGACTGGAGTTGGGAACCACTGTTGGGGTACTGGAGGACTGGAGTTGGGAACCACTGTTGGGGGGACTGGAGTTGGGAACCACTGTTGGGGGTACTGGAGGACTGGAGTTGGGAAAGACTGTTGGGGGTACTGGAGAACTGGAGTTGGGAACCACTGTTGGGGGGACTGGAGTTGGGAACCACTGTTGGGGGTACTGGAGGACTGGAGTTGGGAACCACTGTTGGGGTACTGGAGGACTGGAGTTGGGAACCACTGTTGGGGTACTGGAGGACTGGAGTTGGGAACCACTGTTGGGGGTACTGGAGAACTGGAGTTGGGAACCACTGTTGGGGGGTACTGAAGGACTGGAGTTGGGAACCAGTGTTGGGGGTACTGGAGGACTGGAGTTGGGAACCACTGCTGGGAGGACTGGAGGACTGAAGTTGGGAACCACTGTTGGGGTACTGGAGGACTGGAGTTGGGAACCACTGTTGGGGGGACTGGAGGACTGGAGTTGGGAACCACTGTTGGGGTACTGGAGGACTGGAGTTGGGAAAGACTGTTGGGGGTACTGGAGGACTGGATTTGGGGACCACTGTTGGGGGTACTGGAGAACTGGAGTTGGGAACCACTGTTGGGGTACTGGAGGACTGGAGGACTGGGAAAGACTGTTGGGGGTACTGGAGGACTGGAATTGGGGACCACTGTTGGGGGGACTGGAGTTGGGAACCACTGTTGGGGGTACTGGAGGACTGGAGTTAGGAACCACTGTTGGGGGTACTGGAGGACTGGAGTTGGGAACCACTGCTGGGGGTACTGGAGGACTGGAGTTGGGAACCACTGCTGGGGGTACTGGAGGACTGGAGTTGGGAACCACTGCTGGGGGTACTGGAGGACTGGAGTTGGGAACCACTGCTGGGGGTACTGGAGGACTGGAGTTGGGAACCACTGTTGGGGGGACTGGAGTTGGGAACCACTGTTGGGGGTACTGGAGGACTGGAGTTGGGAAAGACTGTTGGGGGTACTGGAGAACTGGAGTTGGGAACCACTGTTGGGGGTACTGGAGGACTGGAGTTGGGAAACACTGTTGGGGGTACTGAAGGACTGGAGTTGGGAACCAGTGTTGGGGGTACTGGAGGACTGGAGTTGGGAACCACTGTTGGGGGTACTGGAGGACTGGAGTTGGGAACCACTGCTGGGAGGACTGGAGGACTGAAGTTGGGGACCACTGTTGGGGTACTGGAGGACTGGAGTTGGGAACCACTGTTGGGGGTACTGGAGGACTGGAGTTGGGAACCACTGTTGGGGTACTGGAGGACTGGAGTTGGGAACCAGTGTTGGGGGTACTGGAGGACTGGAGTTGGGAAACACTGTTGGGGGTACTGGAGGACTGGAGTTGGGGACCACTGTTGGGGGTACTGAAGGACTGGAGTTGGGAACCAGTGTTGGGGTACTGGAGGACTGGAGTTGGGAACCACTGTTGGGGGTACTGGAGGACTGGAGTTGGGAACCAGTGTTGGGGGTACTGGAGGACTGGAGTTGGGAAACACTGTTGGGGGTACTGAAGGACTGGAGTTGGGAACCACTGTTGGGGGTACTGGAGGACTGGAGTTGGGAAACACTGTTGGGAGGACTGGAGTTGGGAACCACTGTTGGGGGGACTGGAGTTGGGAACCCCTGTTGGGGGTACTGGAGGACTGGAGTTGGGAAACAGTGTTGGGGTACTGGAGGACTGGAGTTGGGAAACACTGTTGGGGGTACTGAAGGACTGGAGTTGGGAACCACTGTTGGGGGTACTGGAGGACTGGTGTTGGGAACCACTGTTGGGGGTACTGGAGGACTGGTGTTGGGAACCACTGTTGGGGTACTGGAGGACTGGAGTTGGGAACCACTGTTGGAGGTACTGGAGGACTGGAGTTGGGAACCACTGTTGGAGGTACTGGAGGACTGGAGTTGGGAAACACTGTTGGGGGTACTGGAGGACTGGTGTTGGGAACCACTGTTGGGGGTACTGGAGGACTGGAGTTGGGAAACACTGTTGGGGGGACTGGAGGACTGGAGTTGGGAACCACTGTTGGGGGGACTGGAGGACTGGAGTTGGGAACCACTGTTGGGGGTACTGGAGGACTGGAGTTGGGAAACAGTGGTGTAGGCTATTACCATTTAGGAAGTCACTTCCTACAAGAGGGAGACAAGAGCTTAAGTTGTCCCTCTTTGGTCAATGGTCAAAGTTCCAAACATGCAGCATGCATGGGTCTTAAAGAGGAATTCACAATGTGGAAATGTGATACGAACAATGCGAAGAGTAATCGAAGTAGGGGAAAGTGGGGTAAGTTGAGCCACCCTTGTTTCTAGGAAACCATACACAAAATGTATCATTTGACCACATATTTAGGAAGAGTTCATCATTTCATGGAGTCTGCGAAGTTAAAAAAAACACATGGAAAAAGTGGTAACTACTGTAGATTTGTGTGTATTGAGTGTATTGTTGTGAAACTGTTAGATATTACTTGTTAGATATTACTGCACTGTCGGAGCTAGAAGCACAAGCATTTCGCTACACCCGCAATAACATCTGCTAATCATGTGACCAATAACATTTGATTTGATTTGTAAGCAAGTGAATTTATTGTGTTAGAGGTTTCACGATGCTGGTATCTAAACCAAAGTAGATCATTTTAAGATTGTTCTATACATCAGGTCCCTATCATTTTCAATATGAAGTCCTACATCTAGCATGGAAGTGCATCCTTGTAGCTGTGTGGGCTAACATAGTCAACATTTTAGAAATTGAGCCAATGGCCATGGTGTAAATTGAGCCAAAGATTGAGCCAATGGCAAATTGATCAAATGGAAGTGTTTTCTTCCCAGGTGTAATGCAAGGCATCATTGCTAGGATATTAAGTAACAACGGGGCCTGGTCTATGACAAAAGTGTAAAACAAAAAGTACTAAATGTTGTTAGGTGTTAAAAGATGCATAAAAAATGATTAAAAGACAAAAGGTGGTTGAAAGAGGATGAAACAAGGATCCGGCTGCCCTCTAAGGCCTCATGTCAGGAATCACTTTTACAGGATGAAACGAGGGTCCGGCTGCCCTCTAAGGCCTCATATCAGTACTCTCTCTCTCTGCCAAGCAGTACAACTTTAGTGGATCTCACACCACACATGTTTGGCTTGACTCTTCTCTAAAGTGAATTAATTGAGATCAGATTTTCTTTCTGTGAACGTGTTCTAATTTGGGGCAGGTGGGAGGGGTTTTGGGGGAGTGATGTGGCACATGTGTGAAGTGGTATGGCTAACACATCCGTGTTGTGTACTGTAGAGTGTACTGTATTAGTGTACTTTAAACTATTTAATATATTCCCCTCCTTTCTTTCAGAGGAAAGAGTCTGGACCACTTTGTAGCCTGTATAGAAACTTAATTATAAAGGCAAGGTAGTTTCCTGGAATTATCCAAAGCATTTCCAGAGAGCTTTCAGCTTGTCCTTAACTGTACCCTTGGGGTTCGGGGACGACGACTTTAAACCCCAGACTGAGATCAGCCACAATGATATGTGTGTGTGTGATCAACCATAATGACAGAGGGTAATAACACTGTCTGTATTGTGGTTCATTAAGGGACTTTGGAGAGGGGTTGTTCTCTGTTGATTGAGGAACTTATAAAGAGATGAACTGGACTGGAGGGCAGGGTACCAATTCTTTATAGTTTATATCCACAGACTACTATCTACGGGCCCGATTCCAACCCGAGTTAAGCGCGCATTAATGGCACCTAATTCCGTTTTTTATGCACTTTTCTCTCTATAAATAAGGTCGAGCGAACGTCCCAGTTCCGAGTGGAAAAAGCATAAATATTTAGTTTCCCCAATAGAATAAAACTGAATTTTCCATGCACTGTAATTTACAACTTGATAAGAGCTATTGATAAGAGCTAGATAAATGAGTAATCCGATTGGATAAGGGAATTGTAAATATAAATGACACTTGTTTTAGATCTATCTGACCTTATAAAATCGCTGGAGACAAATGTCATATGGCAGTAAACTGAAACATATCAACTTTCCTTACAGTAAAGTTTATGAAATGCTGTGCCATTATGCAGCGTTTAAATTGTACAGCCTTTTTGCAGGGAGGGGCACTCTCAGATGTCTTTATTATAGACTATTCTGACTTTCTCTGTTTCCTATTTCTATCATTTTAAATGTTAGCCACTATCAGTATCGATAGTCAGTAGGCCTAATAACCACGCATACCACCAATTTTCTGTTAATTCCCTTCAGTTCGTATAGCCTACATTATCATTCCAATTAATCACATTGTTTTGTTAGATGGCTTTCTTTCATTGATTCCTAATATCTCTTGAGTCTGTTGAAAAAAATTCTAACTAAAAAGGTACACCGTATTTAAAGGGACGGTTTAAAATAAATATTCTGAAAACCCCATTTAATGAAAAGTGCACAAGAAAATCTATTGGCCAGCAAGTGGGAGGGTTTTGTAACAATGTGCGCTGAGAGTCGGGAAGCAAGTTCAGGGAGTGAGTGTTTTAATAAAATAAACTGAACATAATACAAAACAAGAAACACTAACAGCACACAGACAAGAAACAGAAACAATGACGCCTGGGGATGTAACCAAAGGGAGTGACATATATAAGGAAGGTAATCAGGGAGGTGATGGAGACCAGGTGAATCCGATGACGCGGAGGTGTGTGTAACAATGGTGACAGTTGTGTGCCATAATGAGCAGGTGGGTGACCTAGAGGCCGGGAAAGGGAGCACACGTGACAGGTTTTCAGTGGTTGAATGAAATTTATTCAGAGTGCGCAAGGCAGTTCCACCTGTAGAGGGCGTTACGCGACGGAATAAGGTAAGTCTGAATATCGAATACTGAGAAGTGCGTAGGAAACGCGTGTGTAGGAAAGACTCAAATTCCTATGTCGGAATCGGGCCCAATGACTTTGAAAGCTTTTTGATCCTTGCTGTTTTTAAGTAGGGTGGTTTGAAGATGGGCGATAAGACTACAGAGGCATAACTCTACACGTGATACCTACGGGGCAGAAGCCATAAGTTAACTCAATAGCGTTTTCACGGGGGTCAGGTCTCTGTTGGGGTAATTTACGTGGCCGGGGGGGGGGGGGGGGTTGGGCCTGACAAAAATGATTTCCACACGGGACACCTAATTGTAAACAGATAGTGTGAGGAATGTGAAGTTATGAGCCATCAGCTCGTTGTCCTTTTGTCAGGGCTATTAGGAACCTTGTGACTTTGTCTTCTACAGGAGACAGATCAGACACAGGATGCTATGAGACTGGCTGTAATCAGGACTAAAAGACAGCAGAGATCCTATAGTTTAATCTGAACATGTAGATCTCCCCCCTCCTGATGCACACTTCTTCATAATCTCCCAGTGATTTATCAGGGTCTTTGGCCTGGAGAACTCCAGCTCTGACGGCAGTTAAGTGTGGAAACAACACAGAGGTTTTACAGAGGGAGAACTAGTCCCTGTAGACATCTCACTGACACACAGGGATCAGGGATCTGCAACAGGTCTGGTCTGGTCAGCATCCTACTCATAAAAAAACTCCATCAAGCCCACCTCACGGTATGAACTAACGTCACTGCCCACACAGAAAAAAAAGACATGGCACTAGTCGGTAGCTTATTTTCCTCATGTTCAGATAAACTCACAGGATGGTTTAGGGTTTTACTCTACTACTATCAGACCCGTCCATGATTTCAGACATTTTTCATAATAAAAAGTGTGTAATGTATGTGCCTGGGCAGCAACGTCAGTTTGTAAAATCAAGTTGGATTCTAGACCCTGAGGAACTGTCTCTGACTCAGGTTGAGCAGAATTTACATGGATGATGTCACCAGGCAGAGGTTTATAGAGTATTAACACATGAGGTATAAAAACATGGTCGTCATGGGTCTATCCAGATTACTTCTTTAACGTGTCGTCATGGGTCTATCCAGATGACTTCTTTAACGTGTCGTCATGGGTCTATCCAGATGACTTCTTTAACGTGTCGTCATGGGTCTATCCAGATGACTTCTTTAACGTGTCGTCATGGGTCTATCCAGATTACTTCTTTAACGTGTCGTCATGGGTCTATCCAGATTACTTCTTTAACGTGTCGTCATGGGTCTATCCAGATTACTTCTTTAACGTGTCGTCATGGGTCTATCCAGATTACTTCTTTAACGTGTCGTCATGGGTCTATCCAGATTACTTCTTTAACGTGTCGTCATGGGTCTATCCAGATTACTTCTTTAACGTGTCGTCATGGGTCTATCCAGATTACTTCTTTAACGTGTCGTCATGGGTCTATCCAGATTACTTCTTTAACAAGGAGTGTTAACGTTCGTCTCTGACACTATAGCAAAGATGCCTTGTGATATCTCAAGACACAAAATGTATCATATTCAAATAAAGAAATATGATGTTCTACTAGCTACAGAAGTATCTGATGTACTACTGACTAGAGAAGTACCTGATGTACTACTGAGAAGTATCTGATGTACCACTGAGAAGTATCTGATGTACTAATGGCTAGAGAAGTATCTTATCTCAGTCTCTTCATTCAAAGACTCAATCATGGACACTCTTACTGACAGTTGTGGCTGCTTTGCGTGATGTATTGTTGTCTCTACCTTCTTGCCCATTGTGCTGTTGTCTGTGCCCAATAATGTTTGTACCATGTTGTGTTGCTACCATGTTGTTGTCATGTTGTGTTGCTACCATGCTGTGTTGTCATGTGTTGCTGCCTTGTTATGTTGTTGTCTTAGGTCTTTCTTTATGTCGTGTGGTGTTTTCTCTCTTGTCATGATGTGTGTTTTGTCCTATATTTATATATACTTTTATTTTTAATTCCAGCCCCCGTCCCCGCAGAAGGCCTTATGGTAGGCCGTCATTGTAAATAAGAATTTGTTCTTAACTGACTTGCCTAGTTAAATAAATTAATGAATTAATTAATGTACTATTGGCTAGAGAAGTGTCATGACGTTGGCCTGGGGGTAGGATGTACTATTGGCTAGAGAAGTATCTGATGTACTATTGGCTAGAGAAGTATCTGATGTACTATTGGCTAGAGAAGTATCTGATGTACTACTGGCTAGGGAAGTATCTGATGTACTATTGGCTAGAGAAGTATCTGATGTACTACTGGCTAGGGAAGTATCTGATGTACTACTGGCTAGAGAAGTATCTGATGTACTACTGGCTAGGGAAGTATCTGATGTACAACTGGCTAGAGAAGTATCTGATGTACTACTGGCTAGAGAAGTATCTGATGTACTACTGGCTAGAGAAGTATCTGATGTACTACTGGCTAGAGAAGTATCTGATGTACTACTGGCTAGAGAAGTATCTGATGTACTACTGGCTAGAGAAGTATCTGATGTACTACTGGCTAGAGAAGTAGCTGATGTAGCAATAGCTAGAGAAGTATCTGATGTACTACTGGCTAGAGAAGTATCTGATGTACTCCTGGCTAGAGAAGTATCTGATGTACTACTGGCTAGAGAAGTATCTGATGTACTACTGGCTAGAGAAGAATCTGATGTACTATTGGCTAGAGAAGTATCTGATGTACTACTGGCTAGAGAAGTATCTGATGTACTACTGGCTAGAGAAGTATCTGATGTACTACTGGCTAGAGAAGTATCTGATGTAGCACTGGCTAGAGAAGTATCTGATGTACTACTGGCTAGAGAAGTATCTGATGTACTACTGGCAAGAGAAGTATCTGATGTACTACTGGCTAGAGAAGTATCTGATGTACTACTGGCTAGAGAAGTAATCACAGGGATTTGTTGGTGTATATCTGTTACAGTAACAGGGCTTTGTGTGTAGCGTGGCGAGTAGAGGCAATACGCGGGATGCAGCTGACAAAAGCCTGGTGAATGAGGAGCACATGCTCAGTCAAGAAGCTAATGTCCGGCCCTGACACACACACACACACACACACACACACACACACAAGTACCTTATCTTACGGCCCTGAGGCCCTGACACTGAGCTGCAGCCCCATGGTTATCACATAGTCTGCTTCCTGTCACACACCGACACCAGACCCTTACACTGTAATCACACACGCACACACACACACGCACGCACGCACGCACGCACGCACGCACGCACGCACGCACGCACGCACGCACGCACGCACACACACACACACACACACACACACACACACACACACACACACACACACACACACACACTCCCTCAACAGATGTTTAAGTGTTGTAGTCTGTGAAGTGGCATGCCAACAGACTGTGTCTGAAGTGCCACCCTATGCTCTACATAGGACTCTATTTTTGACCAGTCCCTCACACTATGGACCATGACCAAAAGTAGTGAACTATAAAGGGAATAGGGTTCCATTTAGGATTCAGTTTACTCTCCAAGCTCTTCAGCTGGGAGTCCAATAAGCCATTGTTTTTCTTCTTCTGTTATGTTAATTAATGACTTCTTATCCTCTTGAACTGAGTCAACAATAATGTAGTGGTCCTGCCAAGCAGAGGCCGTCGGTGAGCTTCCTTCCTCTTAGAGTTGTGTATCCGGGTGAAGCTGGGGTCTGGCGCCAACCCCAGGAAGACATGGGGAGAGGGAGTAAGTGACTACACAGCACATAACACAATAAGACAGGACACAGAGCAGCGACGGGACACAGAGCAGCGACGGGACACAGAGCAGCGACGGGACACAGAACAGCGACGGGACACAGAGTAGCGACGGGACACAGAGCAGCGACGGGACACAGAGCAGCGACGGGACACAGAGCAGCGACGGGACACAGAGCAGCGACGGGACACAGAGCAGCGACGGGACACAGAGCAGCGACGGGACACAGAGCAGCGACAGGACAACAGGACACAGAGCAGCGACAGGACACAGAGCAGCGACAGGACACAGAGCAGCGACAGGACACAGAGCAGCGACAGGACACAGAGCAGCGACAGGACACATAGCAGCGACAGGACACAGAGCAGCGACAGGACACAGAGCAGCGACAGGACACAGAGCAGCAACAGGACAACAGGACACAGAGCAGCGACAGGACACAGAGCAGCAACAGGACACAGAGCAGCAACAGGACACAGAGCAGCGACAGGACACAGAGCAGCAACAGGACACAGAGCAGCGACAGGACAACAGGACACAGAGCAGCGACAGGACACAGAGCAGCAACAGGACACAGAGCAGCAACAGGACACAGAGCAGCGACAGGACACAGAGCAGCAACAGGACACAGAGCAGCGACAGGACACAGAACAGCGACAGGACACAGAGCAGCGACAGGACACAGAGCAGCAACAGGACACAGAGCAGCGACAGGACAACAGGACACAGAGCAGCGACAGGACACAGAGCAGCAACAGGACACAGAGCAGCAACAGGACACAGAGCAGCGACAGGACACAGAGCAGCAACAGGACACAGAGCAGCAACAGGACACAGAGCAGCGACAGGACACAGAGCAGCAACAGGACACAGAGCAGCAACAGGACACAGAGCAGCGACAGGACACAGAGCAGCAACAGGACACAGAGCAGCAACAGGACACAGAGCAGCAACAGGACACAGAGCAGCGACAGGACACAGAGCAGCGACAGGACACAGAGCAGCGACAGGACACAGAGCAGCGACAGGACACAGAGCAGCGACAGGACACAGAGCAGCGACAGGACACAGAGCAGCGACAGGACACAGAGCAGCGACAGGACACAGAGCAGCGACAGGACACAGAGCAGCAACAGGACACAGAGCAGCAACAGGACACAGAGCAGCAACAGGACACAGAGCAGCAACAGGACACAGAGCAGCAACAGGACACAGAGCAGCAACAGGACACAGAGCAGCAACAGGACACATAGCAGCAACAGGACACAGAGCAGCAACAGGACACATTGCAGCAACAGGACACAGAGCAGCAACAATACACAGAGCAGCAACAGGACACAGAGCAGCAACAGGACACAGAGCAGCGACAGGACACAGAGCAGCAACAGGACACAGAGCAGCGACAGGACACAGAGCAGCGACAGAGAGCATCACAATCTCAATGCAGCACAACACAATAAAACATGACAACGTAATACAACACAATATAACACAACACAACATAACACAACGGCATACAGCAAAACACATCAAAACACAACATAAACACAATGCCATACAGCACAATGCCATACAGCACAATGCCATACAGCACAATGCCATACAGCACAATGCCATACAGCACAATGCCATACAGCACAACACAACATAAACACAATGCCATACAGCACAGCACAACAGAACATAACATAACACAATCTAACACAACGGCATACATCAAAACACAAAACAAAGAACAGAACATAAACACAATGCCATACAGCACAACACAACAGAACATCGTACAGCACAACGTCATACAGCACAACATAACATTACACAACACTATACAACCCTACTCAATAAATTGGATGCAGTCTATCACAGTGCCATCCGTTTTGTCACCAAAGCCCCATATACTACCCACCACTGCGACCTGTACGCTCTCGTTGGCTGGCCCTCGCTTCATACTCGACGCCAAACCCACTGTCTCCAGGTGATCTACAAGACCCTGCTAGGTAAAGTCCCCCCTTATCTCAGCTCGCTGGTCACCATAGCAGCACCCACCTGTAGCACGCGCTCCAGCAGGTATATCTCTCCCGCCTCTCCTTCCAGTTCTCTGCTGCCAATGACTGGAACGAACTACAAAAATCTCTGAAACTGGAAACACTTACCTCCCTCACTAGCTTTAAGCACCAGCTGTCAGAGCAGCTCACAGATCACTGCACCTGTACATACCCCATCTATAATTTAGCCCAAACAACTACCTCTTTCCCTATTGTATTTATTTATTTTGCTCCTTTGCACCCCATTATTTCTATCTCTACTTTGCACATTCTTCCACTGCAAATCAACCATTCCAGTTCTTTACTTGCTATATTGTATTTACTTCGCCACCATGGCCTTATTTTTGCCTTCACCTCCCTTATCTCACCTCACTTGCTCACACTGTATATAGACTTATTTTTCTAATGTATTATTGATTGTATGTTTGTTTTACTCCATGTTTAACTCTGTGTTGTTGTTTGTGTCGCACTGCTTTGCTTTATCTTGGCCAGGTCGCAGTTGTAAATGAGAACGTGTTCTCAACTTGCCTACCTGGTTAAATAAAGGTGAAATAAAATTAAAATAAAAAAACAACACAAAGCCATACAACACAACACAACACAACACAACACAACACAACACCATACAACACAACACAACACAACACCATACAACACAACACAACACAACACAACACAACACAACACAACACAACACAACGCCATACAACACAACACAACACAACACAACACAACACCATACAACACAACACCATACAACACAACACCATACAACACAACACAACACCATACAACACAACACCATACAACACAACACCATACAACACAACACAACACAACACAACACAACACAACACCATACAACACAACACAACACCATACAACACAACACCACACAACACAACACAACGCCATACAACACAACGCCAAACAACACAAAGCCATCCAGCACAACACAACACAACACCATACAACACAACACAACACAACGCCATACAACACAACGCCAAACAACACAAAGCCATCCAGCACAACACAACACAACACCATACAACACAACACAACACAACGCCATACAACACAACACAACACAACACAACACCATACAACACAACACAACACAACACAACACAACGCCATACAACACAACACAACACAACACAACGCCATACAACACAACACAACACAACACAACACCACACAACACAACACAACACAACACCAAACAACACAACACAACACAACACCAAACAACACCACACAACACAACACAAAACAACACCAAACAACACAACACAACACCACACAACACAACACCACACAACACAACACAACACCAAACAACACAACACAACACAACACCACACAACACAACACAACACAACACAACACAACACAACACAACACCAAACAACACAACACAACACAACACAACACCATACAACACAACACCATACAACACAACACAACACAACACCATACAACACAACACCATACAACACAACACAACACAACACCATACAACACAACACAACACCATACAACACAACACCATACAACACCATACAACACAACACAACACCATACAACACAACACCATACAACACAACACCATACAACACAACACCATACAACACAACACCACACAACACCATACAACACAACACAACACAACACCATACAACACAACACAACACCATACAACACAACACCATACAACACCATACAACACAACACAACACCATACAACACAACACAACACCACACAACACAACACAACACAACACCACACAACACAACACCAAACAACACCAAACAACACCACACAACACCATACAACACAACACAACACCATACAACACAACACAACACCATACAACACAACACAACACAACACCATACAACACAACACAACACCATACAGCACAACACCATACAACACAACACAACACCATACAACACAACACCATACAACACAACACAACACAACACCATACAACACAACACAACACAACACCACACAACACCATACAACACAACACAACACCATACAACACAACACAACACCATACAACACAACACCACACAACACCAAACAACACAACACAACACAACACCAAACAACACCACACAACACCACACAACACAACACCAAACAACACCAAACAACACAACACAACACCAAACAACACAACACAACACCAAACAACACAACACCACACAACACCACACAACACAACACAACACAACACCAAACAACACGACACAACACCAAACAACACAACACCACACAACACAACACAACACAACACCATACAACACAACACAACACAACACCATACAACACAACACAACACCATACAACACAACACAACACAACACCATACAACACAACACAACACCATACAACACAACACAACACCACACAACACAACACAACACAACACAATACAACACAACACAACACCATACAACACAACACAACACCATACAACACAACACCATACAACACAACACAACACCATACAGCACAACACCACACAACACAACACAACACAACACAACACAACACAACACAACACCACACAACACAACACAACACAACACAACACAACACCATACAACACAACACAACACCATACAACACAACACAACACAACACCATACAACACAACACAACACAACACCATACAACACAACACAACGCCATACAACACAACACCATACAACACAACACAACACCATACAGCACAACACCATACAACACAACACAACACAACACCATACAACACAACACAACGCCATACAACACAACACCATACAACACAACACAACACCATACAGCACAACACCATACAACACAACACAACGCCATACAACACAACACAACACAACACAACGCTATACAGCACAACACAACACAACACAACACAACGCCATACAACACAACACCATACAACACAACACAACACCATACAGCACAACACCATACAACACAACACAACGCCATACAACACAACACCATACAACACAACACAACACCATACAGCACAACACCATACAACACAACACAACGCCATACAACACAACACAACACAACGCTATACAGCACAACACCATACAACACAACACAACGCCATACAGCACAACACAACGCCATACAACACAACACAACACAACACAACACAACGCTATACAGCACAACACAACACAACACAACACAACGCCATACAACACAACACAACACAACACAACACAACGCTATACAGCACAACACAACACAACACAACGCCATACAACACAACACAACACAACACAACGCTATACAGCACAACACAACACAACACAACGCCATACAACACAACACAACACAACACAACACAACGCCATACAACACAACACAACACAACACAACGCTATACAGCACAACACAACACAACACAACACAACGCCATACAAACACAAAGCCATACAACACAACGCCATACAACACAACACGACACAACGCCATACAACACAACACAACACAACACAACACAACGCCACACAACACAACACAACACAACACAACACAACACCACACAACACAACACCATACAACACAACACCATACAACACAACACAACACCATACAACACAACACCATACAACACAACACCATACAACACAACACCATACAACACAACACCATACAGCACAACACAACATCATACAGCACAACACAACACAACACAACGCCATACAACACAACGCCAAACAACACAAAGCCATCCAGCACAACACAACACAACACCATACAACACAACACAACACAACGCCATACAACACAACGCCAAACAACACAAAGCCATCCAGCACAACACAACACAACACAACACAACACCATACAACACAACACAACGCCATACAACACAACACAACACAACACCATACAACACAACACAACACAACACCATACAACACAACACAACACAACACAACACCATACAACACAACACAACACCATACAACACAACACAACACAACACAACACAACACAACACCATACAACACAACACAACGCCATACAACACAACACAACACAACGCCATACAGCACAACACAACACAGCACAACACAACGCCATACAACACAACACAACACAACACAACGCTATACAGCACAACACAACACAACACAACACAACGCCATACAACACAACACCATACAACACAACACAACACCATACAGCACAACACCATACAACACAACACAACGCCATACAACACAACACCATACAACACAACACAACACCATACAGCACAACACCATACAACACAACACAACGCCATACAACACAACACAACACAACGCTATACAGCACAACACCATACAACACAACACAACGCCATACAGCACAACACAACGCCATACAACACAACACAACACAACACAACACAACGCTATACAGCACAACACAACACAACACAACACAACGCCATACAACACAACACAACACAATACAAACACAACGCCATACAGCACAACACAACACAACACAACGCCATACAACACAACACAACACAACACAACGCTATACAGCACAACACAACACAACACAACGCCATACAACACAACACAACACAACACAACACAACGCCATACAACACAACACAACACAACACAACGCTATACAGCACAACACAACACAACACAACACAACGCCATACAACACAACACAACACAACACCATACAACACAACACGACACAACGCCATACAACACAACACAACACAACACAACACAACGCCATACAACACAACACAACACAACACAACACAACACAACACCATACAACACAACACCATACAACACAACACCATACAACACAACACAACACCATACAACACAACACCATACAACACAACACCATACAACACAACACAACACAACACAACACCATACAGCACAACACAACATCATACAGCACAACACAACACAACACAACGCCATACAACACAACGCCAAACAACACAAAGCCATCCAGCACAACACAACACAACACCATACAACACAACACAACACAACGCAATACAACACAACGCCAAACAACACAAAGCCATCCAGCACAACACAACACAACACCATACAGCACAACACAACACAACGCCATACAACACAACACAACACAACACAACACAACACCATACAACACAACACAACACAACACAACACAACACAACACAACGCCATACAACACAACACAACACAACGCCATACAACACAACACAACACAACACAACACCATACAACACAACACAACACAACACCATACAACACAACACAACACAACACCATACAACACAACACCATACAACACAACACAACACCATACAACACAACACCACACAACACAACACAACACAACACCATACAACACAACACAACACCATACAACACAACACCATACAACACAACACAACACAACACCATACAACACAACACCATACAACACAACACAACACCATACAACACAACACAACACAACACCATACAACACAACACAACACCATACAACACAACACAACACAACACAACACCATACAACACAACACCATACAACACCATACAACACAACACCATACAACACAACACCATACAACACAACACCATACAACACAACACCATACAACACAACACCATACAACACAACACCATACAACACCATACAACACAACACCATACAACACAACACCACACAACACAACACAACACAACACAACACCATACAACACAACACAACACCATACAACACAACACCATACAACACCATACAACACAACACAACACCATACAACACAACACAACACCATACAACACAACACAACACAACACAACACCATACAACACAACACCATACAACACAACACCACACAACACCATACAACACAACACAACACAACACCATACAACACAACACAACACAACACCATACAACACAACACAACACAACACCATACAACACAACACAACACAACACCATACAACACAACACAACACCATACAACACAACACCATACAACACAACACAACACAACACCATACAACACAACACAACACAACACCACACAACACCATACAACACAACACAACACCATACAACACAACACAACACCATACAACACAACACCACACAACACCATACAACACAACACAACACAACACCATACAACACAACACAACACCATACAACACAACACCATACAACACCATACAACACAACACAACACCATACAACACAACACAACACCATACAACACAACACCACACAACACCATACAACACAACACAACACAACACCATACAACACAACACAACACCATACAACACAACACAACACAACACCATACAACACAACACAACACAACACCATACAACACAACACAACACCATACAACACACAACACCATACAACACAACACACACCATACAACACAACACAACACCATACAACACAACACAACACCATACAACACAACACAACACAACACAATACAACACAACACAACACAACACCATACAACACAACACAACGCCATACAACACAACACCATACAACACAACACAACACCATACAGCACAACACCATACAACACAACACAACACAACACCATACAACACAACACCATACAACACAACACAACACAACACCATACAGCACAACACCACACCACACAACACAACACAACACAACACCATACAACACAACACAACACCATACAACACAACACAACACAACACAACACAACACAACACCATACAACACAACACAACGCCATACAACACAACACCATACAACACAACACAACACCATACAGCACAACACCATACAACACAACACAACACCATACAACACAACACCATACAACACAACACAACACCATACAACACAACACCATACAACACAACACAACGCCATACAACACAACACAACACAACACAACGCTATACAGCACAACACAACACAACACAACACAACGCCATACAAACACAAAGCCATACAACACAACACAACACCATACAGCACAACACCATACAACACAACACAACGCCATACAACACAACACCATACAACACAACACAACACCATACAGCACAACACCACACAACACAACACAACGCCATACAACACAACACAACGCTATACAGCACAACACAACACAACACAACGCTATACAGCACAACACCATACAACACAACACAACGCCATACAGCACAACACAACGCCATACAACACAACACAACACAACACAACACAACGCCATACAGCACAACACAACACAGCACAACACAACGCCATACAACACAACACAACACAACACAACGCTATACAGCACAACACAACACAACACAACGCCATACAACACAACACAACACAACACAACACAACGCTATACAGCACAACACAACACAACACAACGCCATACAACACAACACAACACAACACAACACAACGCCATACAACACAACACAACACAATACAAACACAACGCTATACAGCACAACACAACACAACACAACGCCATACAACACAACACAACACAACGCCATACAACACAACACAACACAACACAACGCTATACAGCACAACACAACACAACACAACACAACGCCATACAACACAACGCCATACAACACAACACAACGCAATACAAACACAAAGCCATACAACACAACACAACACAACACAACACAACACAACGCCATACAACACAACACAACGCA
Organism: Salvelinus namaycush; assembly: GCF_016432855.1. Classification (NCBI taxonomy): domain Eukaryota; kingdom Metazoa; phylum Chordata; class Actinopteri; order Salmoniformes; family Salmonidae; genus Salvelinus; species Salvelinus namaycush. The sequence goes on along the minus strand of NC_052326.1, from coordinate 52,244,433 downwards.
ATACAAACACAAAGCCATACAACACAACACAACGCCATACAACACAACACAACGCAATACAAACACAACGCCATACAACACAACACAACACAAACACAACGCCATCCAACACAACACAACACAACACAACGCCATACAACACAACACAACACAACACAACGCCATACAACACAACACAACACAACGCCATACAACACAACGCCATACAACACAACACAACACAACGCCATACAACACAACACAACACAACGCCATACAGCACAACACAACACAACGCCATACAGCACAACACAACACAACACAACGCCACACAGCACAACACAACACAACGCCATACAGCACAGCACAACACAACACAACACAACACAACACAACACAACGCCATACAACACAACACAACACAACGCCATACAGCACAACACAACACAACACCATAACGCCATTCAGCATAACAACACAACACAACGCCATACAACACAACACAACGCCATACAACACAACACAACACAACGCCATACAACACAACACAACACAACACCATACAACACAACACAACACAACGCCATACAGCACAACACAACACAACACAACACAACGCCATACAGCACAACACAACACAACACCATAACGCCATTCAGCATAACAACACAACACAACGCCATACAGCACAACACAACACAACGCCATACAGCACAACACAACGCCATACAGCACAACACAACACAACGCCATACAGCACAACACAACACAACGCCATACAGCACAACACAACGCCATACAGCACAACACAACACAACGCCATACAGCACAACACAACACAACGCCATACAGCACAACACAACACAACGCCATACAGCACAACAACATAACACAACAGATTGCCACGCTCTCTTACTTGCACATTCATCTTCTGCACATCCTACCATTCCAGTGTTTAATTGCTATTATTTATTTACTTCGCCACCATGGCCTATTTATTGCCTTACCTCTCTTATCCTACCTTATTTGCACTCACTGTATATAGATTTTCCTACTGTATTATTGACTGTATGTTTTGTTCATTCCATGTGTAACTCTGTTGTTGTTTGTGTCGAACTGCTTTGCTTTATTCTTGGCCAGGTCGCAGTTGTAAATGAGAACGTGTTCTCAACTTGCCTACCAGGCTAAATAAAGGTGAATAAAAATATAAGCACAACGCCATACAGCACAACAACACAGAAGTCCTGTGTAGCTCAGTGGGTAGAGCATGGTGCTTGCAATGCCAGGGTTGTGGGTTTGATTCCCATGGGGGACCAGTATGAAAATCCTGACTAGAACCAAACAATTTGATCATATTACTCCAGTGCTAGCCTCCCTACACTGGCTTCCTGTTAAGGCAAGGGCTGATTTCAAGGTTTTACTGCTAACCTACAAAGCATTACATGGGCTTGCTCCTACCCATCTTTCCGATTTGGTCCTGCCGTACATACCTACACGTACGCTACGTTCACAAGACGCAGGCCTCCTAATTGTCCCTAGAATTTCTATGCAAACAGCTGGAGGCAGGGCTTTCTCCTATAGATCTCCATTTTTATGGAATGGTCTGCCTACCCATGTGAGAGACGCAGACTCGGTCTCAACTTTTAAGTCTTTACTGAAGACTCATCTCTTCAGTGGGTCATATGATTGAGTGTAGTCTGGCCCAGGAGTGTGAAGGTGAACGGAAAGGCTCTGGAGCAACGAACCGCCCTTGCTGTCTCTGCCTGGCCGGTTCCCCTCTCTCCACTGGGATTCTCTGCCTCTAACCCTATTAAAGGGGCTGAGTCACTGGCTTACTGGTGCTCTTTCATGCCGTCCCTAGGAGGGGTGCGTCACTTGAGTGGGTTGAGTCACTGACGTGATCTTCCTGTCTGGGTTGGCGCCCCCCCCCCTTGGGTTGTGCCGTGGCGGAGATCTTTGTGGGCTATTGTCTCAGGATGGTAAGTTGGTGGTTGAAGATATCCCTCTAGTGGTGCGGGGGCTGTGCTTTGGCAAAGTGGGTGGGGTTATATCCTTCCTGTTTGGCCCTGTCCAGGGGTATCATCGGATGGGGCCACAGTGTCTCCTGACCCCTCCTGTCTCAGCCTCCAGTATTTATGCTGCAGTAGTTTATGTGTCAGGGGGCTAGGGTCAGTTTGTTATATCTGGAGTACTTCTCCTGTCTTATCCGGTGTCCTGTGTGAATTTAAGTATGCTCTCTCTAATTCTCTCTTTCTCTCTTTCTTTCTCTCTCTCGGAGGACCTGAGCCCTAGGACCATGCCTCAGGACTACCTGGCATGATGACTCCTTGTTGTCCCCAGTCCACCTGGCCGTGCTGCTGCTCCAGTTTCAACTGTTCTACCTGCGGCTATGGAACCCTGACCTGTTCACCGGACGTGCTACCTGTCCCAGACCTGCTGTTTTCAACTCTCTAGAGACCGCAGGAGCGGTAGAGATACTCTTAATGATCGGCTATGAAAAGCCAACTGACATTTACTCCTGAGGTGCTGACTTGCTGCACCCTCGACAACTACTGTGATTATTATTATTTGACCCTGCTGGTCATTTATGAACATTTGAACATCTTGGCCATGTTCTGTTATAATCTCCACCCGGCACAGCCAGAAGAGGACTGGCCACCCCTCATAGCCTGGTTCCTCTCTAGGTTTCTTCCTAGGTTTAGGCCTTTCTAGGGAGTTTTTCCTAGCCACCGTGCTTCTACACCTGCATTGCTTGCTGTTTGGGGTTTTAGGCTGGGTTTCTGTACAGCACTTTGAGATATCAGCTGATGTACGAAGGGCTTTATAAATAAAATGTGATTTGATTTGATTTATGCACTCTCTAGAGTAAATTGCTCTGGATAAGAGTGTCTGTGTCACGCCCTGGCCTTAGTTATCTTTCTTTTCTTTATTATTTTAGTTAGGTCAGGGTGTGACATGGGGGATGTATGTGTTTTGTATTGTCTAGGGGTTTTGTATGTTTATGGGGCAGTGTCTAGTCTAGGTGTATGTATGTCTATGGTTGCCTAGATTGGTTCTCAATTAGAGACAGCTGTCTATCGTTGTCTCTGATTGGGAACCATATTTAGGCAGCCAATTTCATTAGGTAGTTTGTGGGTGATTGTCTATGTCTATGTTGCATGTATGCACATCGTTTATATAGCTTCACGTTCGTCGGTTTGTTGTTTTGTTTAGTTTGTAAAGTGTTCTTCGTTTCGTGTCATTAAACGAGAAGAATGTATTCTAACCACGCTGCGCTTTGGTCCTCCTCTCTTCCACCATACGACGATCGTGACAGTCTGCTAAATGACAACTGTATATATTGTATTTTTTAAACGTAGAGCAACACACAGACGCTGCCCCCAACATGGGAAAGAAAACATGCTCCAGATTTGCTGTCATTCTGTTACGTGTTGCTGAGGTCTGACACTGTCATGTGGTGTTATGGTTAGAGAGCTCCGCAAATACTCCGTTACGATTCCCCATCCTTAGACGTTTGTTTGAATTATAGCAGGACAATGTGCTCAACATGAACGCATTTATTTTTGTTAGCCATTGTTCCTCAGAGCTGCCGCCTTGACCTCTTTGAGTTCAGACTGACTGCTCTGAGTGTCAGGGTGTGTGTGTGTGTGTTATTTTAAACGACATTATCAAAACAATATGCTGTGATTTAGAGGACCACCTACGTAGGTGGCTTGAAGTCAGATTGAAATCTGATTCTGGCCATGCGACTTGTGTCTGAACGGTCAAATCTGATTCCAGATTGATACCTTCTCCAGATTACTACTCTCTCCAGATTACTACCCTCTCCTTATTACTACTCTCTCCAGATTGCTACTCTCTCCAGATTGCTACTCTCTCCAGATTACTACTCTCTCCAGATTACTACTCTCTCCAGATTGCTACTCTCTCCAGATTGCTACTCTCTCCAGATTACTACTCTCTCCAGATTACTACTCTCTCCAGATTACTACTCTCTCCAGACTGCTACTCTCTCCAGATTACTACTCTCTCCAGATTACTACTCTCTCTAGATTGCTACTCTCTCCAGATTACTACTCTCTCCAGATTGCTACTCTCTCCAGATTACTACTCTCTCCAGATTACTACTCTCTCCAGATTACTACTCTCTCCAGATTACTGCTCTCTCCAGATTACTGCTCTCTCCAGATTACTACTCTCTCCAGATTACTACTCTCTCCAGACTGCTACCCTCTCCAGATTACTACTCTCTCCAGATTACTACTCTCTCCAGATTACTACTCTCTCTAGATTGCTACTCTCTCTAGATTGCTACTCTCTCCAGATTGCTACTCTCTCCAGATTGCTACTCTCTCCAGATTACTACTCTCTCCAGATTACTACTCTCTCCAGATTACTACTCTCTCCAGATTACTACTCCCTCCAGATTACTACCTTCTCCAGATTACTACCTTCTCCAGATTACTGCTCTCTCCAGATTACTACTCTCTCCAGATTACTACTCTCTCCAGATTACTACTCCCTCCAGATTAATACTCTCTCCAGATTACTGCTCTCTCCAGATTGCTACTCTCTCCAGATTACTACTCTCTCCAGATTAATACTCTCTCCAGATTAATACTCTCCCCAGATTACTACTCTCTCCAGATTACTACTCCCTCCAGATTAATACTCTCCAGATTAATACTCTCCCCAGATTGCTACTCTTTCCATAGAACTCACGATGATACACTTCATTTGTCTCTAAACCTGTTTTTTCTTTCTTAATGTTTCAGTAACAACATAACACTTTCACATGTGGATTTGAATACACTGTGTGCTCCCAAATCTGCACATAACATTCCATACATGATAAAGAATGTGTTATCTGTCAAATGAAAGATAATATTTGATCTGGCAGGTGTTCTAGGACCAAGGTCTTTAGTAAACAGAACAGCTGATAGTAAAACACTATCAACAAAACATGAAGACCAACAGCATTTCAGCTGTAGACTTTTTCTGGAGGCTAGAACCCTCACCCTAACTCAGCTGTTGAGCAGGGGGTAATTATAGACAATTATCACTGAACATCCCAAAACAAAAAATACCTAACAAGATGTCACAGGACACCAGGGAGATGATGGGGGGGGGAGATGATTCAGGGAGATGATGCTGAGCCCTAGGACCATGCCTCAGGACTACCTGGCCTGATGTCTCCTGGCTGTCCCCAGTCCACCTTGTCAAGCCGCAGCTCCAGTTTCAACTGTTCAGCTTGCGGCTATGGAACCCTGACCTGTTCACCGGACGTGCTACCTGTCCCAGACCTGCTGTTTTCGACTCTCTCTCCCCTCCCTTCTTCTCTCTTTCTACCGCACCTACTGTATTGTCTCGACCACTGAATGCTCGGCTATGAAAAGCCAACTGACATTTACTCCTGAGGTACTGACCTGTTGCACCCTTTACAACCACTGTGATTATTATTTGACCCTGCTGGTCTTCTATGAATGTTTGAACATATTGAAGAACGATGTACTCTTATAATCTCCACCCGGCACAGCCAGAAGAGGACTGGCCACCCCTCAAAGCCTGATTCCTCTCTAGGTTTCTTCTTAGGTTCCTGCCTTTCCAGGGAGTTTTTTCTAGCCACCGTGCTTCTACACCTGCATTGCTTGCTGTTTGGGGTTTTAGGCTGGGTTTCTGTATAAGCACTTTGTGATATCTGCTTATGTAAAAAGGGCTAAAGAGAGAGAGAGATCTCCTGTAAGTAGTTAATCAGTAGCTCTAACCCGCTGTCTGTGAACTAGGTGACAGACTGATCCGTATCTGTCGTCACCTGGACATGGACTCAACAACAGACAGACCAGATCACATTCATCACCTCAACATGGACACACTGATCCGTATCTGTCGTCACCTGGCATTACAGACCAGGCCCGAGCAAAGAGTTCCAGACACACAATTGAAGGGTAACACCTCAGCTGAGAATGACAACATAAAACCTATGAGAGATATCACTGCCGACAGCCCAGTTTAGACTAAAGCTGTGAAGGTTAAGTAGGTTTAAATAGTAAAGGTGAAGGTGATGAAGGCCATGTGACACGCAAAAGGGAGTGAAAACAATACCATAGTCTCAATCAACACATTCCCAAACATACATTCATTTGTTTATATCTAGTCATTTCAAGACTAATGATGTGTAACGGCTTTGCACTGGGCGCACACCGAACAGGAGGAAACATAAATCCTCACGTCCTTAGCTAAAGTGGGCCACCAGTACCTCCCATCAAGACAGCGCATCGTCCGACCTATCCCAGGATGACCAGAGGAGGGTGACGTGTGAGCCTAATAGATCAATCGGTCGCGGACAGCAGACGGAACGTACAGACGACCAGCTGGACACTCAGGAGGAGAGGGCTCTGCACGTGACGCCCGCTCAATGTCCGCGTCCAGCTCCCACACTACTGGCGCCACCAAACACGACGCTGGGAGTATGGGAGTGGGATCCATGGGCCGCTCCTCTGTGTCATACAGCCGAGACAATGCGTCTGCCTTGTCATCAGAGTCAGACCGAAGCTCCTGCGGTGGACAATTGGTTTCGGCACGCTGAGGAAACCTGGGAGGCAGCCCACGTCCACCTTCAGCGTGCCATAAGGCGCCAGAAAATTGGCGCAGACCGTCGCCGCAGTGAGGCCCCGGTGTTCGCACCAGGGGACAGGGTCTGGCTCTCGACCCGAAACCTGCCCCTCCGCCTGCTCTGCCGGAAGCTGGGTCCGCGGTTTGTGGGGCCGTTTAAAGTCCTGAGGAGAGTGAACGAGGTATGTTATAGGTTACAACTGCCCACTAATTACCGTATTAACCCCTCGTTCCATGTGTCTCTCCTCAGGCCGGTGGTGGCTGGCCCGCTCCAGGAGGCTGAAGTGCGTGAAGTTCCTCCGCCTCCTCTAGACATCGAGGGGGTCCCGGCGTACTCTGTTCGATCCATTTTGGATTCGAGACGTCGGGCGAGGGGCCTTCAGTACCTCGTGGACTGGGAGGGGTACGGGCCGGAGGAGAGATGCTGGGTTCCGGTGGAGGCCGTTTTAGATCCTTCCATGTTAAAAGAATTCCACCGCCTCCATCCGGATCGCCCTGCACCTCGTCCTCCGGGTCGTCCCCGAGGCCGGTGTCGACGCGCTGCTGGAGCCGCGCGTCAGGGGGGGGGTAATGTCACGACTTCTGCCGAAGTCGTTGCCTCTCCTTGTTCGGGCGGTGTTCGGCGGTCGACGTCACCGGCCTTCTAGCCATCATCGATCCATTTTTCATTTTCCATTGGTTTTGTCTTGTCTTCCCACACACCTGTTTTCAATCCCATTCATTACCTATTGTGTATTTAACCCTCTGTTTCCCCTCAAGTGTTTGTCAGAGATTGTTTTATGTCAAGTATTGTTTTCTTGTTGTATAGGTGTGCGACGGGTCCTCGTACCCATGTTTATTTGATATATGTATATTTTCGTGCTTGGAGCATATTGAGTGGACATTTAGTAAAAGTCTACATTTAAACTCCGTCTTACTCTCCTGCGTCTGACTTCCATGCCACCTATACACACTATTATGACATGATGACACAAAACAATGTCCTGTTCTAAGAGGCTTTTGACATGTTGCCTTTTGCAGGAATCAGAGTTTCAAATTTTCTATTTACATTTAACATCCCTCCCTACCTTCCATCCCTCCCTACCTTCCATCCCTCCCTACCGTCCATCCCTTCCTACCTTCCATCCCTTCCTACCTTCCATCCCTGCCTACCTTCCATCCCTGCCTACCTTCCATCCTTGCCTACCGTCCATCCCTGCCTACCTTTCCATCCCTGCCTACCTTCCATCCCTTCCTACCTTCCATCCCTCCCTACCTTCCATCCCTGCCTACCTTCCATCCCTGCCTACCTTCCATCCTTGCCTACCGTCCATCCTTGCCTACCGTCCATCCCTGCCTACCTTTCCATCCCTGCCTACCTTTCCATCCCTGCCTACCTTTCCATCTACCTCTGCATGTGTATCAGTGCTAGTCTTGGACTGAAACAGATGACAGTATTAATTTTGTGTACAGGTACTGTTTATATTTAGGTGCAGGAACTCCTCAATACTTTTGTCCTAATATTCTATCAGAGGAACAGGAGCTCAAGCAGTAGAACATTTTGAGGTGCCAGTACTCAAGTCCGGTGAGCTGCTGGTGCGTTTCATTATGTTTTAACAGTTGCGTCATAACATTCCAGTCAGTGTGTCTCCTGTGTGAGAAGAGCAGCGGAAGAGAATGCCTTAACATGACCTAGCTACTTTTTGCATTGCTTCCGTTGTATCATCGGAAGGAACAGGCCTATTGCTCTGCTCCTGCACTGTCTAGAGAGAGAGGACACTAGTGACATACTGGTTGGGTTCACACACACACACACACACACACACACACACACACACACACACACACACACACACACACACACACACACACACACACACACACACACACACACACACACACACACACACACACACACACACACACACACACACACACACACACAGGAAACAGCAAGAGAGGAAGGAACAAAAAATAAACAGTGTGTGTGTAACATCCCAATAACCACAATGGCCCTCTTTCACAAAGCCTTGACTGGACTGCCATGTAACATGCACTTGCTAATGTTATTTCACCTTCCCAATACAAGCTTTGTTCACACACAGCAAACCACAACCACTCCTGAGAACGTCCAACTTCCTCTCTTTATGTCCAGCGAGAACCAGTGGACAGAACGTACCCATACCCCAGCCCTACCCTAAGGAAACAGGATACAGGGAGTAGTACTACAGATGTGATATCTTAAATTTGACTTAGTTTCTCACAGAAGGAAAATAATCCTGCAGCAACAGGAAATGTGAAATATGATGTGGATTATAATTAATGGACTTTTTTTGTTGTTGTAGGGTTTGATACATTTTAAAATGGAAATTACAAACTTTAGAAGTTTGCATTTGAAACAACAGGAAACCGGGTGATCAAATTAAGATGCAATATATGTACAAGTGGGTAGTGAGGTTTGTATTATATTATTAACATGTCAGCTGGTCTGGTTTATATCACAACTGTATAATCACATGATTTATAGAAACATGCCTTAATAACCCAGAGGGGAAATGAGGAGGAATGTATATGTTAGTCACCTAATCGCTCTACATAAAGTATATTGTAACCAATCTGAGTTGGAGGAGGACATGGAACTCTGTTCTTCAAGGCGCTGCCACAGACACAGCTGGGGAGTGTGGGGCTGAAATTCCATCTGATTGATACTTAAACACACACACTATGCAGCTGAATTAGGGTGTTCTCCCAATTACACTAATAAAAATAATCAATCAATTATTATTATTATCAAAAATGAATAATTTAAATAGGAGGATATAAAACTCTGTCATACCTATAGACAGCTGGTACACCACCTCTGACTGAAATAGACGGTGCACCACCTCTGACTGAAACAGACGGTGCACCACCTCTGACTGAAACAGACGGTACACCACCTCTGACTGAAACAGACGGTGCACCACCTCTGACTGAAACAGACGGTACACCACCTCTGACTGAAACAGACGGTACAGCACCTCTGACTGAAACAGACGGTACACCTACTTTCCATTTGAATGGGGGTGTTCTCCCAGTAACGCTAATAACACAATCAATGACACTAGTAACATAATCAATCAGTTTAGGTTTTATCCCAATAGCGCCAATAACAATAATTAATCCATTTGATTAACAATACAAATCCAACGTAGTTTGTGATCGTAGAGGTTCCTAGTAAATAATCATCAAAACGAGCACCAAAGGTCACCGCAGGAGAAATGGGGTTGGTGCATTGGTGAGTGGCACAGCGGTCTAAGTCACTGCATTGCAGTGCTAGAGGTGTTACTACAGACCCGGGTTTGATCCAGGGCTATATCACAACCGGCCGTGTTCGGGAGTACCATATGGACTTGACCCAGCGTCGTTAGGGGAAGGTTTGGCCGGGGGGGCTTTACAGAGTCGTCCAGGTTTGGCTGGGGTAGGCCGTCATTGTAAATAAGAATTTGTTCTTAACTGACTTGCCTTGTTAAATAAAGGTTAAATAAAGGTTAAATTAAATAAATAAAATGTTGAAATAGCATGTTATAAATCAATTAATTCAAAATGTACAACTGAGACGTTTAGGAAATAAAAACGTCCTATCTTTCCTCATCGAAGTGAAAACATGGGTACTTGATACCTACAGTCTCTCTGTTTAACTTCCCCCCCTATCTTTCATTCTCCTCCTCTCTCTCTCTCTCTCTCTCTCTCTCTCTCTCTCTCTCTCTCAACCCATCTCTCTCTCTCGCCATCCTTAGGCAGCAGTAATAAGGGATGGGTTAATACCTGCCCGCCTGACACATACTGAAACAATGAGAAGGACCCAGGACCCGATCTTGACTATAAACCACCCAGCAGCATCTACCTCCCTCTGTCTTTCCTACAGACCCACAGTGCCACGGTCTTGCAGTGTTCAGACAGTAAGCACTATTTGACTTTAACCTCATCCCCACCTCCTGATCATCCTGATGCTTCCAAAGAGGCAATATGATACGTTTTATAGACAAAAGAGGCGATATGATACGTTTTATAGACAAAAGAGGCAATATGATACGTTTTATAGATAACGTTACATATTCAATATGTTCTACTGGTTCTAGATTTATACTCTGACTGTAGGACCTGAACTAGAAAGAGAATACAACATGTAATACTCATCACCCCCCCCTTCATCTCCTTCTCTCATCTCTTTCTCCCTCCCCCTTCATCTTTCTCTCTCTCTCCTCCTCTCTCTCCCTCCCTCATCTCTTTCTCCCTCCCCCTTCATCTCGCTCTCTCCTCCTCTCCCTCCCCCTTCATCTCGCTCTCTCTCTCCTCCTCTCCCTCCCCTCTCTCATCTCTTTCTCCCTCCCCCTTCATCTCTCTCTCTCTCTCCTCCTCTCCCTCCCTCCCTCATCTCTTTCTCCCTCCCCCTTCATCTCGCTCTCTCCTCCTCTCCCTCCCCCTTCATCTCGCTCTCTCTCCTCCTCTCCCTCCCCTCCCTCTCCCTCCCCCTTCATCTCTCTCTCCTCCTCTCCCTCATCTCTCTCTCCCTCCCCCTTCATCTCTCTCGCTCTCTCTGTCCCCCTCTCCCTCCCTCCCCCTTCATATCTCTCTCTCTCGCTCTGTCCCCCTCTCCCTCCCTCCATCCCCCCTCATCCTTCTCTCTATCTCTCCTCAGCCTTCCCTCCCTTCCCACTGCAGCTCTGTCAGTCTGCTGTGAGGAGAACCAGACCCAGAGCTCTACCTAGTCCCTGACGGAGTAGCAGCAACCCAGAAGGAGGTAGCTGGGGCATGTGGAGGGGTGGAGTGCTGGGAGAGATATAGGGAGGGTAAGATCAGAGAGCTGGTCCCATGAGAAGTGCATGGGACCTCTGGGATAATTTGAGGAACAAAACCTGCCGCCCACTGTGCTTGGCTGACTGGCAATAGAGTACTGGAGGTGTCCCAACAGACAGACTGACCTTCAGCTTAGCCTCTAGATTCAGACCCCTCTCAGTCCATTCTAAGTCCGGCTCAGCCTCAGGCTGTGTCCTATATTGTGCGCTACTTTTGACCAGGGTCGTTTAAGGTCAAAAGTAGTGCACTATATAGGTACTACTGTGGTATTTTGGACACATCTTCAGACCCTCTCAGCCCAGCCTGTAACCTCTGAGCCCTGGCACAGTCCCCCTTAGGTAAACTGAATAAACTGGACCAGGAGAGGAAGAGAACACATCAGCAGGTTCTGGTCACCGGGTTCTGGTTCTAATACACTGGAGACCTCTTAGTAACATGTAACATCGCTTATTGGATCAGGACAGATCATCTCTCAAAGTGGCAGATTTTAAAATGAATAAATATCTCAGTCTATGTGTTGATGAGGGAATGGTGTTACATTTTTATTCATGTGTTGTATTCATGTTACAACTCGTGTTACAACTCAGGCCCCCTACAAGTAGTTACTGCCTATGACTAGCTCAGATCTGTCTGTAGCCTCTATTATCATGATGAAACTACACGTCAGAGACAGAGAGGGGGAGAGAGTGAAGACCATTGTGACGACCCTCCCACTCTGCCAAATTCCTTCTCTTTGCTCTTGTTTCCCTTAGCAGGATGTCGGTGGGCGGAGCCGAGAGGGTCGTCAGCGAAATGAGACACACCTGGGCCCGGGTGTGTCCCAGGATAAATGCACCTCTTCCCCATTCATTGAGGAGACTCTCTCCATGCAGACACACCTGGGCCCGGGTGTGTCCCAGGATAAATGCACCTCTTCCCCATTCATTGAGGAGACTCTCTCCATGCAGACACACCTGGGCCCGGGTGTGTCCCAGGATAAATGCACCTCTTCCCCATTCATTGAAGAGACTCTCTCCATGCAGACACACCTGGGCCCGGGTGTGTCCCAGGATAAATGCACCTCTTCCCCATTCATTGAGGAGACTCTCTCCATGCAGACACACCTGGGCCCGGGTGTGTCCCAGGATAAATGCACCTCTTCCCCATTCATTGAAGAGACTCTCTCCATGCAGACACACCTGGGCCCGGGTGTGTCCCAGGATAAATGCACCTCTTCCCCATTCATTGAGGAGACTCTCTCCATGCAGACACACTGATAGATTTTGTTTGTGGCATTTTTGTGTCTGTTTTCGTTTGTTCGCGTTGGCACCTTTCAACACCCCTCATTATCACATTTATACACGCAACCATTCACTTACACTACTGATTACCGACTACACACCAGTGTTAATTGTATTTAGTTTACTTTAGTTAATAAATATATTTTGTTATTTCTTATTTCCACGTTGTCACCCTTTTTGTTACGAACTTTGAGCCGGTTCGTGACACCATGGACATGGAGGAGCATAGTGTATATATAGTATAGTTTACAGTATATAATATAGTACATAATATAATATAGTAGTATATAATATAGGGCTCCCGAGTGGTGCAGTGGTCTAAGGCACTGCATCTCAGTGCAAGAGGCGCACAATTGGCCCAGCTTCGTCCAGGTTTTGTCAGGGTAGGCCGTCATTGTAAATAAGAATTTGTTCTAAACCGACTTGCCTAGTTAAATAAAGGTTACATTAAAAAAATATATATATATAGTATAGACTACAGTGCCTGATACATAGACTACAGTACATGATACATAGACTACAGTACATGATACATAGACTACAGTACATGATATATAGACTACAGTACATTATATATAGACTACAGTACATGATACATAGACTACAGTACATGATACATAGACTACAGTACATGATACATAGACTACAGTACATGATATATAGACTACAGTACATGATACATAGACTACAGTACATGATATATAGACTACAGTACATGATACATAGACTACAGTACATGATATAAAGACTACAGTACATGATACATAGACTACAGTACATGATATAAAGACTACCGTTCAAAAGTTTGGGGTCACTTTGAAATGTCCTTGTTTTTGAAAGAAAAGCAAATGTTTTGTCCATTAAAATAACATCACATTTATCAGAAATAGTGTAGACATTGTTAATGTTGTAAATGACTATTGTAGCTGGAAACGGCAGATTTTTTATGGAATATCTACATAGGCGTACAGAGGCCCATTATCAGCAACCATCACTCCTGTGTTCCAATGGCACTTTCTGTTAGCTAATCCAAGTTTATCATTTCAAAAGGCTAATTAATCATTAGAAAACCTTTTTGCAATTATGTTAGCACAGCTGAAAACTGTTGTCCTGATTAAAGAAGCAATAAAACTGGCCTTCTTTAGACTAGTTGAGTATCTGGAGCATCAGCATTTGTGGGTTCGATTACAGGCTCAAAATGGCCAGAAACAAATAAAAATGTTCTGAAACTCGTCAGTCTATTCTTGTTCTGAGAAAATGGCAGAGTTGCAAAGAAAAAGCCATATCGCAGACTGGCCAATAAAAAGAAAAGATTAAGATGGGCAAAAGAACAAAGACACTGGACAGAGGAACTCTGCCTAGAAGGCCAGCATCCCGGAGTCACCTCTTCACTGTTGAAGTTGAGACTGGTGTTTTGTGGGTACTATTTAAAGAAGCTGCCAGTTGAGGACTTGTGAGACGTCTGTTTCTCAAACTAGACACTAATGTACTTGTCCTCTTGCTCAGTTGTGCACCGGGGCTTCCCACTCCTCTTTCTATTCTGGTTAGAGCCAGTTTGCGCTGTTCTGTGAAGGGAGTAGTACGCAGCGCTGTACGAGATCTTCAGTGTCTTGCCAATTTCTCGCATGGAATAGCCTTCATTTCTCACGGTACAACCGTGAGATTGGGATGCTCCCAACAGTGCATGTTCATGGTAAATACAAAGCTTATTGTGTGTGTGTGTGTGTGTGTGTGTGTGTGTGTGTGTGTGTGTGTGTGTGTGTGTGTGTGTGTGTGTGTGTGTGTGTGTGTGTGTGTGTGTGTGTGTGTGTGTGTGAGCGAGCGAGCGAGCGTGCGTGCGTGTGTTTGTGTGCGAGCGCTTGTGTGTGTGTGTGTGTGCGAGCGTGTGTGCGTGCTTGTTCATAGTAAACACAAAGCATATTGGGACATGTGTTGTTCAAGTTGTAAACGATGTTCAAACAGTCAGAAGGCTGTGTAGCTTCTGGGAATGATTACTGATGGATATATATGGCACTGTACGGTACTTTAAACATCTGTCTCTTTATGTCAAATAGACACTCGTGGAAATAAGATACAGTGATAATTCCATCACGATGTCATCAACACCCTTGAATAGAGATTGAAAACGTGAGAACAGATCTATTTTGTTGTACCATTTTGACATATGCAGAGGACACATTTCTGTTTCTCACAAAAAATGGACAACAAAGTAGACATTCTATTCTCATTCTATTGATACTCAATATCAACTCAGAAATGCATTTCAATTTCAAACAATGACTTGGAATATGTAGATAACAGGACTTCGAGTACGGGAAGATAAAAACAAATGAATGTTGATCAGGTATATCAGGTGGGTTATTGTTTGCTAGGCTGTGGTCGAGGCAGCTCAGTTACCGTTGGAGCAGGGCACCAGCCAGATAAGCATTGTGAAGTGTGAACACTGGAGCACCCACTGAAAGAGTGAAGTACCTGGCTATGCAAAGAGGTTTAACATGTTTATCATATATGCATAGTCACTTTAACTATACATTCATGTACATACTACCTCAATCAGCCTGACTAACCAGTGTCTGTATGTAGCCTCGCTACTTTTATAGCCTCGCTACTGTATATAGCCTGTCCTTTTACTGTTGTTTTATTTCTTTACCTACCTATTGATCACCTAATACCTTTTTTGCACTATTGGTTAGAGCCTGTAAGTAAGCATTTGACTGTAAGGTCTACCTACACCTGTTGTATTCGGTGCATGTGACAAATAAACTTTGAATTGATTTGATGTGTCACCGATAGCATTCTCCAAGCATCTAGTGATGTTTCTCTCTCTCTCCAAGCATCTAGTGCTGTTTCTCTCTCTCTCTCTCTCTCTCTCTCCAAGCATCTAGTGCTGTTTCTCTCTCTCTCTCTCTCCAAGCATCTAGTGCTGTCTCTCTCTCTCTCTCTCTCTCTCTCTCTCTCTCTCTCTCTCTCTCTCTCTCTCTCTCTCTCTCTCTCTCTCTCTCTCTCTCTCTCTCTCTCTCTCTCTCTCTCTCTCTCTCTCTCTCTCTCTCTCTCTCTCTCTCTCTCTCTCTCTCTCTCTCTCTCTCTCTCTCTCCAAGCATCTAGTGCTGTTTCTCTCTCTCTCTCTCCAAGCATCTAGTGCTGTTTCTCTCTCTCGCGCTCTCTCTCTCTCTCTCTCTCCCTCTCTCCAAGTAGGTTAAAGTATCTTTCCCCTTCTCACTTAATAGGTTCTGTGTCTACGTCAAACTATTATTCCAGTGGCACTGAGATAAGAGGAAAGACACAATGCAGAGATACAGTCATAGGAAAGAGAGGGAAGCAATGTAGCCACAGTCACAGACGTAGGCACAATGTAGCCACAGTCACAGACGGAAAGGCACAATGTAGCCACAGTCACAGACGTAGGCACAATGTAGCCACAGTCACAGACGGAAAGGCACAATGTAGCCACAGTCACAGACAGAAAGTCACAATGTAGCCATAGTCACAGACGGAAAGTCACAATGTAGCCACAGTCACAGACGTAGGCACAATGTAGCCACAGTCACAGACGGAAAGGCACAATGTAGCCACAGTCACAGACAGAAAGTCACAATGTAGCCACAGTCACAGACGGAAAGTCACAATGTAGCCACAGTCACAGACGTAGGCACAATGTAGCCACAGTCACAGACGGAAAGGCACAATGTAGCCACAGTCACAGACAGAAAGTCACAATGTAGCCACAGTCACAGACGTAGGCACAATGTAGCCACAGTAACAGACGGAAAGGCACAATGTAGCCACAGTCACAGACAGAAAGTCACAATGTAGCCACAGTCACAGACGGAAAGTCACAATGCAGCCACAGTCACAGACGTAGGCACAATGTAGCCACAGTCACAGACGGAAAGGCACAATGTAGCCACAGTCACAGACAGAAAGTCACAATGTAGCCACAGTCACAGACGGAAAGGCACAATGTAGCCACAGTCACAGACCGAAAGTCACAATGTAGCAACAGTCACAGACGGAAAGGCACAATGTAGCCACAGTCACAGACGGAAAGTCACAATGTAGCCACAGTCACAGACGGAAAGGCACAATGTAGCCACAGTCACAGACGGAAAGGCACAATGTAGCCACAGTCACAGACGGAAAGGCACAATGTAGCCACAGTCACAATGTAGCCACAGTCACAGACTGAAAGTCACAATGTAGCCACAGTCACAGACGGAAAGTCACAATGTAGCCACAGTCACAGGAGGAAACAACAGTCTGACAGACAGTTTGTACCGAGGAGTCAACTACCATAACAAGATGTTCTATAGACAATCACTGCACCTTACTCATATCAGCCAGGACCAGAGATTTATTTTAGGTGTGGTTCACTGTATTCTCTATGCTACTGCTCCTAAACATACTCTGTGTTTTAAAATTGGATCTTCAATATCTTATATTGCAAATGGATATTCCTTGAAAATCAACATAGTCAATTTCTCAATGTAGACATTGAGCTTCTCCCTGAATCTCAGTCACACACAGATTGGAATATATTCGGCTGTTTACACGTTTATAAACAGAGCAAAATAAATTGTTAAATAATTTTGGTAGGCTATTGATTGATCTAGAATAGATGTATAGCATAATCTCATAAATCATGTGCTTTACAGATTTTACCTCCCAACAATATCCTCATAGCCTGCCTCACGAAACTGTAAGCCGTTTCAAAAATCTAAGTTAATGTCAGAAAGTCAACTTTTCCGCAACTTACCAGACTCTTTATTTCTTGAAAGTGATTTCTGAAGATGAGTTACTCCAGTCTAAAATCGAACGTAGACGGGCTCCTGATACAGTGACAGGGTGAAACGATCTGCCGCAGGGTTTGAGAAAGTGAAGCGACGTGAGATGTCTCCACATTGTCCCCTTCCACACGTTATAAACAAAGTCCGCATGTTGGGCTGGGATCGTGAAGGCCACTCCTCCGGTAGGTACTCCCTCTCTCCATCATCCTTGGCTGCGCTTCCCAGCTCCCTCCCGCTCTGTCGCCAATAAAATATCTGCTCATTACACTCATGACGCACATCGAGTGGGAACAATATTATGTGTTTGTGCAGGTGTATCTAGCACATCATGATAAAGTATTGGTTGGGTAATATAATAACGGGCCTAGACAAGTAATACATTTTCTCCACATTAAATCTAAGTGTATTTGTCACGTGCGCCGAATACAACAGGTGTAGACCTTTACAGTGAAATACTTACTTACAGGCTCTAAACCAATAGTGCAAAAAAGGGGCAGGGTTATTTAATGTAGTCACTTTAACCATATCTACATGTACATACTATCTCAAATCAGCCGACTAACCGGTGCCTGTATGTAGCCTCACTACTGTTGTTTTTCACTGTATTTTACTGTTGTTTTTATTTCTTTACTAACCTATTGTCCACCTAATACCTTTTTTTGCATGTTCCCATCCTTCCAGTTCCAAATGATCAAAAATAGAAATATACAAAATCAAATACATTTATAAAAATACAGGTTATATTTTTAAAAATTCTCATAAATTTAACATGTAAATTGTGACTGAGGAGGACGTAGTAAAATACTCAGATTCATATAAAACCATTTAATTGATTACAATTAGAAACACACACAAAGCTGCACATCGGCAACAAGTCTCCTTCTCCTCTGAGCTTGGTTGAGTTCAGATGATCCAAACCATAGAAACAGATTGACTAGATTATATCCATCATTATATCCGAATTATTCTATTTGTACAATTTCAAACTGGAGAGACCTCAGTTACACAGACGAACATGACAACATTACAAATACAAACATTCCATCATCCAGTTTCATAGACTTTGGATATCATTGCTATAGTATAGCATATATTTTAAATTCAAATGTGTGATGAATATACTTTCAATTCAACGTGTTTGCTTCAACACAGGGGGAGGGATATTTAGGAGTAGAAAACTTTATTATCATAAACAAAGTAGTCGTAGTTTTTTTCCATTTTAATTATAGAAGACAGGAGTGACGGGAACCCATTCAAAGGTATAGAAACATTTGAGTGGATATTACTACACATTACGAAGTCCATATTGTAGTCAAACCTCCTCAATAAAGAAAGTCTCTGCTATGAGAGGGCTGACCTCTAGTGGCCGTTAATGGCAATTGCATTTTTTAAGGTAGGGAGAATGGAAGGATACAGATTAATAGTATTGACCAGTGGAGGCTGGTGGGAGGAGCTATAGGAGGACGGGCTCATTGTAATGGCTGGAATGGAATGAATGGAACGGTATGAAACACATCAAACATATGGAAACAACATGTTAGACTCTGTTCCGTCTATTCCAGTCCAGCCATTACAATGAGCCCGTCCTCCTATAGCTCCTACCACCAGCCTCCACTGGTATTGACACAAGTTCGTAGTGTTCAGGTGGGGCATCGCAGGAGGGGGGAATCCGTTCAGTAGTATAAGAACATGACCCTGGGCTAAAATACCCTTTACGCTATCATCCTGAGCTAAGGTGGATTAATAACCAGACTAGCTCCGTACAGCTTGGCTTCGCACGGCTCTGTTCGGGCTCAGTAGTGTGGACAGCTCTAGAAAAGACCTAGAGACCTAGACAGACCTGCTGCAGGATGCCACTGACAGAGGAGGAAGGATGTGGTTCAGGAGTATTGGGACCGGTCACTAGCAGGACTGAGAGAAGGCTCACCTGTTGTAGGATGATTATTGGGAGAGGTCACTAGCAGGACTGAGAGAAGGCTTACCTGTTGTAGGATGAGTATTGGGACAGGTCACTAGCAAGACTGAGAGAAGGCTCACCTGTTGTAGGATGAGTATTGGGACAGGTCACTAGCAAGACTGAGAGAAGGCTCACCTGTTGTAGGGTGAGTATTGGGACAGGTCACTAGCAGGACTGAGAGAAGGCTCACCTGTTGTAGGATGAGTATTGGGACAGGTCACTAGCAGGACTGAGAGAAGGCTCACCTGTTGTAGGATGAGTATTGGGACAGGTCACTAGCAGGACTGAGAGAAGGCTTACCTGTTGTAGGATGAGTATTGGGACAGGTCACTAGCAAGACTGAGAGAAGGCTCACCTGTTGTAGGATGAGTATTGGGACAGGTCACTAGCAAGACTGAGAGAAGGCTCACCTGTTGTAGGGTGAGTATTGGGACAGGTCACTAGCAGGACTGAGAGAAGGCTCACCTGTTGTAGGATGAGTATTGGGACAGGTCACTAGCAGGACTGAGAGAAGGCTCACCTGTTGTAGGATGAGTATTGGGACAGGTCACTAGCAGGACTGAGAGAAGGCTCACCTGTTGTAGGATGATTATTGGGACAGGTCACTAGCAGGACTGAGAGAAGGCTCACCTGTTGTAGGATAATTATTGGGACAGGTCACTAGCAAGACAGAGAAGGCTCACCTGTTGTAGGATGAGTATTGGGACAGGTCACTAGCAGGACTGAGAGAAGGCTCACTTGTTGTAGGATGAGTATTGGGGACAGGTCACTAGCAGGACTGAGAGAAGGCTCACCTGTTGTAGGGTGAGTATTGGGACAGGTCACTAGCAAGACTGAGAGAAGGCTCACTTGTTGTAGGATGAGTATTGGGACAGGTCACTAGCAGGACTGAGAGAAGGCTCACCTGTTGTAGGATGAGTATTGGGACAGGTCACTAGCAGGACTGAGAGAAGGCTCACCTGTTGTAGGATGAGTATTGGGGACAGGTCACTAGCAAGACTGAGAGAAGGCTCACTTGTTGTAGGATGAGTATTGGGACAGGTCACTAGCAGGACTGAGAGAAGGCTCACCTGTTGTAGGATGAGTATTGGGGACAGGTCACTAGCAAGACAGAGAAGGCTCACCTGTTGTAGGATGAGTATTGGGACAGGTCACTAGCAAGACTGAGAGAAGGCTCACCTGTTGTAGGATGAGTATTGGGACAGGTCACTAGCAAGACAGAGAAGGCTCACCTGTTGTAGGATGAGTATTGGGACAGGTCACTAGCAAGACTGAGAGAAGGCTCACCTGTTGTAGGATGAGTATTGGGACAGGTCACTAGCAAGACAGAGAAGGCTCACCTGTTGTAGGATGAGTATTGGGACAGGTCACTGGCAAGACTGAGAGAAGGCTCACCTGTTGTAGGATGAGTATTGGGACAGGTCACTAGCAAGACAGAGAAGGCTCACCTGTTGTAGGATGAGTATTGGGACAGGTCACTAGCAAGACAGAGAAGGCTCACCTGTTGTAGGATGAGAATTGGGACAGGTCACTAGCAGGACTGAGAGAAGGCTCACCTGTTGTAGGATGAGTATTGGGACAGGTCACTAGCAAGACTGAGAGAAGGCTCACCTGTTGTAGGATGAGAATTGGGACAGGTCACTAGCAAGACAGAGAAGGCTCACCTGTTGTAGGATGAGTATTGGGACAGGTCACTAGCAAGACTGAGAGAGGGCTCACCTGTTGTAGGATGAGTATTGGGGACAGGTCACTAGCAAGACTGAGAGAAGGCTCACCTATTGTAAGATGTGACAGGCAACTTGCTGTGGTGAGAACCTGCTGTGGTATTCCTGAGACGCCTTCGTGGAGGCATCACAGATCTCCTGGTCAGGGAAACCCACGATGGGGTACACCTGAGGGAGAGGTCATCTGGAACTAGAGTTCTACTAACATCCCAATACAATATATGGCATCCTCATCGTTATGATCAGAGGCGAGAGATTTGTAGTCTGGTCTGGTCTCAGATATGATGTACATGAACCAACTCTTCTGACTAACCTAACAACCTCAGGAGTTAGCTAAAGAACACACAGCTCTATGATCCAGGCAAAAATAAAAATAGATTTTTACCTGAATATTTTCATCCACAAAGAACGCATACCCGGACACCTTCTCAAACGTCTCCAAGGGGAACTCAGGACAGTCAGTCCGGCACAAACACAAACACGTGGTTCTTCCTATGCAGATAAGAGGAGACACAGGATGTTACTGTTGACAGTATTACCAGCTACAACAACACACTGCAGTTTACTGGACAATAGCCTTTAGTTCCAAGTCCTGTTTATTCAGCTGGTCTTGTGACTTATTTTGTACACAGTTGGATTAACAACATGGTGTAACAACCTAGATCACAAAAGGAGTGCCTCACGCCACAACGTACTAGTACCACGTGACCGTCAGCTGAATGTAGTGAATCAGATTTCTATAGACTGGTCAGAACAGTAGAGTTGAGCAGAGCAGAGCGGAGTAGAGCAGAGTAGAGTAGAGCAGAGTAGAGTGGAGTGGAGTAGAGCAGAGTGGAGTAGAGTAGAGTGGAGTAGAGCAGAGTAGAGTAGAGTAGAGTAGAGTAGAGCAGAGTAGAGTAGAGCAGAGTAGAGTAGAGTAGAGTAGAGCAGAGTAGAGTAGAGTAGAGCAGAGCAGAGCAGAGTAGAGTGGAGTAGAGCAGAGTAGAGTAGAGCAGAGTAGAGTGGAGTAGAGTAGAGTAGAGTAGAGTGGTGTAGAGTGGAGTAGAGCAGAGTAGAGTGGAGTAGAGCAGAGTAGAGTAGAGTGGTGTAGAGTGGAGTAGAGCAGAGTAGAGTGGAGTAGAGCAGAGTAGAGTAGAGTGGTGTAGAGTGGAGTAGAGCAGAGTAGAGTAGAGTAGAGTAGAGTAGAGTGGAGTAGAGCAGAGTAGAGTAGAGTGGTGTAGAGTGGAGTAGAGTAGAGTAGAGTGGAGTAGAGCAGAGTAGAGTAGAGTGGTGTAGAGTGGAGTAGAGCAGAGTAGAGTAGAGTGGTGTAGAGTAGAGTAGAGTAGAGTGGTGTAGAGTGGAGTAGAGCAGAGCAGAGTAGAGTAGAGTAGAGTAGAGTAGAGCAGAGTAGAGCAGAGCAGAGCAGAGTAGAGCAGAGTAGAGCAGAGCAGAGTAGAGTAGAGTAGAGTAGAGTAGAGCAGAGCAGAGTAGAGCAGAGCAGAGTAGAGCAGAGCAGAGTAGAGTAGAGCAGAGCAGAGTAGAGTAGAGTAGAGCAGAGCAGAGCAGAGTAGAGTAGAGTAGAGCAGAGCAGAGTAGAGCAGAGTAGAGCAGAGCGTAGTAGAGCAGAGTAGAGCAGAGTAGAGTAGAGTAGAGCAGAGTGGAGTAGAGCAGAGTAGAGCAGAGCAGAGTAGAGTAGAGCAGAGTAGAGCAGAGTAGAGCAGAGCAGAGTAGAGTAGAGTAGAGCAGAGTAGAGTAGAGTAGAGCAGAGCGTAGTAGAGCAGAGTAGAGCAGAGTAGAGTAGAGTAGAGCAGAGTGGAGTAGAGCAGAGTAGAGCAGAGCAGAGTAGAGTAGAGTAGAGCAGAGTAGAGCAGAGTGGAGTAGAGCAGAGTAGAGCAGAGCAGAGTAGAGTAGAGTAGAGCAGAGTAGAGTAGAGCAGAGTAGAGTGGAGTAGAGCAGAGTAGAGCAGAGTAGAGCAGAGTGGAGTAGAGCAGAGTAGAGCAGAGCAGAGTAGAGTAGAGTAGAGCAGAGTGGAGTAGAGCAGAGTAGAGCAGAGTAGAGTGGAGTAGAGCAGAGTAGAGCAGAGCAGAGTAGAGTAGAGCAGAGTGGAGTAGAGCAGAGTAGAGCAGAGTAGAGTGGAGTAGAGCAGAGTAGAGCAGAGTAGAGCAGAGTGGAGTAGAGCAGAGTAGAGTAGAGCAGAGTAGAGTGGAGTAGAGCAGAGTGGAGTAGAGCAGAGTGGAGTAGAGCAGAGTAGAGCGGAGTAGAGTGGAGTAGAGCAGAGTAGAGCAGAGTAGAGCGTAGTAGAGTAGAGCAGAGCAGAGTAGAGTAGAGTAGAGCAGAGTGGAGTAGAGCAGAGTGGAGTAGAGCAGAGCAGAGCAGAGTAGAGTAGAGTAGAGCAGAGCGTAGTAGAGCAGAGTAGAGCAGAGTAGAGTAGAGTAGAGTAGAGCAGAGCGTAGTAGAGCAGAGTAGAGCAGAGTAGAGTAGAGTAGAGCAGAGCGTAGTAGAGCAGAGTAGAGCAGAGTGGAGTAGAGCAGAGTAGAGCAGAGCGTAGTAGAGCAGAGTAGAGCAGAGTGGAGTAGAGTAGAGTAGAGCAGAGCGTAGTAGAGCAGAGTAGAGCAGAGTAGAGTAGAGCAGAGTAGAGTGGAGTAGAGCAGAGTAGAGCAGAGTAGAGCAGAGTGGAGTAGAGCAGAGTAGAGCAGAGCAGAGTAGAGTAGAGTAGAGCAGAGTGGAGTAGAGCAGAGTAGAGCAGAGTAGAGTGGAGTAGAGCAGAGTAGAGCAGAGCAGAGTAGAGTAGAGCAGAGTGGAGTAGAGCAGAGTAGAGCAGAGTAGAGTGGAGTAGAGCAGAGTAGAGCAGAGTAGAGCAGAGTGGAGTAGAGCAGAGTAGAGTAGAGCAGAGTAGAGTGGAGTAGAGCAGAGTGGAGTAGAGCAGAGTAGAGCGGAGTAGAGTGGAGTAGAGCAGAGTAGAGCAGAGTAGAGCGTAGTAGAGTAGAGCAGAGCAGAGTAGAGTAGAGTAGAGCAGAGTGGAGTAGAGCAGAGTGGAGTAGAGCAGAGCAGAGCAGAGTAGAGTAGAGTAGAGCAGAGCGTAGTAGAGCAGAGTAGAGCAGAGTAGAGTAGAGTAGAGTAGAGCAGAGCGTAGTAGAGCAGAGTAGAGCAGAGTAGAGTAGAGTAGAGCAGAGCGTAGTAGAGCAGAGTAGAGCAGAGTGGAGTAGAGTAGAGCAGAGTGGAGTAGAGCAGAGTAGAGCAGAGTGGAGTAGAGTAGAGCAGAGTGGAGTAGAGCAGAGTAGAGTAGAGTAGAGCAGAGCGTAGTAGAGCAGAGTAGAGCAGAGTGGAGTAGAGCAGAGTGGAGTAGAGCAGAGCAGAGCAGAGTAGAGTGGAGTAGAGCAGAGTGGAGTAGAGCAGAGTGGAGTAGAGCAGAGCAGAGCAGAGTAGAGTGGAGGAGAGGTGAGAGAGGAGCAGAGCAGAGTAGAGTGGAGGAGAGGAGAGAGGAGCAGAGCAGAGTAGAGCGGAGTAGAGTGGAGTAGAGCAGAGTGGAGTAGAGCAGAGTAGAGTAGAGCAGAGTAGAGTACAGCAGAGTAGTGGAGTAGAGCAGAGTGGAGTAGAGCAGAGTAGAGTACAGCAGAGTAGAGTGGAGTAGAGCAGAGTGGAGTAGAGCAGAGTAGAGTGGAGTAGAGCAGAGTGGAGTAGAGCAGAGTAGAGTACAGCAGAGTAGAGTGGAGTAGAGCAGAGTGGAGTAGAGCAGAGTAGAGCGGAGTAGAGCAGAGTGGAGTAGAGCAGAGTAGAGTACAGCAGAGTAGAGTGGAGTAGAGCAGAGTGGAGTAGAGCAGAGTAGAGTGGAGTAGAGCAGAGTGGAGTAGAGCAGAGTAGAGTACAGCAGAGTAGAGTGGAGTAGAGTAGAGTGGAGTAGAGCAGAGTGGAGTAGAGCAGAGTAGAGCGGAGTAGAGCAGAGTGGAGTAGAGCAGAGTAGAGTACAGCAGAGTAGAGTGGAGTAGAGCAGAGTGGAGTAGAGCAGAGTAGAGCGGAGTAGAGTAGAGCAGAGTAGAGCAGAGTACAGCTCAGTCCAGCTCAGTTACCATGTGATGGTAAGCTGAATATAGTGCATGAGGTTCGTGTTGCCATGTCCATGGTAGGTGGGGCAGGTCTTGTTTACATGTCCATGGTAGGTGGGACAGGTCTTGTTGCCATGTCCATGGTAGGTGGGACAGGTCTTGTTGCCATGTCCATGGTAGGTGGGACAGGTCTTGTTGCCATGTCCATGGTAGGTGGGACAAGTCTTGTTGCCATGTCCATGGTAGGTGGGACAGGTCTTGTTGCCATGTCCATGGTAGGTGGGACAGGTCTTGTTGCCATGTCCATGGTAGGTGGGACAGGTCTTGTTGCCATGTCCATGGTAGGTGGGACAGGTCTTGTTGCCATGTCCATGGTAGGTGGGACAGGTCTTGTTGCCATGTCCATGGTAGGTGGGACAGGTCTTGTTGCCATGCCCATGGTAGGTGGGACAAGTCTTGTTGCCATGTCCATGGTAGGTGGGACAGGTCTTGTTGCCATGTCCATGGTAGGTGGGACAGGTCTTGTTGCCATGTCCATGGTAGGTGGGACAGGTCTTGTTGCCATGTCCATGGTAGGTGGGCAGGTCTTGTTTACATGTCCATGGTAGGTGGGACAGGTCTTGTTGCCATGTCCATGGTAGGTGGGACAGGTCTTGTTGCCATGTCCATGGTAGGTGGGACAGGTCTTGTTGCCATGTACATGGTAGGTCGGACAGGTCTTGTTGCCATGTCCATGGTAGGTGGGGCAGGTCTTATTTACATGCCCATGGTAGGTGGGGCAGGTCTTGTTGCCATGTCCATGGTAGACGCCATTATGTATACATCTGGCCCTTCTTTGGACACTGTGTTAACAAACCTCCAAATGAGCTTCAATGCCATACAACACTCCTTCCGTGACCTCCAACTGCTCTTAAACACTAGTAAAACTAAATGCATGCTCTTCAACCGATTGCTGCCCGCACCGCATGCCCGACTAGCATCACTACTCTGGACGGTTCTGACTTTGAATATGTGAGCAACTACAAATACCTAGGTGTCTGGTTAGACTGTAAACTCTCCTTCCAGACTCACTTTAAGCATCTCCAATCCAAAATTAAATCTAGAATTGGCTTCCTATTTCTCAACAAAGCCTCCTTCACTCATGCTGCCAATCATACCCTCGTAAAACTGACTATCCTACCGATCCTCGACTTCGGCGATGTCATTTACAAAATAGCCTCCAACACTCTACCCAGCAAACTGGATGCAGTCTATCACAGTGCCATCCGTTTTGTCAGCAAAGCCCCATATACTACCCACCACTGCGACCTGTATGCTCTCATCGGCTACATACATATGCTCTCATCAGCTACATATTCGTCGCCAGACCCACTGGCTCCAGGTCATCTATAAGTCTTTGCTAGGTAAAGCTCATCTCAGCTCACTGGTCGCCATAACAACACCCACACGTAGCACGCGCTCCAGCAGGTATATCTCACTGGTCACCATAACAACACCCACCCGTAGCACGCGCTCCAGCAGGTATATCTCACTAGTCACCCCCAAAGCCAACACCTCCTTTGGCTGCCTTTCCTTCCAGTTCTCTGCTGCCAATGACTGGAACGAATGTTTCTCCTAAAGTTGATTCAGCTACGGGATCGGGGCACCACCAGTACAGAGCTTGCTCAGGAATGGCAGCAGGCAGGTGTGAGTGCATCTGCACGCACAGTGAGGCGAATACTTTTTTGAGGATGGCCTGGTTTCAAGGGCATCAAAGAAGCCACTTCTCTCCAGGAAAAACATCAGGGACAGACTGATATTCTGCAAAAGGTACAGGGATTGGACTGCTGAGGACTGGGGTAAAGTCATTTTCTCTGACAAATCCCCTTTCCGATTCTTTGGGGCATTTGGAAAAAAGCTTGTCCGGAGAAGACAAGGTGAGCGCAACCATGAGTCCAGTGTCATGCCAACAGTAAAGCATCCTGAGACCATTCATGTGTGGGGTTGCTTCTCAGCCAAGGGAGTGGGCTCACTCACAATTTTGCCTAAGAACACAGCAATGAATGTAGAATGATACCAACACATCCTCCAAGAGCAACTTCTCCCAACCATCCAGGAACAGTTTGGTGACGAACAATGCCTTTTCCACCATGATGGAGCACCTTGCCATAAGGCAAAAGTGATAACTAAGTGGCTCGGAGAACAAAACATAGATATTTTGGGTCCATGGCCAGGAAACTCCCCAGACCTTAATCCCATTGGGAATTTGTGGTCAATCCTCAAGAGGCGGGTGGACAAACAAAAACCGACAAACTCTGACAAACTCCAAGCATTGATTATGCAAGAATGGGCTGCCATCAGTCAGGATGTGGCCCAGAAGTTAATTGACAGCATGACAGGGCGGATTGCAGAGGTCTTGAAAAAGAAGGGTCAACACTGCAAATATTGACTCTTTGCATCAACTTCATGTAATTGTCAATAAAATCCTTTGACACTTATGAAATGCTTGTAATTATACTTCAGTATTCCATAGTAACATATGACAAAAATATCTAAAGACACTGAGGCAGCAGACTTTGTGAAAATTCATATTTGTGTCATTCTCAAAACTTTTGGCGACGACTGTAAAACCACAGAAATATAATTGCATAATAGAGACACAAAAATATACAAATGCTCTGTTGAAAACTGTCGTTTTGTAACGGATCAAATAGAGTTATCATTGAAAACTCTCTCAATTATGCAAAGTCATGGAAATGGGTTTAGAGGGGAGTAGAGGACTGGACAGCGTTCCTTCTCTCCCACAGGAAAAACAGACATTCCCTCGGGAGGGAGAGGACCGGAAGCTATATTGTCATCCACCAACACTCCTCTTCTCATGACCCAGGATCTCTGGATGATGTTGGATTTGAAAGGTCTAGGCTCAGGAGTGGCACCCTTCAGTTCAGTCAGGCGAGTTTTAAACAAAACAAGAACTGGAAGGTGGGAGAGTTGAGCTGAGAAACGGACCCATTTATATATTGTTAACCAATAAATCTTAGATAATAATCCAATTATTAGTAACTATTGTGGTATATTTACATACATTCATTGTATTACCATTAACTTGCTGTGTAAACACTGTTAGAGGAAACTAGTTAGTCCTCATATGACCCAGAAGTTACACAGACTCAGTTAATATGGAGGAGCTCCTAGATCCAGATGGTTGGACACGTGCTGCAAACTCTGTTGGAAAACACACACGTACTGCATGTACAGGACACAAAGAGTGTGTAGTACTTAGTACAGGACACAATACAGGGTGTAGTACTTAGTACAGAAAACAATACAGTGTGTAGTACTTAGTACAGGACACAATACAGGGTGTAGTACTTAGTACAGAAAACAATACAGTGTGTAGTACTTAGTATATGACACAATACAGTGTGTAGTACTTAGTACAGGACACAATACAGGGTGTAGTACTTAGTACAGGACACAATACAGGGTGTAGTACTTAGTACAGAAAACAATACAGTGTGTAGTACTTAGTACAGAACACAATACAGTGTGTAGTACTTAGTATATGACACAATACAGTGTGTAGTACTTAGTACAGGACACAATACAGGGTGTAGTACTTAGTACAGGACACAATACAGGGTGTAGTACTTAGTACAGAACACAATACAGTGTGTAGTACTTAGTATATGACACAATACAGTGTGTAGTACTTAGTACAGGACACAATACAGGGTGTAGTACTTAGTACAGGACACAATACAGGGTGTAGTACTTAGTACAGGACACAAAGAGTGTGTAATACTTAGTACAGAACACAATACAGGGTGTAGTACTTAGTACAGAAAACAATACAGTGTGTAGTACTTAGTACAGAACACAATACAGTGTGTAGTACTTAGTACAGAACACAATACAGGGTGTAGTACTTAGTACAGAACACAATACAGGGTGTAGTACTTAGTACAGAACACAATACAGTATGTAGTACTTAGTACAGAACACAATACAGTGTGTAGTACTTAGTACAGGATACAAAGAGTGTGTAATACTTAGTACAGAACACAATACAGTGTGTAGTACTTAGTACAGGACACAAAGAGTATGTAGTACTTAGTACAGGACACAAAGAGTGTGTAGTACTTAGTACAGAACACAATACAGTGTGTAGTACTTAGTACAGGACACAATACAGTGTGTAATACTTAGTACAGGACGCAATACAGGGTGTAGTACTTAGTACAGGACACAAAGAGTGTGTAATACTTAGTACAGGACACAATACAGGGTGTAGTACTTAGTACAGAAAACAATACAGTGTGTAGTACTTAGTACAGGACACAATACAGTGTGTAGTACTTAGTACAGAACGCAATACAGTGTGTAGTACTTAGTACAGAACATAATACAGTGTGTAGTACTTAGTACAGGACGCAATACAGGGTGTAGTACTTAGTACAGGACACAAAGAGTGTGTAATACTTAGTACAGGACACAATACAGTGTGTAGTACTTAGTACAGAAAATAATACAGTGTGTAGTACTTAGTACAGAAAACAATACAGTGTGTAGTTGTCACGATCGTCTAAAGGACAATGAGTGGACTAAGGCGCAGCGTGTGAAAAATACATCTTCTTTTATTGGAAGACGAAAACGAACGAAAACAAAACAACAAACGTGAAGCTATAAAAGACTAAGTGCACACATGCAACATAGAACATAGACAATTACCCACAATCACCTAAAGCCTATGGCTGCCTTAAATATGGCTCCCAATCAGAGACAACAATAAACAGCTGTCTCTGATTGAGAACCAAACCAGGCAACCATAGACTTTCCTAAACCTCTCTACTGAACACAACCCCATACACTCTACAAAACCCCCTAAACAATACACACACCCTAAACTAGACAAAACACACAAACATCCCCCATGTCACACCCTGACCTAACTAAACTAATAAAGAAAATCAATATAACAAAGGCCAGGGTGTGACAGTAGTACTTAGTACAAGACACAATACAGTGTGTAGTACTTAGTACAAGACACAAAGAGTATGTAATACTTAGTACAGGACACAATACAGGGTGTAGTACTTAGTACAGAAAACAATACAGTGTGTAGTACTTAGTACATAACACAATACAGTGTGTAGTACTTAGTACAGGACACAAAGAGTATGTGGTACTTAGTATAGGACACAATAGAGTGTGTAGTACTTAATACAGGACACAAAGAGTGTGTAATACTTAGTACAGAACACAATACAGTGTGTAGTTGTCACGTTCTTCGTCGGACGAAAGAGAGGAGGACCAAAATGCAGCGTGGTGTGTATTCATTTTAATTAGAATACTTGAAACCAAGAACAAAACAATAAACCGACAAATGAACGAAGACGCAACCGTCCCGAATAGTGAACACCAAACACAGGAACAGAAACAATCACCCACAACCCACAATACAAAACAGGCTAACTAAATATGGTTCCCAATCAGAGACAACGACTAACACCTGCCTCTGATTGAGAACCATATCAGGCCAAACACATAGAAATAGACAAACTAGACATACAACATAGAATGCCCACTCAGATCACACCCTGACTAAACAAAACATAGAAACATACAAAGCAAACTATGGTCAGGGCGTGACAGTAGTACTTAGTACAGGACACAATACAGTGTGTAGTACTTAGTACAGAACACAATACAGTGTGTAGTACTTAGTACAGGACACAAAGAGTGTGTAGTACTTAGTACAGAACACAATACAGTGTGTAGTACTTAGTACAGGACACAATACAGGGTGTAGTACTTAGTACAGAACACAATACAGTGTGTAGTACTTAGTACAGGACACAAAGAGTATGTAATACTTAGTACAGGACACAAAGAGTATGTAATACTTAGTACAGAACACAATACAGTGTGTAGTACTTAGTACAGAACACAATACAGTGTGTAGTACTTAGTACAGAACACAATACAGTGTGTAGTACTTAGTACAGAACACAGTACAGTGTGTAGTACTTAGTACATGACACAAAACAGTGTGTAGTACTTAGTACAGGACACAAAACAGTGTGTAGTACTTAGTACAGAACACAATACCGGGTGTAGTACTTAGTACAGAACACAATACGGTGTGTAGTACTTAGGCGCCTTTGTTATACGTTTGCGCAAAACATCATGCACAGTGATTTGATACCCATGTGTAAGAATCAAAGGGAAACGTGGCAATATAATTCCATTCCAGGGCCTATACAGCTCTGTTCAAAAGTAGTGCACTACACAGCATCACCTACTTATAACCAGGGCCTATACAGCTCTGTTCAAAAGTAGTGCACTACACAGCACCACCTACTAATAACCAGGGCCTATACAGCTCTGTTCAAAAGTAGTGCACTGCACAGCACCACCTACTAATAACCAGGGCCTATACAGCTCTGTTCAAAAGTAGTGCACTACACAGCACCACCTACTAATAACCAGGGCCTATACAGCTCTGTTCAAAAGTAGTGCACTACACAGCACCACCTACTAATAACCAGGGCCTATACAGCTCTGTTCAAAAGTAGTGCACTACACAGCACCACCTACTTATAACCAGGGCCTATACAGCTCTGTTCAAAAGTAGTGCACTACACAGCACCACCTACTAATAACCAGGGCCTATACAGCTCTGTTCAAAAGTAGTGCACTACACAGCACCACCTACTAATAACCAGGGCCTATACAGCTCTGTTCAAAAGTAGTGCACTACACAGCACCACCTACTAATAACCAGGGCCTATACAGCTCTGTTCAAAAGTAGTGCACTACACAGCACCACCTACTTATAACCAGGGCCTATACAGCTCTGTTCAAAAGTAGTGCACTACACAGCACCACCTACTAATAACCAGGGCCTATACAGCTCTGTTCAAAAGTAGTGCACTACACAGCACCACCTACTTATAACCAGGGCCTATACAGCTCTGTTCAAAAGTAGTGCACTACACAGCACCACCTACTAATAACCAGGGCCTATACAGCTCTGTTCAAAAGTAGTGCACTACACAGCACCACCTACTAATAACCAGGGCCTATACAGCTCTGTTCAAAAGTAGTGCACTACACAGCACCACCTACTAATAACCAGGGCCTATACAGCTCTGTTCAAAAGTAGTGCACTACACAGCACCACCTACTAATAACCAGGGCCTATACAGCTCTGTTCAAAAGTAGTGCACTACACAGCACCACCTACTTCTAACCAGGGCCTATACAGCTCTGTTCAAAAGTAGTGCACTACACAGCACCACCTACTTATAACCAGGGCCTATACAGCTCTGTTCAAAAGTAGTGCACTACACAGCACCACCTACTAATAACCAGGGCCTATACAGCTCTGTTCAAAAGTAGTGCACTACACAGCACCACCTACTTATAACCAGGGCCTATACAGCTCTGTTCAAAAGTAGTGCACTACACAGCACCACCTACTAATAACCAGGGCCTATACAGCTCTGTTCAAAAGTAGTGCACTACACAGCACCACCTACTAATAACCAGGGCCTATACAGCTCTGTTCAAAAGTAGTGCACTACACAGCACCACCTACTAATAACCAGGGCCTATACAGCTCTGTTCAAAAGTAGTGCACTACACAGCACCACCTACTAATAACCAGGGCCTATACAGCTCTGTTCAAAAGTAGTGCACTACACAGCACCACCTACTTCTAACCAGGGCCTATACAGCTCTGTTCAAAAGTAGTGCACTGTTATGAGATGTGGATTTAAGATAATATATATACTGTAACATGTCAGTTACCAGAGGCCTTTATCCTACTCAATTTACAGTAAGGACAACAGCATTTTTAGCATGTGTATGTGTGATCTCTGCAGGAATTAAACCCGTAACCTTGGTGTTGCTAGATCCATGCTTTAGCCCTAGATCAACACACTGTGATAACGGATGGCAGCAGGAGAAGGCTGGGAAGTAAAGCTTGATTAGCATTCATACAATGTGCCTAAAAATACATCACTGAGACAGAGAGTTAAGTTAAGTGAAAGATAATCCAATAGAATAGAGATGGAAGAGTGGTCTGAAAAGCAGATCCCATACTGCAGCACAAAACCAAGAGGATGTACAGTGTCTTCAGAAACTATTCAAACCCCTTGACTCTTTCCCCATTTTGTTGTGTTACAGTCTTAACAGGGTTTACATTGACATGTTGTGTTACAGTCTTAACAGGGTTTACATTGACATGTTGTGTTACAGTCTTAACAGGGTTTACATTGACATGTTGTGTTACAGTCTTAACAGGGTTTACATTGACATGTTGTGTTACAGTCTTAACAGGGTTTACATTGACATGTTGTGTTACAGTCTTAACAGGGTTTACATTGACACGTTGTGTTACAGTCTTAACAGGGTTTACATTGACATGTTGTGTTACAGTCTTAACAGGGTTTACATTGACACGTTGTGTTACAGTCTTAACAGGGTTTACATTGACATGTTGTGTTACAGCCTTAACAGGGTTTACATTGACATGTTGTGTTACAGTCTTAACAGGGTTTACATTGACATGTTGTGTTACAGCCTTAACAGGGTTTACATTGACACGTTGTGTTACAGTCTTAACAGGGTTTACATTGACATGTTGTGTTACAGTCTTAACAGGGTTTACATTGACATGTTGTGTCACAGTCTTAACAGGGTTTACATTGACACGTTGTGTTACAGCCTTAACAGGGTTTACATTGACATGTTGTGTTACAGTCTTAACAGGGTTTACATTGACATGTTGTGTTACAGTCTTAACAGGGTTTACATTGACATGTTGTGTTACAGTCTTAACAGGGTTTACATTGACATGTTGTGTTACAGTCTTAACAGGGTTTACATTGACACGTTGTGTTACAGTCTTAACAGGGTTTACATTGACATGTTGTGTTACAGTCTTAACAGGGTTTACATTGACATGTTGTGTTACAGTCTTAACAGGGTTTACATTGACATGTTGTGTTACAGTCTTAACAGGGTTTACATTGACATGTTGTGTTACAGTCTTAACAGGGTTTACATTGACATGTTGTGTTACAGTCTTAACAGGGTTTACATTGACATGTTGTGTTACAGTCTTAACAGGGTTTACATTGACATGTTGTGTTACAGTCTTAACAGGGTTTACATTGACATGTTGTGTTACAGCCTTAACAGGGTTTACATTGACATGTTGTGTTACAGTCTTAACAGGGTTTACATTGACATGTTGTGTTACAGTCTTAACAGGGTTTACATTGACATGTTGTGTTACAGCCTTAACAGGGTTTACATTGACACGTTGTGTTACAGCCTTAACAGGGTTTACATTGACATGTTGTGTTACAGCCTTAACAGGGTTTACATTGACATGTTGTGTTACAGTCTTAACAGGGTTTACATTGACATGTTGTGTTACAGTCTTAACAGGGTTTACATTGACATGTTGTGTTACAGCCTTAACAGGGTTTACATTGACATGTTGTGTTACAGTCTTAACAGGGTTTACATTGACATGTTGTGTTACAGTCTTAACAGGGTTTACATTGACATGTTGTGTTACAGTCTTAACAGGGTTTACATTGACATGTTGTGTTACAGTCTTAACAGGGTTTACATTGACATGTTGTGTTACAGCCTTAACAGGGTTTACATTGACATGTTGTGTTACAGTCTTAACAGGGTTTACATTGACATGTTGTGTTACAGCCTTAACAGGGTTTACATTGACATGTTGTGTTACAGCCTTAACAGGGTTTACATTGACACGTTGTGTTACAGTCTTAACAGGGTTTACATTGACATGTTGTGTTACAGTCTTAACAGGGTTTACATTGACATGTTGTGTTACAGTCTTAACAGGGTTTACATTGACATGTTGTGTTACAGTCTTAACAGGGTTTACATTGAGATGTTGTGTTACAGTCTTAACAGGGTTTACATTGACATGTTGTGTTACAGTCTTAACAGGGTTTACATTGACATGTTGTGTTACAGTCTTAACAGGGTTTACATTGACATGTTGTGTTACAGTCTTAACAGGGTTTACATTGACATGTTGTGTTACAGTCTTAACAAGGTTTACATTGACATGTTGTGTTACAGTCTTAACAGGGTTTACATTGACATGTTGTGTTACAGCCTTAACAGGGTTTACATTGACATGTTGTGTTACAGTCTTAACAGGGTTTACATTGACATGTTGTGTTACAGCCTTAACAGGGTTTACATTGACATGTTGTGTTACAGTCTTAACAGGGTTTACATTGAGATGTTGTGTTACAGTCTTAACAGGGTTTACATTGACATGTTGTGTTACAGTCTTAACAGGGTTTACATTGACATGTTGTGTTACAGTCTTAACAGGGTTTACATTGACATGTTGTGTTACAGTCTTAACTGGGTTTACATTGAGATGTTGTGTTACAGTCTTAACAGGGTTTACATTGACATGTTGTGTTACAGTCTTAACAGGGTTTACATTGACATGTTGTGTTACAGTCTTAACAGGGTTTACATTGACATGTTGTGTTACAGTCTTAACAGGGTTTACATTGACATGTTGTGTTACAGTCTTAACAGGGTTTACATTGAGATGTTGTGTTACAGTCTTAACAGGGTTTACATTGACATGTTGTGTTACAGTCTTAACAGGGTTTACATTGACATGTTGTGTTACAGTCTTAACAGGGTTTACATTGACATGTTGTGTTACAGTCTTAACAGGGTTTACATTGACATGTTGTGTTACAGTCTTAACAGGGTTTACATTGACATGTTGTGTTACAGTCTTAACAGGGTTTACATTGACATGTTGTGTTACAGTCTTAACAGGGTTTACATTGACATGTTGTGTTACAGTCTTAACAGGGTTTACATTGACATGTTGTGTTACAGTCTTAACAGGGTTTACATTGACATGTTGTGTTACAGTCTTAACAGGGTTTACATTGACATGTTGTGTTACAGTCTTAACAGGGTTTACATTGACATGTTGTGTTACAGTCTTAACAGGGTTTACATTGACATGTTGTGTCACAGTCTTAACAGGGTTTACATTGACATGTTGTGTTACAGTCTTAACAGGGTTTACATTGACATGTTGTGTTACAGTCTTAACAGGGTTTACATTGACATGTTGTGTTACAGTCTTAACAGGGTTTACATTGACATGTTGTGTTACAGTCTTAACAGGGTTTACATTGACATGTTGTGTTACAGTCTTAACAGGGTTTACATTGACATGTTGTGTTACAGTCTTAACAGGGTTTACATTGACATGTTGTGTTACAGTCTTAACAGGGTTTACATTGAGATGTTGTGTTACAGTCTTAACAGGGTTTACATTGACATGTTGTGTTACAGTCTTAACAGGGTTTACATTGAGATGTTGTGTTACAGTCTTAACAGGGTTTACATTGACATGTTGTGTTACAGCCTTAACAGGGTTTACATTGACATGTTGTGTTACAGCCTTAACAGGGTTTACATTGACACGTTGTGTTACAGTCTTAACAGGGTTTACATTGACATGTTGTGTTACAGCCTTAACAGGGTTTACATTGACATGTTGTGTTACAGCCTTAACAGGGTTTACATTGACATGTTGTGTTACAGTCTTAACAGGGTTTACATTGACATGTTGTGTTACAGTCTTAACAGGGTTTACATTGACACGTTGTGTTACAGTCTTAACAGGGTTTACATTGACATGTTGTGTTACAGTCTTAACAGGGTTTACATTGACACGTTGTGTTACAGTCTTAACAGGGTTTACATTGAGATGTTGTGTTACAGTCTTAACAGGGTTTACATTGAGATGTTGTGTTACAGTCTTAACAGGGTTTACATTGAGATGTTGTGTTACAGTCTTAACAGGGTTTACATTGACATGTTGTGTTACAGTCTTAACAGGGTTTACATTGACATGTTGTGTCACAGGCCTACACACAATACCCCACAATGTCAAAGTAGAACATTTTTACATTTTAATTGTTTTAATAAAAAATGAAAAAATGAAATGTCAACCCCTTTGTTATGGCAATCCTAAATTAATTCAGGAGTAAAAATGTGCTTAACAAGTCACATAATAAGTTGCATAGATTCAGTCTGTGTGAAATAGCGTTAAACATGATTTTTGAATGACTATCTCATCTCTGTACCCCACACATACAATTATCTGTAAGGTCCCTCAGTCGAACAGTGAATTTCAAACACAGATTTAACCACAAAAGACCACGGGGGTTTTCTAATGCCTCACAAAGAAGGGCGCCTGTTGGTAAGCAGACATTGAATATCTCTTTGAGCATGTTGAAGTTATTAATTACACTTTGGACGGTGTATCAATACACCCCAGTCACGACAAAGATACAGGCGTCCTTCCTAACTCAGTTGCCGGAGAGGAAGGAAACCTCTCAGGGATTTCACCATGACTTTAAAACAGTTACAGAGTTTAATGACTGATAGGAGAAAACTGAGGATAGATCAACAACATTGTAGGAACAACATTGTAGTTACTCCACAATGCTAACCTAAATGACAGAGTGAAAAGAAGGAAGCCTATAAAGAATAAAAATATTCCAAAACGTGCATCCTGTTTGCAACAAACAAGTTATAAGCATGGTTGGTTCCTGTATGTAACTAACTGATACCACACCAGGCTTCTTACCTTGAAGCTGAGATATCGTGTCACTCGTTGTAGTTCCCAGAGCAATGTTCTGCCAAATTGCTTATGAGTTGATTGTGTTGTTTCCTCTGTGCAGTCAACCAGTCACTAGCATGAACCCAACCAAGACGGGTCATTACAAAAGCAGCAGAATGCTAAACATACGATCACATACACACAGTAACATTTCTATCACAATTTCTAAAAACATGTTTTCACTTTGTCATTATGGGGTATTGTGTGTCGATGGTTAAGACCGTTTGTGTTTTATTCATTTTGAAGTCAGGCTGTAACACAACAAAATATGGAATAAGTCAAGGGGTATGAATACTTTGGGAAGGTGTTGTAGGCCTACTGTATACAAGGAACAAGCAGACAGACAGACCTACCTGGCCAAAAGTATGTAGACAAGCCTTAAAATTAGTGGCTTCGGCTATTTCAGCCACACTGGTTGCTGACAGGTGTATAAAATCGAGCACACCGCCATGCAATCTCCATAGACAAACATTGGCAGTAGAATGGCCTTAGTGAAGAGCTCAGGGTCTTTCAACGTGACCTGCTAGAGCTGCCCCAGTCAACTCTAAGTGCTGTTATTGTGAAGTGGAAACGTCCAGCAGCAACAATGGCTCAGCTGCAAAGTGGTAGACAACACAAGCTCACAGAATGGGACTGCTGAGTGCTGAAGCACGTAGCGTGTAAAAAACGTCTGTCCTCGGTTGCAACACTCACTACCGAGTTCCAAACTGCCTCTGGAAGCAACGTCAGCACAAGAACTGTGTTTCCATGGCCGAGCAGCCGCACACAAGTCTAAGATCACCATGCGCAATACCAAGCGTTGGCTGGAGTGGTGTAAAGCTTGCCGCCATTGGACTCTGGAGCGGTGGAAACGCATTCTCTGGAGTGATGAATTACGCTTCGCCATCTGGCAGTCAGTCGGACGAATCTGGGTTTGGCGGATGCCAGGAGAACGCTACCTGCCCCAATGCATAGTGCCAACTGTAAAGTTTGGTAGAGGATGAATAATTTTTTATTGTGCGGGCTAGGCCCCTTAGTTCCAGTGTAGGGAAATCTTAAACCTACAGCAAACAATGACATTCTAGACAATTCTGTGCTCCCAACTTTGTTGCAACAGTTTGGGGAAGGCCCTTTCCTGTTCCAGCATGATAATGTCCCCGTAAACACCTCCCTCTGCAACTGGATCCTGAACTTCCTGGCGGGCCGGTCCCAGGTGGTAAGGGTAGGTGACAACACATCCGCCCCGCTGATCCTCAACACAGGAGCCCCTCAGGGGTACGTGCTCAGTCCCCTCCTGTACTTCCTGTTCTCTCATGACTGCACGGCCAGGCACGACGCCAACACCATCATTAAGTTTGCTGATGACACAACAGTGGTAGGCCTGACCACCGACAACGACGAGACAGCCTATACGTAGGAGGTCAGAGACCTGGCAGTGTGATGCAAGGACAGCAACCTCTCCCTCAACGTGGTCAAGACAAAGGAGATGATTGTGGACTACAGGAAAAGGAGGACTGAGCACGCCCCCATTCTCATCGACGGGGCTGTAGTGGAGCAGGTTGAGAGCTTCAAGTTCCTTGGTGTCCACATCACCAACAAACTAACATGGTCAAAGGACACCAAGACAGTCCTGAAGAGGGCACGACAAAACCTATTCCCCCTCAGGAAACTGAAAAGATTTGGCATGGGTCCTCAGATCCTCAAAAGGTTCTACAGCTGCACCATCGAGAGCATCCTGACTGGTTGCATCACTGCCTGGTATGTCAACTGCTCGGCCTCCAACCTCAAGGCACTACAGAGGGTAGTGCGTACGGCCCAGTACATCACCGGGGCCAAACTTCCTGCCATCCAGGACCTCTATAACAGGCGGTGTCAGAAGGCCCTAAAAATTGTGAAAGACTCCAGCCACCCTAGTCATAGACTCTCTGCTACTGCATGGCAAGCAGTACCGGAGCACCAAGTCTAGGTCCATGAGGCTTCTAAACAGCTTCTACCCCCAAGACATAAGACTCCTGAACATCTAATCAAATGGCTACCCAGACAAATAATAATAGTAGAATGCTAATTAATTACTTAAAAATCATACAATGTGAATTTCTGGATTTTTGTTTTAGATTCCGTCTCTCACAGTTGAAGTGTACCTATGATAAAAATGACAGACCTCTACATGCTTTGTAAGTAGGAAAACCTGCTAAATCGTCAGTGTATCAAATACTTGTTCTCCCCACTGTAAATTAACTTTTCTCTTTGAAGTTTGAATGATTTTTCACATATATCAGTATTTCATTATCGAATAAGATTAACACCTTCTCTTTATTGACTGTACTAAAGTATATGTAACAAGAATGAATCAGAAATGCAGCAATTTCCTTCAATAGCCTTTAGTTTTTCTATATTTATTTTATTTTTTATTTAACCAGGAAGGGCTCATAGAGATTTAAAATCTATTTTTCAAGAGCGTCCTGGCCAAGATAGGCAGCACCAAGTCATTACAAAAATGACAGAAACAACATGAAAAACTACAAGTAATCTAGTAAAGACCATAGAATTCACAAGAGTATAACAAAATCAAAAACAGCAAATTAAAAACATTGACAGGTCAGGGAATCAGCCTCAAAATCCTTCATCAGTGATTTAAAAAACACCAATCGGGACAAGTTCTTCCAGTTTAAAATTATTTTATAAGGTGTTCCAAGACGATGGCGCAGTGTACATAAAATACCTTTTATCAAATTCAGTTCGGACATTTGGAACAGTTAGCAGGATAAAGTCCAGCGAACGAAGAGAGTACCCACCACATTTCTGAACAATAAAAAAAAGATATTTGCATAAAGTAATTTACTTGTGAAAAATTGAAAGTTGAAACAAAAAACAAATTCCTGAAATTCCAGGGCTGCATTAATTATTATAAAAATAAACAACAACATGAAGTATACTGATCAGAATACACTTAGCCCTAAACACCTGAGAGGGTAAAAGGCCCTAAAGAACTACCTACAATACCTACCTAACTAACTAGCTAACTAACTAACTAGCTAGCTAACTGATAAACACAACCTTTTTTCATACTGAGCTGAACTAAGTCGAGTCAAGGCTGTATTGGGTTGGCCTGGTGACGCATCCACCAAAAGGGGTATGGTTAAGTGGCTGGCTGGCTGGCTGGCTGGCTTGACTGGTTACATGATAGAGCAGCAGCAGGTGGCAGGGTAGTCAGGAACTTTGACCTGGTGTTCGTTCCCATAGATATAGTAAACATGGATGCCTCCCTTCCACTTGTAGGTCACCTTGGTGATGGGAATCAACTCGATGGTTTGTTGCTGAAACAACAACAGAAGAGTGAGACCATTTATCTTATTAGTTGATTGACAGGTGATCATCAATAAGCAGTATGGGGCTCAAAGGGGCGGTTTCCTGGTTTCCTGTACACAGATGAAGCCTAATCCGGGACTAAAATGCATTTTAAATGAAGACTCTCCAACGAGTTTACTTTTAAGTCCAGTACTAGGCTTAATCAGTGTACGGAAAACCACCCCCAAAAGGGTTTAAAGTTGAGAAACATGGCTAACAGATGTTGTCATATCCTGTGTACAAATATTATAACTTCTGCTTGTAAAGTTGCCTGTACTGTACCTGTTACTGTAACACAGTTGTTCTCAAACCTCTCCTCGGTTGTAGTCCTGAACTAACTCACTTGATTCAACTAGTCAAGGGCTTGATAATTCGTTTACAACTTGAATTAGGTGCGCTACTTTTGGAATAGTTCAAATACATGGAACGGCTGCGGGTCCCAGAGGTTTGAGAACCGCTGGTATAACAAATATTGTACCTGTTGAAGGATGCGAGAGTTCTGGGAGTATTTAGCCTGGTGTTCTCTAACCAAACGGTCTGAAGCCTGGGATAAAGACGGATCTGGGAAGCCATACACTGGATACAGCTGATGAACAGAGGAATGTGATGATGT
This sequence comes from Salvelinus namaycush, assembly GCF_016432855.1. NCBI lineage: Eukaryota > Metazoa > Chordata > Actinopteri > Salmoniformes > Salmonidae > Salvelinus > Salvelinus namaycush. The sequence goes on along the minus strand of NC_052326.1, from coordinate 52,202,605 downwards.
CACACACAACATTTCCGTAATATGTCAGAGAATATTTTTAAAAAATTTAACCAATAGAAAAAAAATACTAAAATGTCACATGTGTTGCTTAGTTTACTAAGGGGAACCTAACAAGGGCAAACGTTTTGCACTGTAGTAAAACATTTTGGAACGAAAACCGTTTACTCTAAACGCTCTGCCACATGACTTAAAAGCTGTTGAGTTCTGTTTTGTTCTTAAACAGAAGTTGTAGTTAAGCAGGGGAGCAGAGAGACATTTCAACGTTTTTAAATGGTTTCCAGGAGGGACTGACCTTGTAAAGCAGGGTCAAAACATGTCCAATAAGAAATGTTTGTTTTTATTGCAAAAAAATGTTTGGTTGCAAAGCATTTTTGCTACGGTGATCACTAATGAATGCACCCAGTCTGTTTTGTTCCTTCCTTACCATGTACTGGGCGTTTTTGAAGAGTGTCTTTCCCGTCACATCGCTCAGATTGTTAACCTCCAGCCCACTGTTCTGCTCCACAACATAGTCTTCAACATTATTCTTCCTGAAATAACAACAAAATCCTCAACATTATCCTTCCTGAAATAATATCAGTCTTCAACATTATCCTTCCTGAATTAATAACATAGACCTCAACATTATCCTTCCTGAAATAATAACATAGTCCTCAACATTATCCTTCCTGAAATAATAACATAGTCCTCAACATTATCCTTCCTGAAATAATAACATAGTCCTCAACATTATCCTTCCTGAAATAATAACATAGTCCTCAACATTATCCTTCCTGAAATAATAACATAGTCCTCAACATTATCCTTCCTGAAATAATAACATAGTCCTCAACATTATCCTTCCTGAAATAATAACATAGTCCTCAACATTATCCTTCCTGAAATAATATCAGTCCTCGACATTATCCTTCCTGAAATAATAACATAGTCCTCAACATTATCCTTCCTGAAATAATAACATAGTCCTCAACATTATCCTTCCTGAAATAATAACATAGTCCTCAACATTATCCTTCCTGAATTAATAACATAGACCTCAACATTATCCTTCCTGAATTAATAACATAGACCTCAACATTATCCTTCCTGAAATAATAACATAGTCCTCAACATTATCCTTCCTGAAATAATAACATAGTCCTCAACATTATCCTTCCTGAAATAATAACATAGTCCTCAACATTATCCTTCCTGAAATAATAACATAGTCCTCAACATTATCCTTCCTGAAATAATATCAGTCCTCGACATTATCCTTCCTGAAATAATAACATAGTCCTCAACATTATCCTTCCTGGAATAATAACATAGTCCTCAACATTATCCTTCCTGAAATAATAACATAGTCCTCAACATTATCCTTCCTGAAATAATATCAGTCCTCGACATTATCCTTCCTGAAATAATAAGTCCTCAACCTTATCCTTCCTGAAATAATAAGTCCTCAACATTATCCTTCCTGAAATAATATCAGTCCTCAACCTTATCCTTCCTCAAATAATATCAGTCCTCAACCTTATCCTTCCTGAAATAATAAAATGGTTGTACACCATTTGTATACCAAATTTTATGACCCTTTCTGGTTTCCGAACCATCCTCTCTTAATAAGAAGATATGATTTACAGAAACATGTGCACCTCATAACAACTCACCATTCAACTTAAATAAACTAAAAACGATAAATTGTGAACACATTAGGAAAAGTGCATATTGCGTTGCAGTTACAATTACAATCAACTTTGCATATTCAATCATTTTTGTTCTGTGTCTCTAAATGTAATCTCTTTGTATATAACTATACAAAAAAATATCTTAATAAGTTTAAATGTTTACTATAAATCTCTTAATAAGTAAACAAATGTTACCTTTTTTAAAAATATTTTACTAAAAACCTCTTCATAAGTTTTCAATTTTATAAAAAATATCTTACTAACTTCACAATTTGATGAACATGTCAAAGTTGACAATTTTATAAAAACATTTCTTAAAAAATGTACACTTTTATTATAAATCTCTTAATGAGTTTATAATTTTATTTTAAAAATCCCAAGGACTCACCACTCGACTTTAAGGTTGATGTAGGTCAACAGTTGCCGCTTGCCCTTGCAGGTCTCACATTCTTTAGTCCCGTTACCATGACATTTAGAGCAGCTAGAGACACAAACAACATCAAGTCAATAAGATAAGTCTGTATAGATGTCTGTGCTGTACACCTTAAAAAGAGGCAGATTGTCTTTGAAGAGTATTTTGTCATTGTATTATTATTTCAAAATGAATGAATGAATGACTTACTTCTCCTTTCCTCTTTCATTGCATTGGCTGCAGGGACTATCTCCTCCCCGTCTGCCAGATCCATTGCAGACCCAACAAGCTTTCTAAATGAAGAATCAATGGATAATTGTAAAGAGGTGTGTGTGTGTGTGTGTGTGTGTGTGTGTGTGTGTGTGTGTGTGTGTGTGTGTGTGTGTGTGTGTGTGTGTGTGTGTGTGTGTGTGTGTGTGTGTGTGTGTGTGTGTGTGTGTGTGTGTGTGTGTGTGTGTGTGCGTTCTTACCGTTCCAGACCCATTGCACTCATGGCAGGGCATCTTTCCAGAGGCACTACAAGTGTGGCAGGGCTGCACAAACAGAGACAGCGTCATCAAACCAAACCTCACTCATACATCTTACCTTCTCTTCTAGCTTACTTGTTGATCTATTCTTAGACCTAAGTCCGAAAATAAAGTATGACAAATCTGTCCTTTCCTGGCCAATTATAGTCAAACCTGGAATACAGCCACAATAGAAAATAACCATTTGTGATTCAAACACAGACAGACAAACACCTTGTTAGATGATGTGTAAGGGACTTTTATGTTCTCCTCGTGGTTTTGGAACAGGGAGGGACCTGTCACTGGGATTTCCCACGGCCGGGGGGCAGTCTGCGTGTAGAAGTCTGCTGGTTCACCTGTCAGGTACAGGAAACACAAGTTATGGTTAGATCCATAAGGACTGCTGAGATCCTGAATGGATCCATAAGGACTGCTGAGATCCTGAATGGGAAAGAATATAAGGACAGATGGTAATGACTATAAGCAGACCTGGGTTCAAATAATATCGGTTTTCTTTCAAATAGTTTTCCCTGCACTTGACTGAGCTTGCCTGGCACAACGGTATCAATGGCATAGTCCCAGAAGTACAAACCCCGCTCATCTGACACTCCCAGGCAACTCAATCAAACGCTCAAAGTATCTGAAAGAACCAAGTTCTGGTAGGGAGCATGATGGGTAGTGTAGTTTACCAAGTTCTGGGGATGAACCAAAACTGGTAGGGAGCATGATGGGTAGTGTAGTTTACCTTCATAAGGCTTGGTGGCCCACTCTGTAGATCTAGACTCTGTGAATGTCTCCAAACGGTACTGTGGACAGTAAAAACACAATAAGCACATAAGGTTGTGGGGCATCAGTTTATTTTCCCTATTATTGTGGGGGGGGGGGGGGGGGGGGGGGGGTAGCGATGAGAGCAAAACAGTAGCTCCACCTGACATATTGTCCTCTTTAAGCATGAAAAAGAAACAACACATTGTTTTAATGTACTTAATTCTACAAACATATTAAGTCATTATAATAATACATGTACTGAAAAGAAAAGACGGACGGTCCGTTACCCGATAGGTGTTGAACGCCTGCATGTTAGTGATCACTCCATCCTTGGCGGGGGCATTGTTATAGCAGCAGTAACCAGACGCGTACATTATAAAACGCTCCCGCGCCACATCTTCAGTGATGGAGGGGATGCTAGACAATATGAGAGAAGGTGAGCCTCATCAAGATGACACCCCAGAACAGGGTTGGCTGGTAATGCATTGTTGACACCCTTTGTTTAGCCTGACTGCCTATCTGGTAATGCATTGTTGACACCCTTTGTTTAGCCTGACTGCCTATGTGGTAATGCATTGTTGACACCCTTTGTTTAGCCTGACTGCCTATGTGGTAATGCATTGTTGACACCCTTTGTTTAGCCTGACTGCCTATCTGGTAATGCATTGTTGACACCCTTTCTCTAGCCTGACTGCCATTCTGGTAATGCATTGTTGACACCCTTTGTTTAGCCTGACTGCCTATGTGGTAATGCATTGTTGACACCCTTTGTTTAGCCTGACTGCCATTCTGGTAATGCATTGTTGACACCCTTTCTCTAGCCTGACTGCCATTCTGATAATGCATTGTTGACACCCTTTCTCTAGCCTGACTGCCTATGTGGTAATGCATTGTTGACACCCTTTCTCTAGCCTGACTGCCATTCTGATAATGCATTGTTGACACCCTTTCTCTAGCCTGACTGCCATTCTGATAATGCATTGTTGACACCCTTTCTCTAGCCTGACTGCCATTCTGGTAATGCATTGTTGACACCCTTTCTCTAGCCTGACTGCCTATGTGGTAATGCATTGTTGACACCCTTTCTCTAGCCTGACTGCCATTCTGATAATGCATTGTTGACACCCTTTCTCTAGCCTGACTGCCTATGTGGTAATGCATTGTTCACACCCTTTCTCTAGCCTGACTGCCTATGTGGTAATGCATTGTTGACACCCTTTCTCTAGCCTGACTGCCATTCTGATAATGCATTGTTGACACCCTTTCTCTAGCCTGACTGCCTATGTGGTAATGCATTGTTGACACCCTTTCTCTAGCCTGACTGCCATTCTGGTAATGCATTGTTGACACCCTTTCTCTAGCCTGACTGCCTATGTGGTAATGCATTGTTGACACCCTTTCTCTAGCCTGACTGCCTATGTGGTAATGCATTGTTGACACCCTTTCTCTAGCCTGACTGCCATTCTGGTAATGCATTGTTGACACCCTTTCTCTAGCCTGACTGCCTATGTGGTAATGCATTGTTGACACCCTTTCTCTAGCCTGACTGCCTATCTGGTAATGCATTGTTGACACCCTTAGTCAATGCAAGACGACACCTCTTGTTGTAGTACCCCAAGTTACTGGTCAAGAATTCTATCTGATTTTCTATTGAAAATCAATCCACCGCCACTTCGTGTCTGGAAAGCCCTTAATGGTGCCCTGTCCTCTACAGATTTAATCAATGAACAAAGACATGGTCGTCCAGACTAGTAGGCCATGATGACAGAGCAAAACGCTCAACATTGTCTAAGAGAATAATCTTGGGTCAATTTAGCATTTTCCCCACTAATATTCAAGGTTAGGATTAGAGAGGGGAAGCTGATTCTAGATCTGTACCTACGGGAAACTTCACTCCCGGGCCTGAGAGAATTTTGATCCAAATTGATGTTAGCCTTGTTAAAGCAGAATGATCTCACAAACGAAGAGAGCATAGCATTCCGTCTGGTTGCACAAGGCTAGTGCTATACAGCATGCTCCGGGGTGAAGTTTCCCCTAGGTACAGATTCAGGATCAGCTTCCCCTCCTTTCTAACCTTAACCACTAGTTGGGAAATCACAAAGCATCTAGGGGGCAACGTCACCCTACACCGTGTTGCAAGAAATCCAAAAGGTTAGATTCACACAGGGATCTATTACTCTGTGTGTGTGTGTGTGTGTGTGTGTGTGTGTGTGTGTGTGTGTGTGTGTGTGTGTGTGTGTGTGTGTGTGTGTGTGTGTGTGTGTGTGTGTGTGTGTGTGTGGAACATCATTCTAAACCTAGTGTCCATGTCATAATGTAATGTTAGTGATGGGTCCATACTTCCAGTCTTGTTGTACGGGTGCAGGCTCTGGATCCCGATTCGGGTGCAAGGGCATCGGTGGGGGGAGATATCCACCTATAGAGACACAAAGGCATTAGGTAGTTCAAACATACTTTCATCAATGATTAAATATGAAAACGGAGCATACTGATACTCTATGATGAATCCTATTGTTTTTCACCTGGTATGAATGATCTCAGGGATCCCACTTGATGACTTCATAAGGGTTTTTTACATTTTGCTCATCTCTAAACAGTCAATAGTCATAACATTATAATACGAGACTGACTTCACTCAAATTCATAATAACACCCCAAATGTTTTCAAGAATCTTAGACATTATAAAATGGCCACGATGATGATGTTGAGTATCTTTAGAGGGTTCTGATAATGACACCTACCTCCTCCGCCAGCTAAAGTGTCCTCGTACCCTGGTACGTTGCCAAACATGCTAGCTGGGGGAACCATGGGGCCTGGGGCGGGCACCGGGGGGGCATAGAGCGCTGAAAGATAGAAAAAACAGCCTTATCCTGTGTTTTGGTAAACATTCCTTCATTCACAACAGTCCATGCATGTATCAGGAGTGAGTCACCAGTACTTGATTGAAAGAAGCTTTAGTTTTAGTTAAGGAGACAAATGTAAAAAACACACATACTGTAACAAAGCACATCAACTGTCATCCTGGGACAACAGTCCCACCAATCCAATGCATTATCAGAAGTTGTCTGTACTTCATTAACTGTAAATATAGTGGAAAGTAGGACTGTCCCCTACAAACAAAAAAAATATTGGTTGACCGAAAGTCGTCTGTTCTTTCGACCAAGTGATTGGTCAAATTTCTTAAGTATATTTCTCCATATAGACACGCTCTATGTGTTTTAATAAAATGAACTATACGCATTCAGCTTACGGTTTGATGAAATAAGACAAATGCCTCAAGAGGGCACCAGAGATCTAGATAACCAGAAGAAAAAAAACTTAACCTGGTCCAATTATTCTCTTCCCACTCCTGCTGGCTTTCGCAGATTCTGCCGTTACTCTCCTGAAGTTGTCGGAAATAGGCTACACGAGGAGTTGGCAACCTTTCTCATGTGGAATGCCTCATGCGGAATGCTACCGATCTATGTGCCAGTTATGGTTTTCATATGCAAATTTCCGTGGAACACGGAGCAGTACTCTGCATGCCTCTGGAAGCTCTGAAATTGCGTCACAAGCTCCATATGGAGCCTCGACAACATTTTCGGATCAAGCATAAATTGGCTTTTAGTCTAGGCTGCAATGGATTAGTTCACTGAGATGGGCACATATATACAGCTCTGGAAAAAATTAACAGACCACTGCAAAACTATCAGTTTCTCTGGTTTTACTATTTATAGGTTTGTGTTTGGGTAAAATGAACATTTTTGTTTTATTCTATAAACTACTGACAACATTTCTCCCAAATTCCAAATACAAATATTGTCATTTAGAGCATTTATTTGCAGAAAATAACTGGTCAAAATAACAAAAAAGATGCAGTGTTGTCAGACCTCAAATAATGCAAAGAAGATAAGTTAATATTCATTTTTAAACAACAAAATACTAATGTTTTAACTTAGGAAGAGTTCAGAAATCAATATTTGGTGGAATAACCCTGATTTTCAATCACAGGTTCCATGCGTCTTGGCATGCTCTCCACCAGTCTTTCACGTTGATGTTGGGTGACTTTATGCCACTCCTGGCGCAGAAATTCAGGCAGCTCGGCTTTGTTTGATGGCTTGTGACCGTCCATCTTCCTCTTGATCACATTCCAGAGGTTTTCAATGGGGTTCAGGTCTGGTACTCCTCCTCCATTGTAAAACAGCCATCTTGGTACTCCTCCCTCCATTGTAAAACATGTTTTGGGAAGCTATTTACATTTATTCTATTACAGACACCTTAATGTATACTTTAAAATTATATAATGTACTTTTTATTCCATACATTTTCCATGACACCCAAAGATTTTGACAGGAAAATGGTCCAGTTATCAAGAGAACATCCCGGGTCATCCCTACTGCTTATGATCTGGCGGACTCATCGGACACAAATGCTTCATTTCTAAATGAAGTCTGAGTGTTGGTGTGCCTCTGGCAATACGTCAATCAAACAGAACAAGAAAAATGTGCCATCTGGTTTGTTTAAATATGAGGAATTTTAAATGATTTATACTTTTACTTTTGACATTTTAGCAATTCACTTGTACTTTCACTTGAGTCATTTTCTAGTAAGGTATCTTTACTTTTACTTAAGTATGAGAATTGAGTACTTTTTACACCACTGTCAAATACCACACACCCTCGTGCTTATTGCTTAAATATATCACGGCTTTCAGAATTCAGGGCTCGAACCATCCAGTTTCTAATCAGTAAAAGTTTTAATTAAATTAAAATAATCAATGATAAGCAGTAATGGACAACTACTACCATCATATAACTTGTATTAATTGTTTAATTCTGTGTTAAAGCACTCAACTCACATAATGCAAGTCTACTTTTACTGGAGAAAAAAAAAAAATCACGAAAACCATTATACATATATATATTTTTTTATAATCGATTAAAAAAAACGGAAACAGCCTCAAATAGCACTAGTCTCTCAGCACTATGGAGTACAACACCTGACGTATTTCTAAAAGCATAGACTGGTTGGTTGGGCACATATAAATAAATAAATACATGAATTCAAGGAGGTGTAGAGTCTTCACCGATTTCGCTCTTTCAAGCCTTTGAAATATGACACTTCCTCTAACTCCGGAATTTTGCTCTGCAGTGTGTGCTTTAGTAATAAACAATCCACACGCACCCTACTCACCCAAAGCATTTTTTGGGTTTGTTATAAATAGTACATTTTTAGACAGATGCATTTTAAACACTTACCTTGGCCCTCATGAGGATTGAGCATCGTAAGAAATGAAATTAAATGAACGAGATGATAGAATTGTAGCGGCTCACTCCTCCACTACCGCCAGACTGTCGACTCTCTCTTTACTACCACCAACACCAGAGCTCTTAAAGCTTTTCCTCAACACACTGAAGTGGTGCCAAACGTCATGTCACATTCCGTTGTAGGGAAGGCGGGTCATGGCATTGGCAACGTTCCAAAATTGCTTTTGGACTGAAATTACTGTTGAAATGGATAGTTACTCATGTATAGAAGGGTGTTGAAACGGAAAGGTTACTGTTGAATAGAATAAACCTACCAAAGAATATGTTGAAATTGAAAGCAATATTTTCTTCCAAGAAAAATAAAGCTGTGCTAATCAAAACAGATCCGCAGGACAGGTTGAGACAAGACACAATAATGTCAGACCTGACCTACGGAACATATTTTAAAAGGTCACATGACTGGATAGAATTATTATTGTTTTAAATGATCACGGCACACATTTGGTTCAGTGTTGCCAACTTAGCCACTTTGTCGTAAATAAATACATTTAAAAAAATAGGACAGCCAATAGCTACTTTCCTTACTGAGGAGTTGGCAACACTGATTTGGTTGACTCATAAGACCTTCGCCTCCTGAGTCTGTACGGGAGTTGCAGCGATGGGACAAGACTAACTACCAATTTGATATCACGAAGTTGTGTTATTTCATAGTTTATGTCTTCACTATTATTCTACAATGTAGAAAATTGTAAAAAAATAAAATAAAGAAAACCCCTTGAATGAGTAGGTGTGTCCAAACGTTTGACTGGTACTGTATCTAGCTTGGTTGTAGAAGGCTACAGTAGGCTTGTATTGCAGTAATGTTACAGTAGCTAGCTAAGTTACACTTTTACCGAATGGCTAGCTAGTTGTGCTTAGAAATTGATAAATGAACATGTGTGAAAGGCTGCGTCAATCAAATCTGGTATCAGGATAAAATGTGATTCAAAGTCACCGAATATACTTTAAGTATTTTTATTTAACATAAGCTCAGAATGGTAAATGCAATTTTCGTATATACGGGTTCACTGTATCACCACGCAGGGTAAAGCAGAGAACTGACTGAAATAGTACAGACATCTTCTTTTATACTGTTCCAGAGTTAGTTCCAACTTTAGAGTTGGCCTGTCACAGTAGAGGCTTAGCGTGGTTTAAACTTGCTAGCCTATCGGTGGTGTCCAGTCACAGCACTCAGGATTGAAATGTCCGGAATGGTTCTTGTGAAGATTGAGCTGATTTGTTGGTTTCTACTCATTCCTCCGTTCCTGTTTTCTTGTTATTCATCATTTTTCCATCTTGTCTCAACCTTGTGGTTTGCACAGTCGACACCCTAGATTAACAACAGCTTTTCTGCAGTCACACTATGTTTTGTGATTAACATGTCCTACTTCTATAAGGCATATATTTATGTTAAAAGAGAACAAAACCATCCTTTACAATCCCCCTTTTTACACCCCTCGCGGGTGTAAATACTAAGAAAAAGATACCATCACGTTCAATGATCGAGACACACATACTAGGTTGTAGTTAAACCCGGGAACTTAACATTTAAAGACCATTCAGAACACAGCTCTTTTTTATTGGTGTTTTTATGATTCCCCCTTTTTATGATTCCCCCTTTTGACACCCGCAAGCGCAAAAACAACATTATTGATATTAGAAAACACACAGAGTATATTTGTAGAAAACATTAAAACCATCTGGTCCTCCCTACTACACCTATCTTGTACCAGGTGGGCTCCTTGCCACCCAGGATCTTTAAACCTTCACATAAGGGAGGACAAGTTCTTACAAGTATGTTAGTTACATTAAGCTACTAATTATCAACTTTTTCATTCCATAACCTCACCCACAGCGAACCAAGGATCATCCTCAGTCAGCCCCATTTTTCTCCGGAAGTTAGACTCAGTGTCAGCGTCCCCTTCCGGAGTCTCAAGCAATGGCATCATACCTGAAGCCCGCACCACATCTGTAATAGATTTCTTCAAACAGGCTATGATGCAAGCGGCACAGCACATCAGCATAAGGAATACAACAATGAGAGTCAGAAATCCAGTAACCATCAATGCAGTATACTTACCGAACCAGCCACCCAGCCAGGAGAACAGTCCCCCCTCCTCCACTCCAGCCAAGCCCTTCATTTCCACTGATAGTTTATCTAGACTACTTAGAGCTTTTGAAATGCTCCCATCAGGGCTGGTGTTATTAGGGATGAAAGTACAGCATTGTTCCCCAAACATTTTACAGACCCCTCCCTGACTGGCAAGGAGCATGTCCAAAGCTAGCCTATTCTGTCTGGCAGTTCTAGAGGTAGCCTCCCATTGTTCAGCCATCCCCTTAAGTGCGGTGTGGTGTAGTTAACTCATTGTTGATTATAGTAAATATAATTGATTCAGGCAGTTTGCTTAGCATCAACAATAGCTGGGCCAATAATGGGCAACAAATGCCACAGACCATCATTCCGGTTTAGTGCCTGGAATTCGTGCCTAGAGCAAAAGGGTGTGTTGCCAGAACAGGTCTAGCATGCCCACAGATAACAGTCTTTTCTGTTGAGTGTTTTAGCTGTATACCTCATGTAGGCTAACCACATATTTTTCCTCCCCTCATAACCAGTTTCAGTGCCTAATTGGTCACTGTCTGTGATATCCTTAACATTTATTACCTGCACCGGGTTCAATACTTTAGTTGGTGGATTTAGAGTTGGACCTGGAGTGGTGGAGCCGTTCGACTGGATCTGTCTCTGTCCGGTTGGAACTGGTGGTGGTTTCGGCAGTACCTTCAGGGCAATTGAACCCATAAGGTCGTGTCCCGACACCCCTATCCCCAGCGTATATGTTCCTGTATCCGAGAGCTTGACAGACTTAATTGTTTGTAGGATTTCATCACCTTTACAAACATCAGACTGCCCCTCACTCCTTCCCCAGATAAGGGAAAACCTGTCTACTTTTGTCGGGTCCCCTATGCTGTACGGGTAACCCCTCCTCCATTCCCAATAAGGACCCGTATTTGTAATCATGTAATCCCAATAAGCACACCCATGCCCATTACACAGGTACACTGGCACCCTCCTATACACAGGTGTTAAAACCAAACATTTTGGCTCAATTCTTCTGGTTCCACAAATATCTCAATTTCTTCCCTGCTTATCCAGATTAAGTGATCCTTGGTTAATACAAAATCCTCATCGTCTAAATTATGGGTCAGGTTACCCTCTTTAGCCTTCTCGGGGGCTCATGGTGTATCAGGAATATGGCTCCCACAATCAAACAGCTCAGAACAACCAGTTCTGTAAAGCCCCACCCTCTCCCAGAGAACACATCATCAGCCAGAGGCCAAGCCACACTTTCACTTCTATGAACGCTCACAGCGGGGAAAGGTCGGGTATAAGGGAATCTTCAGTAGAGAGTTGGCCCCCAGTACCCTGTTGGTTCTGGTTCTGCTCCTACCCCTGTGATTGTTCGACAGTGTCAGTGTGTCTTACCCTAATACAATGTGTGATATGCCCCCAGGTAGCTCTTTCAGCTATCCTCACCGCAAAGGCTGTCACCAGGAATACTTGGTATGGCCCCTCCCAACGGGGCTGCATTCCACCTATTCTCCTCAGGGACTGGATTGAGTGAGTTCACCTGTAATTCACCTGTAGTGCATAACATCTTGGACATACAGGTTTGGTTAACAAACAATTTCTCATTTATTCTATCTGATTATATCTTCTTCTTTGCCTACTTGTTCTGGTCCCTAACTCTGTCATTCTATTTGTTCTATCTGATTAGCTAGAATGTCCTCCATTATTATCCTAGTAAACCAATTCTAGGGATAATATCTTGACCTAATATTTCAGTTACCATACTCGTGTCCGCCAAGTAAGTTGGGAACGCGATATATTTTTTAATTTATTTATTTATTATTAACTAATAGGCCACACCACAAAGTGCCCTATTCCATCCCCCTTTTGATACATGGCTCCGCCCTTGTATCAATACTGGTGCAAATCTAACAATTCTCTGTCAAGTGTCTTATCTACTTTTAAGAGTTCTGTACTGCTTTGTATGGTCTCCTTTTTTATTTCACAGGCCCTAGTCAATGCTACTATTTCAACCTGTTGTGCTAAACTTTCTCCTCTCTGCTCTCAAACCTTCAAGGTCTCAGCAGTGTGGGGAGGGCCCCTCTGTCTGCCCTTTCCCCTATCTGTCTGTAGCTCTGTCTCATAACAGTCAGTAACAACTATGTGTTGTTTCCAAACATTAACTCAGTGTCTCACTGTTTGCCTTTATCTGAACTGATGGAATTTAAAAATAAAAAACATGTCTATGGTGGCAATTTCTAAAGTCCTTACATAGGTTAATTAAGGTTATCTCGATCCTATCAATATTGCATAGTATGGGATCCATTATCTACAGTAATTACCATCCCTAAGAACTGCAACATTTTTCTTTTCATAATTAAATTTAATGCTTATAAAATTACTATGTTCCTACCTTCATCTTTTTTCCTGCCCTGTTGGGTTAAAATATGTCCTAAATACTTAACATGAGTCTACCTTTTCTAAAAACGTATCCTAACTAATTTTCTCACCGTATTTATCTAAGAAAATATAATACACTATAATATCAATTTCACCGCCTTGTTGTATTAAATTACCTTAAACTCAGTATTACCAATGACCTTAGATTCTCCATCCAAATTGCTTTCCAATGAGGCTGATCAGACCACAATGGAAAGCTATGATAGAAGTCATAAGTCATACCACCACTTCAAAGAAGTGTTCCTTACTACATTAAACATATATATTTTGTATTATTATAAAAAATTAAAAAATGTTTTAAAGTCAAATATTTTCTGCATGTTGTATCCAGGTTCCCAGAACCTTCCTTTATCAAAATAAAACCTGTATTTAATAAAACTTCTAATATTCCATTTGTGAGTGTATTCCTTTAAGATACCTTATCGCTGGGAAACATGGAAATCCCCTCAAACCCAAACGTTTACTACAAACAAAACCTAAAAACTTTTAAAATAATTATATTGTACCCCCTCAAATCATTAGTTTTAAATTTCCTTCATGGTTATATCTAAAACCCATTCAGTCTCTCTTCAAACAGTCTCCCCATTTTGCTTGATAGGAATACCCTGCCATTTAGACACACATAACTGTGATAAACGTGCACTGTCCCTTTAAAATCTATCGCACGCTTTCCAACTTTCTCTACTCCTACTTTTAAAACACCATGTACCTCGCTAAATTTATAACGTATGTCAGTCAATCCATAAGAATAATAACATTTCGATGGGCACAACTCTATCGTATCTCTCCGTTATTAACTGTCTTCTATGATTTAGTAATTTAAATATGACTCCAGTCTCTATACATTATTTCAGCAGAACATTTAGGCAACACAACGTATCACATCGAAATCGCCTCGCTATTATTTCTAATGGATTAGTCTTTCAATTTAACCTAAACAAGCTATTAAAACGTTCAGTTTATATCCTAAACAAACACTAACTAACCGTATCTCTCCCGGCAAAACATATCAGTATTTGAATTACAACCAGAATTAATTTTAGTCTATCGGTGCCAAGGCTGAGATATTTGGAGGCGCAAATAACCCTATTATTATAATTCTCTGATGAGACAATTCCCAGAAAATAGCCCTATTTTAAAGGTCCAAACGTTTCCCCAGCAAGGATTCTACTTATTCTCTCTCTCGTTCTCTCTGTATGTCCCCTTACCTTGTAACCTTTTTTTTCCCCCGGGATTGACAGCCCGGTATTTAACCCTCGACCTGCTGTTTCAAATGACTATCTGCGCTTTTCTTTTGACTGTCTCTATACACTTCTCTCCACTTTCTCTACCTCTATTCCCTTTCTCAATAAGTTTGCTAAATCCTGTCCTAGTTCGGTTAAATCTTTCCTAACTTTCCCTAGAGTAGCAATACTTATTCGATTCCTGTCTGTCCACTCTCTCTCTCCCTCTCTTATTCTGGCTTCAGACAACCACACCCTAGCGGTGTCTAGCCCCTCTACTTCTCTGTCTACTTCCCTATATTATCTCCTTATGCATTTGCCTTATCACTAATTCTAATTTTTCTACATTCTAATTTTTCTACCTCAAATTCGTACTTCTTTCTCCATTATGGTAATTAGATTTACCTCTTATCCCCGGTTAATTCCGGGACCTCCTTTGAGGATTTACTACCCATGTTTGATAAATCCTTGCCGTTCCTAGTCACTATAGCATTTACCACTATCTATGTGTATATATTTCTATGGTATGTATCTGGTCTCTATGATCTATGTGTGTGCCAGAAAGAGGAACAGAGCTTCTTACTGTTATCTGATTACTATAACTATGTTCTATGGTATATCAATATCCTGTCGGGTTCCCCGTCTACCGGGAGTCCGTCAGGCGCACTACTACTGCCTTCCTCTATCCACTCTCTGTATAGTTTTTCTCCCTTCCTTTCCCTCTTTACCGCCATTTATTTCTAAGGTGGATTTCAATGTCTTCAACACTTTTTCAACATATTGGTGCTCCATGATAGGGTTTTTATTTGACTCCTGGGGTAAGTTTAAATAGGAATATACTTTTGAGGTTTCAAATTGGGCTCAACTAATTGTTCTATTATTTTTATTAATATACTTATCTCTGAAACAGTAATTATTTAACTGGACACGGGAGAATAAGGTAATCCACCCGTCAATCACGGCCACACCCAGTGGGGAATGTACAATTTGTATCATGTCCCCCATATCTAATATGTACCTTACTTAATACTCATCAATCAAGTTAAAAAGTAAATTTCCCACAATACCCAATGCTAGATTCAACGTTGTGGTTAAATATATGGATTTGGTAATTATTGTCAAATGTTGAATATACAGGTTTGGTAATTTTAGCAAATGTTCTAATAGATTAGTACAGTTCAAATCAGGATATGCGTTTACATAGGAATATACGTTCACAGAGGTTTTTAGGGCTTAAATGGGTTCACTTAACTTTCTATTAATCTAACATTGTAAATGGACTCACTTAACTTTCTATAATTCTAACAATATAATTCTAACAATATAAACACTCCTTTAACTGTGTCACTCACTAGTTAGATCAGATTGAATGTTTAACTAAAAGGGAAAAACAAGGTTATTTTCGCCAAATATACCTTTCAATTAATCACAGTCACACCCAATGGGGAATGTATAAATTGTATACATTCAGGGCCAATCTTAACGTACTTTACTGTATCACTTTTCTCGTATTTCATGCAAATGAAATTTCATATTTCATGTCCGCGACCGTTTAAAAATCATTCTCACCGATACCAGCTCCAACTGAAATATCTAATGTACTGCAGTCACTTGGCAGTTTCAGTTAATACAACGTAGACATCTCATCTGAAGGTCCCTGACCTCATTCAAACTGATACCAGCTCCAACTGAAATATCTAATGTACTGCAGTCACTTGGCAGTTTCAGTTAATACAACGTAGACATCTCATCTGAAGGTCCCTGACCTCATTCAAACTGATACCAGCTCCAACTGAAATATCTAATGTACTGCAGTCACTTGGCAGTTTCAGTTAATACAACGTAGACATCTCATCTGAAGGTCCCTGACCTCATTCAAACTGATACCAGCTCCAACTGAAATATCTAATGTACTGCAGTCACTTGGCAGTTTCAGTTAATACAACGTAGACATCTCATCTGAAGGTCCCTGACCTCATTCAAACTGATACCAGCTCCAACTGAAATATCTAATGTACTGCAGTCACTTGGCAGTTTCAGTTAATACAACGTAGACATCTCATCTGAAGGTCCCTGACCTCATTCAAACTGATACCAGCTCCAACTGAAATATCTAATGTACTGCAGTCACTTGGCAGTTTCAGTTAATACAACGTAGACATCTCATCTGAAGGTCCCTGACCTCATTCAAACTGATACCAGCTCCAACTGAAATATCTAATGTACTGCAGTCACTTGGCAGTTTCAGTTAATACAACGTAGACATCTCATCTGAAGGTCCCTGACCTCATTCAAACTGATACCAGCTCCAACTGAAATATCTAATGTACTGCAGTCACTTGGCAGTTTCAGTTAATACAACGTAGACATCTCATCTGAAGGTCCCTGACCTCATTCAAACTGATACCAGCTCCAACTGAAATATCTAATGTACTGCAGTCACTTGGCAGTTTCAGTTAATACAACGTAGACATCTCATCTGAAGGTCCCTGACCTCATTCAAACTGATACCAGCTCCAACTGAAATATCTAATGTACTGCAGTCACTTGGCAGTTTCAGTTAATACAACGTAGACATCTCATCTGAAGGTCCCTGACCTCATTCAAACTGATACCAGCTCCAACTGAAATATCTAATGTACTGCAGTCACTTGGCAGTTTCAGTTAATACAACGTAGACATCTCATCTGAAGGTCCCTGACCTCATTCAAACTGATACCAGCTCCAACTGAAATATCTAATGTACTGCAGTCACTTGGCAGTTTCAGTTAATACAACGTAGACATCTCATCTGAAGGTCCCTGACCTCATTCAAACTGATACCAGCTCCAACTGAAATATCTAATGTACTGCAGTCACTTGGCAGTTTCAGTTAATACAACGTAGACATCTCATCTGAAGGTCCCTGACCTCATTCAAACTGATACCAGCTCCAACTGAAATATCTAATGTACTGCAGTCACTTGGCAGTTTCAGTTAATACAACGTAGACATCTCATCTGAAGGTCCCTGACCTCATTCAAACTGATACCAGCTCCAACTGAAATATCTAATGTACTGCAGTCACTTGGCAGTTTCAGTTAATACAACGTAGACATCTCATCTGAAGGTCCCTGACCTCATTCAAACTGATACCAGCTCCAACTGAAATATCTAATGTACTGCAGTCACTTGGCAGTTTCAGTTAATACAACGTAGACATCTCATCTGAAGGTCCCTGACCTCATTCAAACTGATACCAGCTCCAACTGAAATATCTAATGTACTGCAGTCACTTGGCAGTTTCAGTTAATACAACGTAGACATCTCATCTGAAGGTCCCTGACCTCATTCAAACTGATACCAGCTCCAACTGAAATATCTAATGTACTGCAGTCACTTGGCAGTTTCAGTTAATACAACGTAGACATCTCATCTGAAGGTCCCTGACCTCATTCAAACTGATACCAGCTCCAACTGAAATATCTAATGTACTGCAGTCACTTGGCAGTTTCAGTTAATACAACGTAGACATCTCATCTGAAGGTCCCTGACCTCATTCAAACTGATACCAGCTCCAACTGAAATATCTAATGTACTGCAGTCACTTGGCAGTTTCAGTTAATACAACGTAGACATCTCATCTGAAGGTCCCTGACCTCATTCTCACCGATACCAGCTCCAACTGAAATATCTAATGTACTGCAGTCACTTGGCAGTTTCAGTTAATACAACGTAGACATCTCATCTGAAGGTCCCTGACCTCATTCTCACCGATACCAGCTCCAACTGAAATATCTAATGTACTGCAGTCACTTGGCAGTTTCAGTTAATACAACGTAGACATCTCATCTGAAGGTCCCTGACCTCATTCAAACTGATACCAGCTCCAACTGAAATATCTAATGTACTGCAGTCACTTGGCAGTTTCAGTTAATACAACGTAGACATCTCATCTGAAGGTCCCTGACCTCATTCAAACTGATACCAGCTCCAACTGAAATATCTAATGTACTGCAGTCACTTGGCAGTTTCAGTTAATACAACGTAGACATCTCATCTGAAGGTCCCTGACCTCATTCAAACTGATACCAGCTCCAACTGAAATATCTAATGTACTGCAGTCACTTGGCAGTTTCAGTTAATACAACGTAGACATCTCATCTGAAGGTCCCTGACCTCATTCAAACTGATACCAGCTCCAACTGAAATATCTAATGTACTGCAGTCACTTGGCAGTTTCAGTTAATACAACGTAGACATCTCATCTGAAGGTCCCTGACCTCATTCAAACTGATACCAGCTCCAACTGAAATATCTAATGTACTGCAGTCACTTGGCAGTTTCAGTTAATACAACGTAGACATCTCATCTGAAGGTCCCTGACCTCATTCAAACTGATACCAGCTCCAACTGAAATATCTAATGTACTGCAGTCACTTGGCAGTTTCAGTTAATACAACGTAGACATCTCATCTGAAGGTCCCTGACCTCATTCAAACTGATACCAGCTCCAACTGAAATATCTAATGTACTGCAGTCACTTGGCAGTTTCAGTTAATACAACGTAGACATCTCATCTGAAGGTCCCTGACCTCATTCAAACTGATACCAGCTCCAACTGAAATATCTAATGTACTGCAGTCACTTGGCAGTTTCAGTTAATACAACGTAGACATCTCATCTGAAGGTCCCTGACCTCATTCAAACTGATACCAGCTCCAACTGAAATATCTAATGTACTGCAGTCACTTGGCAGTTTCAGTTAATACAACGTAGACATCTCATCTGAAGGTCCCTGACCTCATTCTCACCGATACCAGCTCCAACTGAAATATCTAATGTACTGCAGTCACTTGGCAGTTTCAGTTAATACAACGTAGACATCTCATCTGAAGGTCCCTGACCTCATTCTCACCGATACCAGCTCCAACTGAAATATCTAATGTACTGCTGTCACTTGGCAGTTTCAGTTAATACAACGTAGACATCTCATCTGAAGGTCCCTGACCTCATTCTCACCGATACCAGCTCCAACTGAAATATCTAATGTACTGCAGTCACTTGGCAGTTTCAGTTAATACAACGTAGACATCTCATCTGAAGGTCCCTGACCTCATTCAAACTGATACCAGCTCCAACTGAAATATCTAATGTACTGCAGTCACTTGGCAGTTTCAGTTAATACAACGTAGACATCTCATCTGAAGGTCCCTGACCTCATTCTCACCGATACCAGCTCCAACTGAAATATCTAATGTACTGCAGTCACTTGGCAGTTTCAGTTAATACAACGTAGACATCTCATCTGAAGGTCCCTGACCTCATTCTCACCGATACCAGCTCCAACTGAAATATCTAATGTACTGCAGTCACTTGGCAGTTTCAGTTAATACAACGTAGACATCTCATCTGAAGGTCCCTGACCTCATTCAAACTGATACCAGCTCCAACTGAAATATCTAATGTACTGCAGTCACTTGGCAGTTTCAGTTAATACAACGTAGACATCTCATCTGAAGGTCCCTGACCTCATTCTCACCGATACCAGCTCCAACTGAAATATCTAATGTACTGCAGTCACTTGGCAGTTTCAGTTAATACAACGTAGACATCTCATCTGAAGGTCCCTGACCTCATTCAAACTGATACCAGCTCCAACTGAAATATCTAATGTACTGCAGTCACTTGGCAGTTTCAGTTAATACAACGTAGACATCTCATCTGAAGGTCCCTGACCTCATTCTCACCGATACCAGCTCCAACTGAAATATCTAATGTACTGCAGTCACTTGGCAGTTTCAGTTAATACAACGTAGACATCTCATCTGAAGGTCCCTGACCTCATTCTCACCGATACCAGCTCCAACTGAAATATCTAATGTACTGCAGTCACTTGGCAGTTTCAGTTAATACAACGTAGACATCTCATCTGAAGGTCCCTGACCTCATTCAAACTGATACCAGCTCCAACTGAAATATCTAATGTACTGCAGTCACTTGGCAGTTTCAGTTAATACAACGTAGACATCTCATCTGAAGGTCCCTGACCTCATTCAAACTGATACCAGCTCCAACTGAAATATCTAATGTACTGCAGTCACTTGGCAGTTTCAGTTAATACAACGTAGACATCTCATCTGAAGGTCCCTGACCTCATTCAAACTGATACCAGCTCCAACTGAAATATCTAATGTACTGCAGTCACTTGGCAGTTTCAGTTAATACAACGTAGACATCTCATCTGAAGGTCCCTGACCTCATTCAAACTGATACCAGCTCCAACTGAAATATCTAATGTACTGCAGTCACTTGGCAGTTTCAGTTAATACAACGTAGACATCTCATCTGAAGGTCCCTGACCTCATTCAAACTGATACCAGCTCCAACTGAAATATCTAATGTACTGCAGTCACTTGGCAGTTTCAGTTAATACAACGTAGACATCTCATCTGAAGGTCCCTGACCTCATTCAAACTGATACCAGCTCCAACTGAAATATCTAATGTACTGCAGTCACTTGGCAGTTTCAGTTAATACAACGTAGACATCTCATCTGAAGGTCCCTGACCTCATTCAAACTGATACCAGCTCCAACTGAAATATCTAATGTACTGCAGTCACTTGGCAGTTTCAGTTAATACAACGTAGACATCTCATCTGAAGGTCCCTGACCTCATTCAAACTGATACCAGCTCCAACTGAAATATCTAATGTACTGCAGTCACTTGGCAGTTTCAGTTAATACAACGTAGACATCTCATCTGAAGGTCCCTGACCTCATTCAAACTGATACCAGCTCCAACTGAAATATCTAATGTACTGCAGTCACTTGGCAGTTTCAGTTAATACAACGTAGACATCTCATCTGAAGGTCCCTGACCTCATTCAAACTGATACCAGCTCCAACTGAAATATCTAATGTACTGCAGTCACTTGGCAGTTTCAGTTAATACAATGCAGACATCTCATCTGAAGGTCCCTGACCTCATTCAAACTGATACCAGCTCCAACTGAAATATCTAATGTACTGCAGTCACTTGGCAGTTTCAGTTAATACAATGCAGACATCTCATCTGAAGGTCCCTGACCTCATTCAAACTGATACCAGCTCCAACTGAAATATCTAATGTACTGCAGTCACTTGGCAGTTTCAGTTAATACAATGCAGACATCTCATCTGAAGGTCCCTGACCTCATTCAAACTGATACCAGCTCCAACTGAAATATCTAATGTACTGCTGTCACTTGGCAGTTTCAGTTAATACAACGTAGACATCTCATCTGAAGGTCCCTGACCTCATTCAAACTGATACCAGCTCCAACTGAAATATCTAATGTACTGCAGTCACTTGGCAGTTTCAGTTAATACAACGTAGACATCTCATCTGAAGGTCCCTGACCTCATTCAAACTGATACCAGCTCCAACTGAAATATCTAATGTACTGCAGTCACTTGGCAGTTTCAGTTAATACAACGTAGACATCTCATCTGAAGGTCCCTGACCTCATTCAAACTGATACCAGCTCCAACTGAAATATCTAATGTACTGCAGTCACTTGGCAGTTTCAGTTAATACAACGTAGACATCTCATCTGAAGGTCCCTGACCTCATTCAAACTGATACCAGCTCCAACTGAAATATCTAATGTACTGCAGTCACTTGGCAGTTTCAGTTAATACAACGTAGACATCTCATCTGAAGGTCCCTGACCTCATTCAAACTGATACCAGCTCCAACTGAAATATCTAATGTACTGCAGTCACTTGGCAGTTTCAGTTAATACAACGTAGACATCTCATCTGAAGGTCCCTGACCTCATTCAAACTGATACCAGCTCCAACTGAAATATCTAATGTACTGCAGTCACTTGGCAGTTTCAGTTAATACAACGTAGACATCTCATCTGAAGGTCCCTGACCTCATTCAAACTGATACCAGCTCCAACTGAAATATCTAATGTACTGCAGTCACTTGGCAGTTTCAGTTAATACAACGTAGACATCTCATCTGAAGGTCCCTGACCTCATTCAAACTGATACCAGCTCCAACTGAAATATCTAATGTACTGCAGTCACTTGGCAGTTTCAGTTAATACAACGTAGACATCTCATCTGAAGGTCCCTGACCTCATTCAAACTGATACCAGCTCCAACTGAAATATCTAATGTACTGCAGTCACTTGGCAGTTTCAGTTAATACAACGTAGACATCTCATCTGAAGGTCCCTGACCTCATTCAAACTGATACCAGCTCCAACTGAAATATCTAATGTACTGCAGTCACTTGGCAGTTTCAGTTAATACAACGTAGACATCTCATCTGAAGGTCCCTGACCTCATTCAAACTGATACCAGCTCCAACTGAAATATCTAATGTACTGCAGTCACTTGGCAGTTTCAGTTAATACAACGTAGACATCTCATCTGAAGGTCCCTGACCTCATTCTCACCGATACCAGCTCCAACTGAAATATCTAATGTACTGCAGTCACTTGGCAGTTTCAGTTAATACAACGTAGACATCTCATCTGAAGGTCCCTGACCTCATTCAAACTGATACCAGCTCCTACTGAAATATCTAATGTACTGCAGTCACTTGGCAGTTTCAGTTAATACAACGTAGACATCTCATCTGAAGGTCCCTGACCTCATTCAAACTGATACCAGCTCCAACTGAAATATCTAATGTACTGCAGTCACTTGGCAGTTTCAGTTAATACAACGTAGACATCTCATCTGAAGGTCCCTGACCTCATTCAAACTGATACCAGCTCCAACTGAAATATCTAATGTACTGCAGTCACTTGGCAGTTTCAGTTAATACAACGTAGACATCTCATCTGAAGGTCCCTGACCTCATTCAAACTGATACCAGCTCCAACTGAAATATCTAATGTACTGCAGTCACTTGGCAGTTTCAGTTAATACAACGTAGACATCTCATCTGAAGGTCCCTGACCTCATTCAAACTGATACCAGCTCCAACTGAAATATCTAATGTACTGCAGTCACTTGGCAGTTTCAGTTAATACAACGTAGACATCTCATCTGAAGGTCCCTGACCTCATTCAAACTGATACCAGCTCCTACTGAAATATCTAATGTACTGCAGTCACTTGGCAGTTTCAGTTAATACAACGTAGACATCTCATCTGAAGGTCCCTGACCTCATTCAAACTGATACCAGCTCCAACTGAAATATCTAATGTACTGCAGTCACTTGGCAGTTTCAGTTAATACAACGTAGACATCTCATCTGAAGGTCCCTGACCTCATTCAAACTGATACCAGCTCCAACTGAAATATCTAATGTACTGCAGTCACTTGGCAGTTTCAGTTAATACAACGTAGACATCTCATCTGAAGGTCCCTGACCTCATTCAAACTGATACCAGCTCCAACTGAAATATCTAATGTACTGCAGTCACTTGGCAGTTTCAGTTAATACAACGTAGACATCTCATCTGAAGGTCCCTGACCTCATTCAAACTGATACCAGCTCCTACTGAAATATCAAGTGTAATTCTTTCATACGATTTGAGCGTCTCTAAATCTTCATTCACACCAGTAAGCTTCAACTTACACCATACGAACTCGGCATCTCACCTTAATACACTTCATTCACTGTTGCATTAATCCCCACCCTCACTCATGCTTTTGGACATATAGCCCATTGGGCATCTCACCCTTATTCATACACGCTTGGCATCTCACCCAGTACATCACATTTGTTCGTTATATCATAGAATACCTGGCCAGTCAAAATTGCATTCACCACTTTGTCCCCATGATTTTTTACCAATATAAACTAATAACTTTTGGCAACTTATATCAAACAGGTATCTCACAAAACTAAATTTGGATAATGCCAATGTGCAGAACTTTAGTTTTTCACAATAGGTATCTGCTTACCTTTATTTATTTATTTTTAATTTTGACCGGCCTTTTTTGTGAGAAACTCCGTTCGATAACAGTAATGGTCAATTTGCTTGCACGCCAATGTCCAGCGAAGTCCTTTCAACCAGATCACGTCGTCGGGGTCACCATGTGAAAGGTTGCGTCAATCAAATCTGGTATCAGGATAAAATGTGATTCAAAGTCACCGAATATACTTTAAGTATTTTTATTTAACATAAGCTCAGAATGGTAAATGCAATTTTCGTATATACGGGTTCACTGTATCACCACGCAGGGTAAAGCAGAGAACTGACTGAAATAGTACAGACATCTTCTTTTATACTGTTCCAGAGTTAGTTCCAACTTTAGAGTTGGCCTGTCACAGTAGAGGCTTAGCGTGGTTTAAACTTGCTAGCCTATCGGTGGTGTCCAGTCACAGCACTCAGGATTGAAATGTCCGGAATGGTTCTTGTGAAGATTGAGCTGATTTGTTGGTTTCTACACATTCCTCAGTTCCTGTTTTCTTGTTATTCAGCATTTTCCATCTTGTCTCAACCTTGTGGTTTGCACAGTCGACACCCTAGATTAACAACAGCTTTTCTGCAGTCACACTATGTTTTGTGATTAACATGTCCTACTTCTATAAGGCATATATTTATGTTAAAAGAGAACAAAACCATCCTTTACACATGTCACACATTCATGCAGCTGTGGTGATGTCACTTTTTTTGTGTGGTTATCTAGCTACCTTTAAAGAGTGAAAATACTTCAGCCTTTATCCATACCAGCAGGTCTCCCATGAAAAAGTCATGTTGACTTCAATGGGACAATCACAATTCAATGGACAACCAGAATTAAAGCTACAGTGTTCTGTGTATTCTCACTAGATAGAGAAGTGTAGTGTGTAGTTCAGTGGCAGGTTTTCTAAAGAAAATAGACACGTAGTATTAGCAATTCTCAATCAGATGAGACACACCTGATCTCATTCATTTACAGACATTACTTAGATTGAGAAGGATTTCCATATCTGTTATTGCTCATGGTGTAACTATGTGTTGTTGTTTTTAAACACACAGCAAACCAAGAGCTGTCACCATTGTGGGTGGCCCGAGTAGAAAACGGTGGTACGTAATCTCATTCAAATGTAAACTCATTCATAAAACGTGATCACTTCATTTACTGTGTGGATATCTTTAAGTCACGCATAGTTTATGCTAATATTCCATTGCCTTAGGTCCTCCATTTTTCTGAACGTGAAGCCGTCTTACCCTAACAGGAAGGACCAGAGAAAAGTGTCGGCTTAAGGTATGACTTCGTATTGAGTCAAATTAAGATCACAGTTAGAGTGACTAACATTCATAGTGGAACATCAACAGGCTTAGTCTACACTCAAGTGGAACAACGGATATGCAATGCATTTGTCAACAACGGTTGTGCCAATTAATGCATATCACAACGGTCGAAGGGTGCGTACATACTTGCTGTCGCGGCCGTTTAAAGGAGTGGACCAAGGCGCAGCGTGATTTGAATCCATTCTTCTATTTATTAAACGAAGAACACTTAACAAAACGAACCGTGAAGCCAACGTAGTGCTCACAGGCAACTAAACAAGGACAACTACCCATAAAACCAACTTGTAAAATGGCAACCTAAATAGGCTCCCCCATCAGAGACAACGATAAACAGCTGTCTCTGATTGGGAACCCACTCAAGCCACCATAAACCTACATACCCCTAGACAATTCAAAATCCCCATAGATAACCCCAAAAAAACTAGACAAGACAAAAACCTAGACAATACAAAAACTAAACAAACCACCCCTTGTCACACCCTGACCTAACCAAATAATAAAGAAAGCACATAAAACTAAAGTCAGGGCGTGACACTTGCAATGTAACCTACACCCGTTGTTAAACTCAAGTGATGACTAAGCCTTTAGATCAGGGCTCTCCAACCCTGTTCCTGGAGAGCTGATGTCCAGTAAGTTTTCACTCTAAACCTGTTCCTGGAGAGCTACCGTCCAGTAAGTTTTCACTCCAACCCTGTTCCTGGAGAGCTACCGTCCAGTAAGTTTTCACTCCAACCCTGTTCCTGGAGAGCTACCGTCCAGTAAGTTTTCACTCTAAACCTGTTTCTGGAGAGCTACCGTCCAGTAAGTGTTCACTCTAAACCTGTTTCTGGAGAGCTACCGTCCAGTAAGTTTTCACTCTAAACCTGTTCCTGGAGAGCTACCGTCCAGTAAGTTTTCACTCCAACCCTGTTCCTGGAGAGCTACCGTCCAGTAAGTTTTCACTCCAACCCTGTTCCTGGAGAGCTACCGTCCAGTAAGTGTTCACTCTAAACCTGTTCCTGGAGAGCTACCGTCCAGTAAGTGTTCACTCTAAACCTGTTTCTGGAGAGCTACCGTCCAGTAAGTGTTCACTCTAAACCTGTTTCTGGAGAGCTACCGTCCAGTAAGTTCTCTCCAACCCTAATCCAGCACACCTGATTCTAATAATTACAAGGTTGATAAGCTGAATCAGGTTAGGTACCACTAGGGTTGGAGCGAAAACCTACAGGAGGGTACCCCTCCAGTAACAGGGTTGGAGCGAAAACCTACAGGAGGGTCCCTCTCCAGTAACAGGGTTGGAGCGAAAACCTACAGGAGGGTCCCTCTCCAGTAACAGGGATGGAGCGAAAACCTACAGGAGGGTACCTCTCCAGTAACAGGGATGGAGCGAAAACCTACAGGAGGGTACCTCTCCAGTAACAGGGATGGAGCGAAAACCTACAGGAGGGTCCCTCTCCAGTAACAGGGATGGAGCGAAAACCTACAGGAGGGTCCCTCTCCAGTAACAGGGATGGAGCGAAAACCTACAGGAGGGTCCCTCTCCAGTAACAGGGTTGGAGCGAAAACCTACAGGAGGGTCCCTCTCCAGTAACAGGGTTGGAGCGAAAACCTACAGGAGGGTCCCTCTCCAGTAACAGGGTTGGAGCGAAAACCTACAGGAGGGTCCCTCTCCAGTAACAGGGTTGGAGCGAAAACCTACAGGAGGGTCCCTCTCCAGTAACAGGGATGGAGCGAAAACCTACAGGAGGGTACCTCTCCAGTAACAGGGATGGAGCGAAAACCTACAGGAGGGTACCTCTCCAGTAACAGGGATGGAGCGAAAACCTACAGGAGGGTCCCTCTCCAGTAACAGGGATGGAGCGAAAACCTACAGGAGGGTCCCTCTCCAGTAACAGGGATGGAGCGAAAACCTACAGGAGGGTCCCTCTCCAGTAACAGGGTTGGAGCGAAAACCTACAGGAGGGTCCCTCTCCAGTAACAGGGATGGAGCGAAAACCTACAGGAGGGTACCTCTCCAGTAACAGGGTTGGAGCGAAAACCTACAGGAGGGTCCCTCTCCAGTAACAGGGATGGAGCGAAAACCTACAGGAGGGTCCCTCTCCAGTAACAGGGATGGAGAGCCCTGCTCTAGAGGTTGTGTAACTGCACATGATTAAGCCTATGTCAACACAGATCTGAATGTTTCATATCCTTTTACCATATACAGTTGATAGTAGTTCATGCCAAAGCTAATCACTGAATTTCACACTGAGCAGTCGGGAAAAGCTCATATTTTGCATTTAGTGGCTGTACGCAACAAAAAAGAACCAGCACAGCAACATGATTACACAGTTCACTCTCCACCTCTCAGTCACACAGTTCACTCTCCACCTCTCAGTCACACAGTTCACTCTCCACCTCTCAGTCACACAGTTCACTCTCCACCTCTCAGTCACACAGTTCACTCTTCACCTCTCAGTCACACAGTTCACTCTCCACCTCTCAGTCACACAGTTCACTCTCCACCTCTCAGTCACACAGTTCACTCTCCACCTCTCAGTCACACAGTTCACTCTCCACCTCTCAGTCACACAGTTCACTCTCCACCTCTCAGTCACACAGTTCACTTTCCACCTCTCAGTCACACAGTTCACTCTCCACCTCTCAGTCACACAGTTCACTCTCCACCTCTCAGTCACACAGTTCACTCTCCACCTCTCAGTCACACAGTTCACTCTCCACCTCTCAGTCACACAGTTCACTCTCCACCTCTCAGTCACACAGTTCACTCTTCACCTCTCAGTCACACAGTTCCCTCTCCACCTCTCAGTCACACAGTTTACTCTCCACCTCTCAGTCACACAGTTCACTCTCCACCTCTCAGTCACACAGTTCACTCTCCACCTCTCAGTCACACAGTTCACTCTTCACCTCTCAGTCACACAGTTCACTCTCCACCTCTCAGTCACACAGTTCACTCTCCACCTCTCAGTCACACAGTTCACTCTTCACCTCTCAGTCACACAGTTCACTCATTACCTCTCAGTCACACACTACGCTCACTCACATAGTTTAGCTTTATGCTTATTCAAATTTAAGGTAATCGGACCTCTATTTCAGGAGAGGAACGATAGTGGTTCTCCCTACAGGCTGTCCTGTTCCGTTCCCCTTTAGCACCAGCTCTAACAGTGGTTCTCCCTACAGGCTGTCCTGTTCCGCTCCCCTTTAGCACCAGCTCTAACAGTGGTTCTCCCTACAGGCTGTCCTGTTCCGTTCCCCTTTAGCACCAGCTCTAACAGTGGTTCTCCCTACAGGCTGTCCTGTTCCGTTCCCCTTTAGCACCAGCTCTAACAGTGGTTCTCCCTACAGGCTGTCCTGTTCCGTTCCCCTTTAGCACCAGCTCTAACAGTGGTTCTCCCTACAGGCTGTCCTGTTCCGCTCCCCTTTAGCACCAGCTCTAACAGTGGTTCTCCCTACAGGCTGTCCTGTTCCTGCTCCCATTTGCACCAGCTCTAACAGTGGTTCTCCCTACAGGCTGTCCTGTTCTGCTTCCCATTTAGCACCAGCTCTAACAGTGGTTCTCCCTACAGGCTGTCCTGTTCCGTTCCCCTTTAGCACCAGCTCTAACAGTGGTTCTCCCTACAGGCTGTCCTGTTCTGCTCCCATTTAGGCACCAGCTCTAACAGTGGTTCTCCCTACAGGCTGTCCTGTTCCGTTCCCCTTTAGCACCAGCTCTAACAGTGGTTCTCCCTACAGGCTGTCCTGTTCCGTTCCCCTTTAGCACCAGCTCTAACAGTGGTTCTCCCTACAGGCTGTCCTGTTCCGTTCCCCTTTAGCACCAGCTCTAACAGTGGTTCTCCCTACAGGCTGTCCTGTTCCGTTCCCCTTTAGCACCAGCTCTAACAGTGGTTCTCCCTACAGGCTGTCCTGTTCCGTTCCCCTTTAGCACCAGCTCTAACAGTGGTTCTCCCTACAGGCTGTCCTGTTCCGTTCCCCTTTAGCACCAGCTCTAACAGTGGTTCTCCCTACAGGCTGTCCTGTTCCGTTCCCCTTTAGCACCAGCTCTAACAGTGGTTCTCCCTACAGGCTGTCCTGTTCCGTTCCCCTTTGGCACCAGCTCTAACAGTGGTTCCTCCCTACAGGCTGTCCTGTTCCGTTCCCCTTTGGCACCAGCTCTAACAGTGGTTCTCCCTACAGGCTGTCCTGTTCCGTTCCCCTTTAGCACCAGCTCTAACAGTGGTTCTCCCTACAGGCTGTCCTGTTCCGTTCCCCTTTAGCACCAGCTCTAACAGTGGTTCTCCCTACAGGCTGTCCTGTTCCGTTCCCCTTTAGCACCAGCTCTAACAGTGGTTCTCCCTACAGGCTGTCCTGTTCCGTTCCCCTTTAGCACCAGCTCTAACAGTGGTTCTCCCTACAGGCTGTCCTGTTCCGTTCCCCTTTAGCACCAGCTCTAACAGTGGTTCTCCCTACAGGCTGTCCTGTTCCGTTCCCCTTTAGCACCAGCTCTAACAGTGGTTCTCCCTACAGGCTGTCCTGTTCCGTTCCCCTTTAGCACCAGCTCTAACAGTGGTTCTCCCTACAGGCTGTCCTGTTCCGTTCCCCTTTAGCACCAGCTCTAACAGTGGTTCTCCCTACAGGCTGTCCTGTTCCGCTCCCCTTTAGCACCAGCTCTAACAGTGGTTCTCCCTACAGGCTGTCCTGTTCAGCTCCCATTTGGCACCAGCTCTAACAGTGGTTCTCCCTACAGGCTGTCCTGTTCCGTTCCCCTTTAGCACCAGCTCTAACAGTGGTTCTCCCTACAGGCTGTCCTGTTCCGTTCCCCTTTAGCACCAGCTCTAACAGTGGTTCTCCCTACAGGCTGTCCTGTTCCGTTCCCCTTTGGCACCAGCTCTAACAGTGGTTCTCCCTACAGGCTGTCCTGTTCCGTTCCCCTTTAGCACCAGCTCTAACAGTGGTTCTCCCTACAGGCTGTCCTGTTCCGTTCCCCTTTAGCACCAGCTCTAACAGTGGTTCTCCCTACAGGCTGTCCTGTTCTGCTCCCCTTTAGCACCAGCTCTAGCAGTGGTTCTCCCTACAGGCTGTCCTGTTCTGCTCCCCTTTAGCACCAGCTCCTTCCACAACAAAATAGGTCCCCTGTCACCTGCACTTACACAACATATAGCCTCGACAATTAAACGATGCCATTTGAGGATTTTTCTGCCTCTGCCTTCTTTCAATGGGAGTTGTAGGCGTGTCGAAGCAGAAAAGGGTAGTGAGGAAGGAGCGAACAGAGGAAAACGTGTGAATACGTTTGTTGTACAAAGGATTGTGCTCCAACACTATCACAAATATGACTTTTTGATTTCATTGAAGTAAACATCAAAGTGATCTTCTTTTTGAGTTGCTTTGATGTTGTCTTTATAAATAAGGTACATGATGTTGTCTTTATGAAAAGGATCCATGCATTTTGATTGTGCTACAACGCTCATAAATATGACTTGATTTCATTCAATTAAACCTCAACGTCAAGCAATATTCTCTTTTATTTTGTATTGTCTTTATATGCATTAAAATGGAAAATGCAATGTCCTCCAAATTCAAGACGTCCTCCAGCGATTTCTGAACTTTTACATTTGAAAAGCGATAAACATTTTAAAATATTTTTTATTTAACCTTTATTTAACTAGGCAAGTCAGTTAAGAACAAATTCTTATATACAACGACGGCCTACCAAAAGACAAAAGGCCTCCTGTGGTGGGACGGGGGCCTGGGATAAACTTAAAAAGAGATATATATGTAACAGGGTTGGTTATGTTTCCACTTGCCTCTAAAGAAATGTGTATTTGATGTTCAAGCATTCTTATTGGTTAGTTCAACTCTGATGACAATAAGGGGTGTTGTGATTGGCCCCGCTTGCAGATAGGGGGAGATCGCGAACGTCAGGTCTTCCCAGTATGAAAATGTGATGCAAGGGGTAGGTCACGTTCTGAATACTGTTTTCTATGTTCTATTTTACAATGTGTACAAGTTTGCTGTATGTTACTGATTTTATACATGTGTGGGTATATGGTACCTGTTAGGGATTGAGGGGCTTTCTGGGATGTGCTTTGGCATATGATTGCTGTAAATAATTGTGTTAGCTAGCATACACTGATGTCATGGTCACATAAGCCACGGCTAACACAGTTATCTTCATGCTACAGATTTTGCCATCGACAGCCATCAACACTGTTAAGCCCTGCACAACTAACGTGCTGTTTCCCATTTAACAACAGGTATTTACACATGTTATATTTTGTATTGTATTTTTGTATTTTGTTCGCCCAGTATGAAAATGTGATGCAAGGGATTTTGCAATCGACAGCCATCAACACTGTTAAGCCCTGCACAACTAACGTGCTGTTTCCCATTTAACAACAGCAGCAGAAATAAATGATGCTCAACTGGGACCACTGGCCGAAGTGATTTATTATGAGAAAACACAACGCATGGAGAGTACACTATACATCTGTTACACTGGTGCCGTGACCCGGATTCTTGTCTTCGCCGGACGTCACGTGGAGGGATCGGAGACCCGGCTTCAAGAAGTACTGTGGTTGCTGATACACACCTAAGGCCTAGGTTTTGCATTCTGCGCAAGTGGAGTTCTCAGGGAGCTCCTGGTAGCATGAGTGAGTGGGGAATATAATATACTGTTTATTAGTTGTATGTGGTGATGTTATGATTATTTAGTGATGTAATTGTGCTGTTACGCTAGTGACCTTCGGAAGCCAATTAACGTGAGGGTGATGCCGTTTTCTACCACACGGTGGCGACAACTATTTATTAAGGCGTTTCTTGTTACTTTTCTGTGTTGATTCTTGGTCTTGTTAGACAACTACTACTGAACTTTTATTTTGAGTGCATTATGTTCAAGCTGATTTTATAGAAGTGTTCATATTGATTGTGATAATTTTCATATTTTTTGGGGGGGGACTTAATATTTACAACAACAACAAAACAATTATTTATTTATTTTATTTAAAAAAAATGGAAAGTTTTGGGAGAGGTAGGGGAGTTTTCATGTTTAACCCTTCACTGCCAGTGGGTAGGGGGGCAGCTATTTCTCCAGTTACTTCCACACCTCTGGCCAGGCCAACTACGCAGGCAAGTGTGCACCTTCCACATGATTTAGAGCTACCTCAACTCAGTGCATTCGAGCCAGTTTCACCTAATCCTAGGAAGGAGGATGTGTCTATGGATTTCCTGGCGGGCATTGTTAAGCAGATAGGTTACTCCATAGGTGAAAATATTGCCTCTTGTTTGGAATCAAAGGCTATGGGAGATGGGGTGGGACAGAAGGTTGATTATGTTGGTGGTACCAAGGTTGTGGCCAGCTCTAGTCTAAATGTAGTGGTGAAAAATGATGTCAGGGAACCAGTGTGTTTCAGGGGGGATGGTTCAGAGGAATGCACAGTGCATGAGTGGGAGGAGACCATGTTAGTGTACATGCAGAAGAAGGGCTATGGTGGGCAGGAGAGGTCAGATGAAGTTTTGGGTAAGCTGACAGGGCGGGCACGTGACGTGGTAAGAGTAAGCCTACGCAGTAACCCAGTTGACTTAAGCCAGGGCCCTAGACCGGTTTTTGACATTCTGAAGCATCACTTTAGCGACACAATCAACTCTGACATGCCTCTAGCTGATGTTTATTCTACGTTGCCAATGGAAGGTGAAACTCCATTTGATTACTGGATCAGACTGAACAGAGCCATAGAGGTGGCAGAAGACTGTTTGAAGAGGCAGAACAAGGAGCTAGACAATCCATCACGTGTTCTGACTGTCATGTTCATCAAGCACTGTCCGAACCCAGAGCTGTCATTGATATTCATGTGCAAACCATTGCATGAGTGGACGGCTGCGGAGGTCCATGGCAGGCTGGAGGAGTACCAGAGGAAGTGTAAGGCTCCAAGTCCCTTGCGGCTGGCCCCACTGGTCACCACACTGACGCAGGAAGTAAGTAGGCCAGTGTCGGCTGTTGCAAACTGCCCGGACCCCTTGCAGCAGCCCACAAATGGCTCATCCGAGGCATTGGATCGTGTGATGGGCATGCTTGAACGGGTCTTGGAGCAGAGGCCTCAGCAACCTGTAGGCGGCTATAATAACCGTTTCCAGAGGAGGCCCAGAAGGGAGAACCCGCCTTTGCAATGCAAAGTGTGTGGGGATGCGAATCACAGCACAATGGATCATTGTTATTCTAACCACCTATGCTTCCTCTGTTATGCAGCTGGGCACACACGTCGGGAATGTTCTCGCACTTCATCGGTAACTCCCGTCGCTCCATCAAACAGCAACACGACACAGCGGCAGGGAAAACTAGCTGGCCCGCACTGGGTGGGGGGGAAGTGCTGGGCCTTGTGAGGTGCCCCAATTCGATAGTGTTGTAGATTTAGAGTCAATATATTCAAGTGTTTGTGATGAAGTCAAGTCGAACGAGAAAGTCATTATGCAAAATACACAGAGAGTGCTCCACAACGATGAACTCTTCTATACTAGTGTGTTACTGGGGGATGCTATAGAGGTGAGCGCTATGATTGACAGCGGTTCTATGGCATGCACATTGAGCTCTACAGTGGTGCCACGCCTTGAGAAAGCAGGTGTACTCAAGAGTGGCTCCCTCAGTCCGACTGAAGTGGTGTTGGTTGGCTGCGGGGGGTTGAAGACCAAGCCTGTAGGTGTGTGTGAATTGAATCTGTCTGTGTATGGCAGCAGTGTCTCTGTCCCTGTTCTAGTAGTGGATGGCCAACGTGATGAGCTCATCCTAGGCAGCAACGTGATAAAACACCTCATCAGGGAGCTGAAGACGACCGGTGACTTCTGGGAGAAGATGTCATCATCTGAACACAATGGAGATGACAAACTGTTCCGTCTGCTGGCTAATGTGACAAATAAACTTTGATTTGATTTGATGTGTCACCGATAGCATTCTCCAAGCATCTAGTGCTGTTTCTCTCTCTCTCTCTCTCTCCAAGCATCTAGTGCTGTTTCTCTCTCTCGCGCTCTCTCTCTCTCTCCAAGCATCTAGTGCTGTTTCTCTCTCTCGCGCTCTCTCTCTCTCTCCAAGCATCTAGTGCTGTTTCTCTCTCTCTCTCTCTCCAAGCATCTAGTGCTGTTTCTCTCTCTCTCTCTCCAAGCATCTAGTGCTGTTTCTCTCTCTCTCTTTCTCCAAGCATCTAGTGCTGTTTCTCTCTCTCTTTCTCCAAGCATCTAGTGCTGTTTCTCTCTCTCTCTTTCTCCAAGCATCTAGTGCTGTTTCTCTCTCTCTCTTTCTCCAAGCATCTAGTGCTGTTTCTCTCTCTCTCTCTCCAAGCATCTAGTGCTGTTTCTCTCTTTCTCCAAGCATCTAGTGCTGTTTCTCTCTCTCTCTCTCTCTCCAAGCATCTAGTGCTGTTTCTCTCTCTCTCTCCAAGCATCTAGTGCTGTTTCTCTCTCTCGTGCTCTCTCTCTCTCTCTCCAAGCATCTAGTGCTGTTTCTCTCTCTTTCTCGCGCTCTCCAAGTAGGTTAAAGTATCTTTCCCCTTCTCACTTAATAGGTTCCGTGCCTACGTCAAACTAGTATTCCAGTGGCACTGAGATAAGAGGAAAGACACAATGCAGAGATACAGTCATAGGAAAGAGAGGGAAGCAATGTAGCCACAGTCACAGACGGAAAGGCACAATGTAGCCACAGTCACAGACGGAAAGGCACAATGTAGCCACAGTCACAGACGGAAAGGCACAATGTAGCCACAGTCACAGACGGAAAGGCACAATGTAGCCACAAGTCACAGGAGGAAACAACAGTCTGACAGACAGTTTGTACCGAGGAGTCAACTACCATAACAGGATGTTATATAGACAATCACTGCACCTTACTCATATCAGCCAGGACCAGAGATTTATTTTAGGTGTGGTTCACTGTATTCTCTATGCTACTGCTCCTAAACATACTCTGTGTTTTAAGATTGGATCTTCAATATCTTATATTGCAAATGAATATTCCTTGAAAATCAACATAGTCAATTTCTCAATGTAGACATTGAGCTTCTCCCTGAATCTCAGTCACACACAGATTGGAATATATTCGGCTGTTTACACGTTTATAAACAGAGCAAAATAAATTGTAAAATTATTTTGGTAGGCTATTGATTGATCTAGAATAGATGTATAGCATAATCTCATAAATCATGTGCTTTACAGATTTTACCTCCCAACAATATCCTCATAGCCTGCCTCACGAAACTGTAAGCCGTTTCAAAAATCTAAGTTAATGTCAGAAAGTCAACTTTTCCGCAACTTACCAGACTCTTTATTTCTTGAAAGTGATTTCTGAAGATGAGTTACTCCAGTCTAAAATCGAACGTAGACGGGCTCCTGATACAGTGACAGGGTGAAACGATCTGCCGCAGGGTTTGAGAAAGTGAAGCGACGTGAGATGTCTCCACATTGTCCCCTTCCACACGTTATAAACAAAGTCCGCATGTTGGGCTGGGATCGTGAAGGCCACTCCTCCGGTAGGTACTCCCTCTCTCCATCATCCTTGGCTGCGCTTCCCAGCTCCCTCCCGCTCTGTCGCCAATAAAATATCTGCTCATTACATCGCCAATAAAATATCTGCTCATTACACTCATGACGCACATCGAGTGGGAACAATATTATGTGTTTGTGCTGGTGTATCTAGCACATCATGATAAAGTATTGGTTGGGTAATATAATAACGGGCCTAGACAAGTAATACATTTTCTCCACATTAAATCAAAGTGTATTTGTCACGTGCGCCGAATACAACAGGTGTAGACCTTTACAGTGAAATACTTACTTACACGCTCTAAACCAATAGTGCAAAAAAGGGGCAGGGTTATTTAATGTAGTCACTTTAACCATATCTACATGTACATACTATCTCAAATCAGCCGACTAACCGGTGCCTGTATGTAGCCTCACTACTGTTGTTTTTCACTGTATTTTACTGTTGTTTTTATTTCTTTACTAACCTATTGTCCACCTAATACCTTTTTTTGCATGTTCCCATCCTTCCAGTTCCAAATGATCAAAAATAGAAATATACAAAATCAAATACGTTTATAAAAATACAGGTTATATTTTTAAAAATTCTCATAAATTTAACATGTAAATTGTGACTGAGGAGGACGTAGTAAAATACTCAGATTCATATAAAACCATTTAATTGATTACAATTAGAAACACACACAAAGCTCCACATCGACAACAAGTCTCCTTCTCCTCTGAGCTTGGTTGAGTTCAGATGATCCAAACCATAGAAACAGATTGACTAGATTATATCCATCATTATATCCGAATTATTCTATTTGTACAATTTCAAACTGGAGAGACCTCAGTTACACAGACGAACATGACAACATTACAAATACAAACATTCCATCATCCAGTTTCATAGACTTTGGATATCATTGCTATAGTATAGCATATATTTTAAATTCAAATGTGTGATGAATATACTTTCAATTCAACGTGTTTGCTTCAACACAGGGGGAGGGATATTTAGGAGTAGAAAACTTTATTATCATAAACAAAGTAGTCGTAGTTTTTTTCCATTTTAATTATAGAAGACAGGAGTGACGGGAACCCATTCAAAGGTATAGAAACATTTGAGTGGATATTACTACACATTACGAAGTCCATATTGTAGTCAAACCTCCTCAATAAAGAAAGTCTCTGCTATGAGAGGGCTGACCTCTAGTGGCCGTTAATGGCAATTGCATTTTTTAAGGTAGGGAGAATGGAAGGATACAGATTAATAGTATTGACCAGTGGAGGCTGGTGGGAGGAGCTATAGGAGGACGGGCTCATTGTAATGGCTGGAATGGAATGAATGGAACGGTATGAAACACATCAAACATATGGAAACAACATGTTAGACTCTGTTCCGTCTATTCCAGTCCAGCCATTACAATGAGCCCGTCCTCCTATAGCTCCTACCACCAGCCTCCACTGGTATTGACACAAGTTCGTAGTGTTCAGGTGGGGCATCGCAGGAGGGGGGAATCCGTTCAGTAGTATAAGAACATGACCCTGGGCTAAAATACCCTTTACGCTATCATCCTGAGCTAAGGTGGATTAATAACCAGACTAGCTCCGTACAGCTTGGCTTCGCACGGCTCTGTTCGGGCTCAGTAGTGTGGAAAGCTCTAGAAAAGACCTAGAGACCTAGACAGACCTGCTGCAGGATGCCACTGACAGAGGAGGAAGGATGTGGTTCAGGAGTATTGGGACCGGTCACTAGCAGGACTGAGAGAAGGCTCACCTGTTGTAGGATGATTATTGGGAGAGGTCACTAGCAGGACTGAGAGAAGGCTTACCTGTTGTAGGATGAGTATTGGGACAGGTCACTAGCAAGACTGAGAGAAGGCTCACCTGTTGTAGGATGAGTATTGGGACAGGTCACTAGCAAGACTGAGAGAAGGCTCACCTGTTGTAGGATGAGTATTGGGACAGGTCACTAGCAGGACTGAGAGAAGGCTCACCTGTTGTAGGATGAGTATTGGGACAGGTCACTAGCAGGACTGAGAGAAGGCTTACCTGTTGTAGGATGAGTATTGGGACAGGTCACTAGCAAGACTGAGAGAAGGCTCACCTGTTGTAGGATGAGTATTGGGACAGGTCACTAGCAAGACTGAGAGAAGGCTCACCTGTTGTAGGGTGAGTATTGGGACAGGTCACTAGCAGGACTGAGAGAAGGCTCACCTGTTGTAGGATGAGTATTGGGACAGGTCACTAGCAGGACTGAGAGAAGGCTCACCTGTTGTAGGATGAGTATTGGGACAGGTCACTAGCAGGACTGAGAGAAGGCTCACCTGTTGTAGGATGAGTATTGGGACAGGTCACTAGCAGGACTGAGAGAAGGCTCACCTGTTGTAGGATAATTATTGGGACAGGTCACTAGCAAGACAGAGAAGGCTCACCTGTTGTAGGATGAGTATTGGGACAGGTCACTAGCAGGACTGAGAGAAGGCTCACCTGTTGTAGGATGATTATTGGGACAGGTCACTAGCAGGACTGAGAGAAGGCTCACCTGTTGTAGGATAATTATTGGGACAGGTCACTAGCAAGACAGAGAAGGCTCACCTGTTGTAGGATGAGTATTGGGACAGGTCACTAGCAGGACTGAGAGAAGGCTCACCTGTTGTAGGATGAGTATTGGGGACAGGTCACTAGCAGGACTGAGAGAAGGCTCACCTGTTGTAGGATGAGTATTGGGACAGGTCACTAGCAGGACTGAGAGAAGGCTCACCTGTTGTAGGATGAGTATTGGGGACAGGTCACTAGCAAGACAGAGAAGGCTCACCTGTTGTAGGATGAGTATTGGGACAGGTCACTAGCAAGACTGAGAGAAGGCTCACCTGTTGTAGGATGAGTATTGGGACAGGTCATTAGCAAGACAGAGAAGGCTCACCTGTTGTAGGATGAGTATTGGGACAGGTCACTAGCAAGACTGAGAGAAGGCTCACCTGTTGTAGGATGAGTATTGGGACAGGTCACTAGCAAGACAGAGAAGGCTCACCTGTTGTAGGATGAGTATTGGGACAGGTCACTGGCAAGACTGAGAGAAGGCTCACCTGTTGTAGGATGAGTATTGGGACAGGTCACTAGCAAGACAGAGAAGGCTCACCTGTTGTAGGATGAGTATTGGGACAGGTCACTAGCAAGACAGAGAAGGCTCACCTGTTGTAGGATGAGAATTGGGACAGGTCACTAGCAGGACTGAGAGAAGGCTCACCTGTTGTAGGATGAGTATTGGGACAGGTCACTAGCAAGACTGAGAGAAGGCTCACCTGTTGTAGGATGAGAATTGGGACAGGTCACTAGCAAGACAGAGAAGGCTCACCTGTTGTAGGATGAGTATTGGGACAGGTCACTAGCAAGACTGAGAGAGGGCTCACCTGTTGTAGGATGAGTATTGGGGACAGGTCACTAGCAAGACTGAGAGAAGGCTCACCTATTGTAAGATGTGACAGGCAACTTGCTGTGGTGAGAACCTGCTGTGGTATTCCTGAGACGCCTTCGTGGAGGCATCACAGATCTCCTGGTCAGGGAAACCCACGATGGGGTACACCTGAGGGAGAGGTCATCTGGAACTAGAGTTCTACTAACATCCCAATACAATATATGGCATCCTCATCGTTATGATCAGAGGCGAGAGATTTGTAGTCTGGTCTGGTCTCAGATATGATGTACATGAACCAACTCTTCTGACTAACCTAACAACCTCAGGAGTTAGCTAAAGAACACACAGCTCTATGATCCAGGCAAAAATAAAATAGATTTTTTACCTGAATATTTTCATCCACAAACAACGCATACCCGGACACCTTCTCAAACGTCTCCAAGGGGAACTCAGGACAGTCAGTCCGGTACAAACACAAACACGTGGTTCTTCCTATGCAGATAAGAGGAGACACAGGATGTTACTGTTGACAGTATTACCAGCTACAACAACACACTGCAGTTTACTGGACAATAGCCTTTAGTTCCAAGTCCTGTTTATTCAGCTGGTCTTGTGACTTATTTTGTACACAGTCGGAT
The DNA here is from genome assembly GCF_016432855.1 of Salvelinus namaycush. Taxonomy (NCBI): domain Eukaryota; kingdom Metazoa; phylum Chordata; class Actinopteri; order Salmoniformes; family Salmonidae; genus Salvelinus; species Salvelinus namaycush. Next base: position 52,162,466 of record NC_052326.1, on the reverse strand, counting down.
TAACAACATGGTGTAACAACCTAGATCACAAAAGGAGTGCCTCAAACCACAACGTACTAGTATCACGTGACCGTCAGCTGAATGTAGTGAATCAGATTTCTATAGACTGGTCAGAACAGTAGAGTTGAGCAGAGTGGAGTAGAGCAGAGTACAGCAGAGTACAGCTCAGTCCAGCTCAGTTACCATGTGATGGTAAGCTGAATATAGTGCATGAGGTTCGTGTTGCCATGTCCATGGTAGGTGGGGCAGGTCTTGTTTACATGTCCATGGTAGGTGGGACAGGTCTTGTTGCAGGTCTTGTTGCCATGCCCATGGCAGGTGGGACAGGTCTTGTTGCAGGTCTTGTTGCCATGTCCATGGTAGGTGGGGCAGGTCTTGTTGCCATGTCCATGGTAGGTGGGGCAGGTCTTGTTTACATGTCCATGGTAGGTGGGACAGGTCTTGTTGCAGGTCTTGTTGCCACCCATCCATCAGGGCCCCAGATATAGCAGAACTCATATTGAGTTTGTGTAGGCAGTTCTCGGTTCTAGAACCAGGCAACAAAGACACACACTGTATGGATAACAACAGTCCTGTTTTGGGCTTATTGATCAAATAGCCTCATAATTGGAAATGTTCTCTCTCAATGAGACAAACAAGAGTACAGTCGTGGCCAAAAGTTTTGAGAATGACACGAATATTAAGTCTGCTGGCTCAGTTTGTATGATGGCAATTTGCATATACTCCAGAATGTTATGAAGAGTGATCAGATGAATTGCAATTAATTGCAAAGTCCCTCTTTGCCATGCAAATGAAGTGAATCCCCCCCCCCAAAAAATCCACTGCATTTCAGCCTTGCCACAAAAGGGCCAGCTGACATCATGTCAGTGATTCTCTCGTTAACACAGGTGTGAGTGTTGATGAGGACAAGGGTGGAGATCACTCTGTCATGCTGATTAAGTTCGAATAACAGACTGGAAGCTTCAAAAGGAGGGTGGTGCTTGGAATCATTGTTCTTCCTCTGTCAACCATGGTTACCTGCAAGGAAACACGTGCCGTCATCATTGCTTTGCACAGAAATGGCTTCACAGGCAAGGATATTGCTGCCAGTAAGATTGCACCTAAATCAACCATTTATCGGATCATCAAGAACTTCAAGGAGAGCGGTTCAATTGTTGTGAAGAAGGCTTCAGGGCGCCCAGCAAGCACCAGGACCGTCTCCTAAAGTTGATTCAGCTGCGGGATCGGGGCACCACCAGTACAGAGCTTGCTCAGGAATGGCAGCAGGCAGGTGTGAGTGCATCTGCACGCACAGTGAGGCGAAGACTTTTTTGAGGATGGCCTGGTTTCAAGGGCAGCAAAGAAGCCACTTCTCTCCAGGAAAAACATCAGGGACAGACTGATATTCTGCAAAAGGTACAGGGATTGGACTGCTGAGGACTGGGGTAAAGTCATTTTCTCTGACAAATCCCCTTTCCGATTCTTTGGGGCATATGGAAAAAAGCTTGTCCGGAGAAGACAAGGTGAGCGCAACCATGAGTCCAGTGTCATGCCAACAGTAAAGCATCCTGAGACCATTCATGTGTGGGGTTGCTTCTCAGCCAAGTGAGTGGGCTCACTCACAATTTTGCCTAAGAACACAGCAATGAATATAGAATGATACCAACACATCCTCCAAGAGCAACTTCTCCCAACCATCCAGGAACAGTTTGGTGACGAACAATGCCTTTTCCACCATGATGGAGCACCTTGCCATAAGGCAAAAGTGATAACTAAGTGGCTCGGGGAACAAAACATAGATATTTTGGGTCCATGGCCAGGATACTCCCAGACCTTAATCCCATTGAGAATTTGTGGTCAATCCTTAAGAGGCGGGTGGACAAACAAAAACCCACAAACTCTGACAAACTCCAAGCATTGATTGTGCAAGAATGGGCTGCCATCAGTCAGGATGTGGCCCAGAAGTTAATTGACAGCATGCCAGGGAGGATTGCAGAGGTCTTGAAAAAGAAGGGTCAACACTGCAAATATTGACTCTTTGCATCAACTTCATGTAATTGTCAATAAAATCCTTTGACACTTATGAAATGCTTGTAATTATATTTCAGTATTCCATAGTAACATCTGACAAAAATATCTAAATACACTGAGGCAGCAGACTTTGTGAAAATTTATATTTGTGTCATTCAAAACTTTTGGCCACGACTGTACAATTTTCTGTAATGTCCTTCTGTCGAGCAGTGAATTTCAAACACAGATTCAACCACAAAGACCAGGGAGGTTTTCCAATGTCTCGCAAAGAAGGGCGCCTATTGGTTGACTTCTTGGCGACGACTGTATAACCACAGAAATATAACTGCATAATAGAGACAAAAAAATACAAATGCTCTCTTGAAAACTGTCGTTTTGTAACGGATCAAATAGAGTTATCATTGAAAACTCTCTCAATTAGGCAAACAACTTCACAACATAACATTACAAGCTGGTAGGCTTGAGTCATGGAAATGGGTTCAGAGGGGAGTAGAGGACTGGACAGCGTTCCTTCTCTCCCACAGGAAAAACAGACATTCCCTCGGGAGGGAGAGGACCGGAAGCTATATTGTCATCCACCAACACTCCACTTCTCATGACCCAGGATCTCTGGATCATGTTGGACTTGAAAGGTCTAGGCTCAGGAGTGGCACCCTTCAGTTCAGTCAGGCGAGTTTTAAACGAAACAAGAACTGGAAGGTGGGAGAGTTGAGCTGAGAAACGGCCCCATGTATATATTGTTAACCAATAAATCTTAGATAATAATCCCATTATTAGTAAATAATGTGGTATATTTACATACATTCATTGTATTACCATTAACTTGCTGTGTAAACACTGTTAGAGGAAACTAGTTAGTCCTCATATGACCCAGGAGTTACACAGACTCAGTTAATATGGAGGAGCTCCTAGATCCAGATGGTTGGACACGTGCTGCAAACTCTGTTGGAAAACACACACGTACTGCATGTACAGGACACAAAGAGTGTGTAGTACTTAGTACAGGACACAATACAGGGTGTAGTACTTAGTACAGGACACAATACAGGGTGTAGTACTTAGTACAGGACACAATACAGGGTGTAGTACTTAGTACAGGACACAATACAGTGTGTAGTACTTAGTACAGGACACAATACAGGGTGTAGTACTTAGTACAGGACACAATACAGGGTGTAGTACTTAGTACAGAACACAATACAGTGTGTCGTACTTAGTATAGGACACAAAGAGTATGTAATGCTTAGTACAGAACACAATACAGTGTGTAGTACTTAGTACAGGACACAAAGAGTATGTAATACTTAGTACAGAACACAATACAGTGTGTAGTACTTAGTACAGAACACAATACAGGGTGTAGTACTTAGTACAGAACACAATACAGTGTGTAGTACTTAGTACAGGACACAAAGAGTATGTAGTACTTAGTACAGGACACAATACAGTGTGTAGTACTTAGTACAGAACACAATACAGTGTGTAGTACTTAGTATATGACACAATACAGTGTGTAGTACTTAGTATATGACACAATACAGTGTGTAGTACTTAGTACAGGACACAAAGAGTGCGTAATACTTAGTACAGAACACAATACAGTGTGTAGTACTTAGTACAGAACACAATACAGTGTGTAGTACTTAGTACAGAACACAATACAGTGTGTAGTACTTAGTATATGACACAATACAGTGTGTAGTACTTAGTATATGACACAATACAGTGTGTAGTACTTAGTACAGAACACAATACAGTGTGTAGTACATAGTACAGGACACAAAGAGTATGTGGTACTTAGTACATGACACAATACAGTGTTTAGTACTTAGTATAGGACACAAAGAATGTGTAGTACTTAGTACAGAACACAATACAGTGTGTAGTACTTAGTACAGGACACAAAGAGTGTGTAGTACTTAGTACAGGACACAATACAGGGTGTAGTACTTAGTACAGGACACAATACAGGGTGTAGTACTTAGTACAGAACACAATACAGTGTGTCGTACTTAGTATAGGACACAAAGAGTATGTAATGCTTAGTACAGAACACAATACAGTGTGTAGTACTTAGTACAGGACACAAAGAGTATGTAATACTTAGTACAGAACACAATACAGTGTGTAGTACTTAGTACAGAACACAATACAGTGTGTAGTACTTAGTACAGAACACAATATAGTGTGTAGTACTTAGTACAGGACACAAAGAGTATGTAGTACTTAGTACAGGACACAATACAGTGTGTAGTACTTAGTACAGAACACAATACAGTGTGTAGTACTTAGTATATGACACAATACAGTGTGTAGTACTTAGTATATGACACAATACAGTGTGTAGTACTTAGTACAGGACACAAAGAGTGTGTAATACTTAGTACAGAACACAATACAGTGTGTAGTACTTAGTACAGAACACAATACAGTGTGTAGTACTTAGTACAGAACACAATACAGTGTGTAGTACTTAGTATATGACACAATACAGTGTGTAGTACTTAGTATATGACACAATACAGTGTGTAGTACTTAGTACAGAACACAATACAGTGTGTAGTACATAGTACAGGACACAAAGAGTTTGTGGTACTTAGTACATGACACAATACAGTGTTTAGTACTTAGTATAGGACACAAAGAGTGTGTAGTACTTAGTACAGAACACAATACAGTGTGTAGTACTTAGTACAGGACACAAAGAGTATGTAGTACTTAGTACAGGACACAATACAGTGTGTAGTACTTAGTACAGAACACAATACAGTGTGTAGTACTTAGTACAGAACACAATACAGTGTGTAGTACTTAGTATATGACACAATACAGTGTGTAGTACTTAGTACAGAACACAATACAGTGTGTAGTACTTAGTACAGGACACAAAGAGTATGTAGTACTTAGTACAGGACACAATACAGTGTGTAGTACTTAGTACAGGACACAAAGAGTATGTAGTACTTAGTACAGAACACAATACAGTGTGTAGTACTTAGTACAGGACACAAAGAGTATGTAGTACTTAGTACAGAACACAATACAGTGTGTAGTACTAAGTACAGGACACAAAGAGTGTGTAGTACTAAGTACAGGACACAATACAGTGTGTAGTACTTAGGCACCTTTGTTATACGTTTGCGCAAAACATCATGCACAGTGATTTGATACCCATGTGTAAGAATCAAAGGGAAACGTGGCAATAGAATTCCATTCCAGGGCCTATACAGCTCTGTTCAAAAGTAGTGCACTACACAGCACCACCTACTTATAACCAGGGCCTATACAGCTCTGTTCAAAAGTAGTGCACTACACAGCACCACCTACTTATAACCAGGGCCTATACAGCTCTGTTCAAAAGTAGTGCACTACACAGCACCACCTACTAATAACCAGGGCCTATACAGCTCTGTTCAAAAGTAGTGCACTACACAGCACCACCTACTTATAACCAGGGCCTATACAGCTCTGTTCAAAAGTAGTGCACTACACAGCACCACCTACTTATAACCAGGGCCTATACAGCTCTGTTCAAAAGTAGTGCACTACACAGCACCACCTACTTATAACCAGGGCCTATACAGCTCTGTTCAAAAGTAGTGCACTACACAGCACCACCTACTTATAACCAGGGCCTATACAGCTCTGTTCAAAAGTAGTGCACTACACAGCACCACCTACTAATAACCAGGGCCTATACAGCTCTGTTCAAAAGTAGTGCACTACACAGCACCACCTACTAATAACCAGGGCCTATACAGCTCTGTTCAAAAGTAGTGCACTACACAGCACCACCTACTAATAACCAGGGCCTATACAGCTCTGTTCAAAAGTAGTGCACTACACAGCACCACCTACTTATAACCAGGGCCTATACAGCTCTGTTCAAAAGTAGTGCACTACACAGCACCACCTACTAATAACCAGGGCCTATACAGCTCTGTTCAAAAGTAGTGCACTACACAGCACCACCTACTTCTAACCAGGGCCTATACAGCTCTGTTCAAAAGTAGTGCACTGTTATGAGATGTGGATTTAAGATAATATATATACTGTAACATGTCAGTTACCAGAGGCCTTTATCCTACTCAATTTACAGTAAGGACAACAGCATTTTTAGCATGTGTATGTGTGATCTCTGCAGGAATTAAACCCGTAACCTTGGTGTTGCTAGATCCATGCTTTAGCCCTAGATCAACACACTGTGATAACGGATGGCAGCAGGAGAAGGCTGGGAAGTAAAGCTTGATTAGCATTCATACAATGTGCCTAAAAATACATCACTGAGACAGAGAGTTAAGTTAAGTGAAAGATAATCCAATAGAATAGAGATGGAAGAGTGGTCTGAAAAGCAGGACCCATACTGCAGCACAAAACCAAGAGGATGTACAGTGTCTTCAGAAACTATTCAAACCCCTTGACTCTTTCCCCATTTTGTTGTGTTACAGTCTTAACAGGGTTTACATTGACATGTTGTGTTACAGTCTTAACAGGGTTTACATTGACACGTTGTGTTACAGCCTTAACAGGGTTTACATTGACATGTTGTGTTACAGTCTTAACAGGGTTTACATTGACATGTTGTGTTACAGTCTTAACAGGGTTTACATTGACATGTTGTGTTACAGTCTTAACAGGGTTTACATTGACATGTTGTGTTACAGTCTTAACAGGGTTTACATTGACATGTTGTGTTACAGTCTTAACAGGGTTTACATTGACATGTTGTGTTACAGTCTTAACAGGGTTTACATTGACATGTTGTGTTACAGCCTTAACAGGGTTTACATTGACATGTTGTGTTACAGTCTTAACAGGGTTTACATTGACATGTTGTGTTACAGCCTTAACAGGGTTTACATTGACATGTTGTGTTACAGTCTTAACAGGGTTTACATTGACATGTTGTGTTACAGTCTTAACAGGGTTTACATTGACACGTTGTGTTACAGTCTTAACAGGGTTTACATTGACACGTTGTGTTACAGCCTTAACAGGGTTTACATTGACATGTTGTGTTACAGTCTTAACAGGGTTTACATTGACATGTTGTGTTACAGTCTTAACAGGGTTTACATTGACACGTTGTGTTACAGTCTTAACAGGGTTTACATTGACATGTTGTGTCACAGTCTTAACAGGGTTTACATTGACATGTTGTGTCACAGTCTTAACAGGGTTTACATTGACATGTTGTGTTACAGCCTTAACAGGGTTTACATTGACATGTTGTGTTACAGTCTTAACAGGGTTTACATTGACATGTTGTGTTACAGTCTTAACAGGGTTTACATTGACATGTTGTGTTACAGTCTTAACAGGGTTTACATTGACACGTTGTGTTACAGTCTTAACAGGGTTTACATTGACATGTTGTGTCACAGTCTTAACAGGGTTTACATTGACATGTTGTGTTACAGTCTTAACAGGGTTTACATTGACACGTTGTGTTACAGTCTTAACAGGGTTTACATTGACATGTTGTGTCACAGTCTTAACAGGGTTTACATTGACATGTTGTGTTACAGTCTTAACAGGGTTTACATTGACATGTTGTGTCACAGTCTTAACAGGGTTTACATTGACATGTTGTGTTACAGTCTTAACAGGGTTTACATTGACATGTTGTGTCACAGGCCTACACACAATACCCCACAATGTCAAAGTAGAACATTTTTACATTTTAATTGTTTTAATAAAAAATGAAAAAATGAAATGTCAACCCCTTTGTTATGGCAATCCTAAATTAATTCAGGAGTAAAAATGTGCTTAACAAGTCACATAATAAGTTGCATAGATTCAGTCTGTGTGAAATAGCGTTAAACATGATTTTTGAATGACTATCTCATCTCTGTACCCCACACATACAATTATCTGTAAGGTCCCTCAGTCGAGCAGTGAATTTCAAACACAGATTTAACCACAAAAGACCACGGGGGTTTTCTAATGCCTCACAAAGAAGGGCGCCTGTTGGTAAGCAGACATTGAATATCTCTTTGAGCATGTTGAAGTTATTAATTACACTTTGGACGGTGTATCAATACACCCCAGTCACGACAAAGATACAGGCGTCCTTCCTAACTCAGTTGCCGGAGAGGAAGGAAACCTCTCAGGGATTTCACCATGACTTTAAAACAGTTACAGAGTTTAATGACTGATAGGAGAAAACTGAGGATAGATCAACAACATTGTAGGAACAACATTGTAGTTACTCCACAATGCTAACCTAAATGACAGAGTGAAAAGAAGGAAGCCTATAAAGAATAAAAATATTCCAAAACGTGCATCCTGTTTGCAACAAACAAGTTATAAGCATGGTTGGTTCCTGTATGTAACTAACTGATACCACACCAGGCTTCTTACCTTGAAGCTGAGATATCGTGTCACTCGTTGTAGTTCCCAGAGCAATGTTCTGCCAAATTGCTTATGAGTTGATTGTGTTGTTTCCTCTGTGCAGTCAACCAGTCACTAGCATGAACCCAACCAAGACGGGTCATTACAAAAGCAGCAGAATGCTAAACATACGATCACATACACACAGTAACATTTCTATCACAATTTCTAAAAACATGTTTTCACTTTGTCATTATGGGGTATTGTGTGTCGATGGTTAAGACCGTTTGTGTTTTATTCATTTTGAAGTCAGGCTGTAACACAACAAAATATGGAATAAGTCAAGGGGTATGAATACTTTGGGAAGGTGTTGTAGGCCTACTGTATACAAGGAACAAGCAGACAGACAGACCTACCTGGCCAAAAGTATGTAGACAAGCCTTAAAATTAGTGGCTTCGGCTATTTCAGCCACACTGGTTGCTGACAGGTGTATAAAATCGAGCACACCGCCATGCAATCTCCATAGACAAACATTGGCAGTAGAATGGCCTTAGTGAAGAGCTCAGGGTCTTTCAACGTGACCTGCTAGAGCTGCCCCAGTCAACTCTAAGTGCTGTTATTGTGAAGTGGAAACGTCCAGCAGCAACAATGGCTCAGCTGCAAAGTGGTAGACAACACAAGCTCACAGAATGGGACTGCTGAGTGCTGAAGCACGTAGCGTGTAAAAAACGTCTGTCCTCGGTTGCAACACTCACTACCGAGTTCCAAACTGCCTCTGGAAGCAACGTCAGCACAAGAACTGTGTTTCCATGGCCGAGCAGCCGCACACAAGCCTAAGATCACCATGCGCAATACCAAGCGTCGGCTGGAGTGGTGTAAAGCTTGCCGCCATTGGACTCTGGAGCGGTGGAAACGCATTCTCTGGAGTGATGAATTACGCTTCGCCATCTGGCAGTCAGTCGGACGAATCTGGGTTTGGCGGATGCCAGGAGAACGCTACCTGCCCCAATGCATAGTGCCAACTGTAAAGTTTGGTAGAGGATGAATAATTTTTTATTGTGCGGGCTAGGCCCCTTAGTTCCAGTGTAGGGAAATCTTAAACCTACAGCAAACAATGACATTCTAGACAATTCTGTGCTCCCAACTTTGTTGCAACAGTTTGGGGAAGGCCCTTTCCTGTTCCAGCATGATAATGTCCCCGTAAACACCTCCCTCTGCAACTGGATCCTGAACTTCCTGGCGGGCCGGTCCCAGGTGGTAAGGGTAGGTGACAACACATCCGCCCCGCTGATCCTCAACACAGGAGCCCCTCAGGGGTACGTGCTCAGTCCCCTCCTGTACTTCCTGTTCTCTCATGACTGCACGGCCAGGCACGACGCCAACACCATCATTAAGTTTGCTGATGACACAACAGTGGTAGGCCTGACCACCGACAACGACGAGACAGCCTATACGTAGGAGGTCAGAGACCTGGCAGTGTGATGCAAGGACAGCAACCTCTCCCTCAACGTGGTCAAGACAAAGGAGATGATTGTGGACTACAGGAAAAGGAGGACTGAGCACGCCCCCATTCTCATCGACGGGGCTGTAGTGGAGCAGGTTGAGAGCTTCAAGTTCCTTGGTGTCCACATCACCAACAAACTAACATGGTCAAAGGACACCAAGACAGTCCTGAAGAGGGCACGACAAAACCTATTCCCCCTCAGGAAACTGAAAAGATTTGGCATGGGTCCTCAGATCCTCAAAAGGTTCTACAGCTGCACCATCGAGAGCATCCTGACTGGTTGCATCACTGCCTGGTATGTCAACTGCTCGGCCTCCAACCTCAAGGCACTACAGAGGGTAGTGCGTACGGCCCAGTACATCACCGGGGCCAAACTTCCTGCCATCCAGGACCTCTATAACAGGCGGTGTCAGAAGGCCCTAAAAATTGTGAAAGACTCCAGCCACCCTAGTCATAGACTCTCTGCTACTGCATGGCAAGCAGTACCGGAGCACCAAGTCTAGGTCCATGAGGCTTCTAAACAGCTTCTACCCCCAAGACATAAGACTCCTGAACATCTAATCAAATGGCTACCCAGACAAATAATAATAGTAGAATGCTAATTAATTACTTAAAAATCATACAATGTGAATTTTAGATTCCGTCTCTCACAGTTGAAGTGTACCTATGATAAAAATGACAGACCTCTACATGCTTTGTAAGTAGGAAAACCTGCTAAATCGTCAGTGTATCAAATACTTGTTCTCCCCACTGTAAATTAACTTTTCTCTTTGAAGTTTGAATGATTTTTCACATATATCAGTATTTCATTATCGAATAAGATTAACACCTTCTCTTTATTGACTGTACTAAAGTATATGTAACAAGAATGAATCAGAAATGCAGCAATTTCCTTCAATAGCCTTTAGTTTTTCTATATTTATTTTATTTTTTATTTAACCAGGAAGGGCTCATAGAGATTTAAAATCTATTTTTCAAGAGCGTCCTGGCCAAGATAGGCAGCACCAAGTCATTACAAAAATGACAGAAACAACATGAAAAACTACAAGTAATCTAGTAAAGACCATAGAATTCACAAGAGTATAACAAAATCAAAAACAGCAAATTAAAAACATTGACAGGTCAGGGAATCAGCCTCAAAATCCTTCATCAGTGATTTAAAAAACACCAATCGGGACAAGTTCTTCCAGTTTAAAATTATTTTATAAGGTGTTCCAAGACGATGGCGCAGTGTACATAAAATACCTTTTATCAAATTCAGTTCGGACATTTGGAACAGTTAGCAGGATAAAGTCCAGCGAACGAAGAGAGTACCCACCACATTTCTGAACAATAAAAAAAAGATATTTGCATAAAGTAATTTACTTGTGAAAAATTGAAAGTTGAAACAAAAAACAAATTCCTGAAATTCCAGGGCTGCATTAATTATTATAAAAATAAACAACAACATGAAGTATACTGATCAGAATACACTTAGCCCTAAACACCTGAGAGGGTAAAAGGCCCTAAAGAACTACCTACAATACCTACCTAACTAACTAGCTAACTAACTAACTAGCTAGCTAACTGATAAACACAACCTTTTTTCATACTGAGCTGAACTAAGTCGAGTCAAGGCTGTATTGGGTTGGCCTGGTGACGCATCCACCAAAAGGGGTATGGTTAAGTGGCTGGCTGGCTGGCTGGCTGGCTTGACTGGTTACATGATAGAGCAGCAGCAGGTGGCAGGGTAGTCAGGAACTTTGACCTGGTGTTCGTTCCCATAGATATAGTAAACATGGATGCCTCCCTTCCACTTGTAGGTCACCTTGGTGATGGGAATCAACTCGATGGTTTGTTGCTGAAACAACAACAGAAGAGTGAGACCATTTATCTTATTAGTTGATTGACAGGTGATCATCAATAAGCAGTATGGGGCTCAAAGGGGCGGTTTCCTGGTTTCCTGTACACAGATGAAGCCTAATCCGGGACTAAAATGCATTTTAAATGAAGACTCTCCAACGAGTTTACTTTTAAGTCCAGTACTAGGCTTAATCAGTGTACGGAAAACCACCCCCAAAAGGGTTTAAAGTTGAGAAACATGGCTAACAGATGTTGTCATATCCTGTGTACAAATATTATAACTTCTGCTTGTAAAGTTGCCTGTACTGTACCTGTTACTGTAACACAGTTGTTCTCAAACCTCTCCTCGGTTGTAGTCCTGAACTAACTCACTTGATTCAACTAGTCAAGGGCTTGATAATTCGTTTACAACTTGAATTAGGTGCGCTACTTTTGGAATAGTTCAAATACATGGAACGGCTGCGGGTCCCAGAGGTTTGAGAACCGCTGGTATAACAAATATTGTACCTGTTGAAGGATGCGAGAGTTCTGGGAGTATTTAGCCTGGTGTTCTCTAACCAAACGGTCTGAAGCCTGGGATAAAGACGGATCTGGGAAGCCATACACTGGATACAGCTGATGAACAGAGGAATGTGATGATGTCACACACAACATTTCCGTAATATGTCAGAGAATATTTTTAAAAAATTTAACCAATAGAAAAAAAATACTAAAATGTCACATGTGTTGCTTAGTTTACTAAGGGGAACCTAACAAGGGCAAACGTTTTGCACTGTAGTAAAACATTTTGGAACGAAAACCGTTTACTCTAAACGCTCTGCCACATGACTTAAAAGCTGTTGAGTTCTGTTTTGTTCTTAAACAGAAGTTGTAGTTAAGCAGGGGAGCAGAGAGACATTTCAACGTTTTTAAATGGTTTCCAGGAGGGACTGACCTTGTAAAGCAGGGTCAAAACATGTCCAATAAGAAATGTTTGTTTTTATTGCAAAAAAATGTTTGGTTGCAAAGCATTTTTGCTACGGTGATCACTAATGAATGCACCCAGTCTGTTTTGTTCCTTCCTTACCATGTACTGGGCGTTTTTGAAGAGTGTCTTTCCCGTCACATCGCTCAGATTGTTAACCTCCAGCCCACTGTTCTGCTCCACAACATAGTCTTCAACATTATTCTTCCTGAAATAACAACAAAATCCTCAACATTATCCTTCCTGAAATAATATCAGTCTTCAACATTATCCTTCCTGAATTAATAACATAGACCTCAACATTATCCTTCCTGAAATAATAACATAGTCCTCAACATTATCCTTCCTGAAATAATAACATAGTCCTCAACATTATCCTTCCTGAAATAATAACATAGTCCTCAACATTATCCTTCCTGAAATAATAACATAGTCCTCAACATTATCCTTCCTGAAATAATAACATAGTCCTCAACATTATCCTTCCTGAAATAATAACATAGTCCTCAACATTATCCTTCCTGAAATAATAACATAGTCCTCAACATTATCCTTCCTGAAATAATATCAGTCCTCGACATTATCCTTCCTGAAATAATAACATAGTCCTCAACATTATCCTTCCTGAAATAATAACATAGTCCTCAACATTATCCTTCCTGAAATAATAACATAGTCCTCAACATTATCCTTCCTGAATTAATAACATAGACCTCAACATTATCCTTCCTGAATTAATAACATAGACCTCAACATTATCCTTCCTGAAATAATAACATAGTCCTCAACATTATCCTTCCTGAAATAATAACATAGTCCTCAACATTATCCTTCCTGAAATAATAACATAGTCCTCAACATTATCCTTCCTGAAATAATAACATAGTCCTCAACATTATCCTTCCTGAAATAATATCAGTCCTCGACATTATCCTTCCTGAAATAATAACATAGTCCTCAACATTATCCTTCCTGGAATAATAACATAGTCCTCAACATTATCCTTCCTGAAATAATAACATAGTCCTCAACATTATCCTTCCTGAAATAATATCAGTCCTCGACATTATCCTTCCTGAAATAATAAGTCCTCAACCTTATCCTTCCTGAAATAATAAGTCCTCAACATTATCCTTCCTGAAATAATATCAGTCCTCAACCTTATCCTTCCTCAAATAATATCAGTCCTCAACCTTATCCTTCCTGAAATAATAAAATGGTTGTACACCATTTGTATACCAAATTTTATGACCCTTTCTGGTTTCCGAACCATCCTCTCTTAATAAGAAGATATGATTTACAGAAACATGTGCACCTCATAACAACTCACCATTCAACTTAAATAAACTAAAAACGATAAATTGTGAACACATTAGGAAAAGTGCATATTGCGTTGCAGTTACAATTACAATCAACTTTGCATATTCAATCATTTTTGTTCTGTGTCTCTAAATGTAATCTCTTTGTATATAACTATACAAAAAAATATCTTAATAAGTTTAAATGTTTACTATAAATCTCTTAATAAGTAAACAAATGTTACCTTTTTTAAAAATATTTTACTAAAAATCTCTTCATAAGTTTTCAATTTTATAAAAAATATCTTACTAACTTCACAATTTAAAGAACATGTCAAAGTTGACAATTTTATAAAAACATTTCTTAAAAAATGTACACTTTTATTATAAATCTCTTAATGAGTTTATAATTTTATTTTAAAAATCCCAAGGACTCACCACTCGACTTTAAGGTTGATGTAGGTCAACAGTTGCCGCTTGCCCTTGCAGGTCTCACATTCTTTAGTCCCGTTACCATGACATTTAGAGCAGCTAGAGACACAAACAACATCAAGTCAATAAGATAAGTCTGTATAGATGTCTGTGCTGTACACCTTAAAAAGAGGCAGATTGTCTTTGAAGAGTATTTTGTCATTGTATTATTATTTCAAAATGAATGAATGAATGACTTACTTCTCCTTTCCTCTTTCATTGCATTGGCTGCAGGGACTATCTCCTCCCCGTCTGCCAGATCCGTTGCAGACCCAACAAGCTTTCTAAATGAAGAATCAATGGATAATTGTAAAGAGGTGTGTGTGTGTGTGTGTGTGTGTGTGTGTGTGTGTGTGTGTGTGTGTGTGTGTGTGTGTGTGTGTGTGTGTGTGTGTGTGTGTGTGTGTGTGTGTGTGTGTGTGTGTGCGTTCTTACCGTTCCAGACCCATTGCACTCATGGCAGGGCATCTTTCCAGAGGCACTACAAGTGTGGCAGGGCTGCACAAACAGAGACAGCGTCATCAAACCAAACCTCACTCATACATCTTACCTTCTCTTCTAGCTTACTTGTTGATCTATTCTTAGACCTAAGTCCGAAAATAAAGTATGACAAATCTGTCCTTTCCTGGCCAATTATAGTCAAACCTGGAATACAGCCACAATAGAAAATAACCATTTGTGATTCAAACACAGACAGACAAACACCTTGTTAGATGATGTGTAAGGGACTTTTATGTTCTCCTCGTGGTTTTGGAACAGGGAGGGACCTGTCACTGGGATTTCCCACGGCCGGGGGGCAGTCTGCGTGTAGAAGTCTGCTGGTTCACCTGTCAGGTACAGGAAACACAAGTTATGGTTAGATCCATAAGGACTGCTGAGATCCTGAATGGATCCATAAGGACTGCTGAGATCCTGAATGGGAAAGAATATAAGGACAGATGGTAATGACTATAAGCAGACCTGGGTTCAAATAATATCGGTTTTCTTTCAAATAGTTTTCCCTGCACTTGACTGAGCTTGCCTGGCACAACGGTATCAATGGCATAGTCCCAGAAGTACAAACCCCGCTCATCTGACACTCCCAGGCAACTCAATCAAACGCTCAAAGTATCTGAAAGAACCAAGTTCTGGTAGGGAGCATGATGGGTAGTGTAGTTTACCAAGTTCTGGGGATGAACCAAAACTGGTAGGGAGCATGATGGGTAGTGTAGTTTACCTTCATAAGGCTTGGTGGCCCACTCTGTAGATCTAGACTCTGTGAATGTCTCCAAACGGTACTGTGGACAGTAAAAACACAATAAGCACATAAGGTTGTGGGGCATCAGTTTATTTTCCCTATTATTGTGGGGGGGGGGGGGGGGGGGGGGGGTTAGCGATGAGAGCAAAACAGTAGCTCCACCTGACATATTGTCCTCTTTAAGCATGAAAAAGAAACAACACATTGTTTTAATGTACTTAATTCTACAAACATATTAAGTCATTATAATAATACATGTACTGAAAAGAAAAGACGGACGGTCCGTTACCCGATAGGTGTTGAACGCCTGCATGTTAGTGATCACTCCATCCTTGGCGGGGGCATTGTTATAGCAGCAGTAACCAGACGCGTACATTATAAAACGCTCCCGCGCCACATCTTCAGTGATGGAAGGGATGCTAGACAATATGAGAGAAGGTGAGCCTCATCAAGATGACACCCCAGAACAGGGTTGGCTGGTAATGCATTGTTGACACCCTTTGTTTAGCCTGACTGCCTATCTGGTAATGCATTGTTGACACCCTTTGTTTAGCCTGACTGCCTATGTGGTAATGCATTGTTGACACCCTTTGTTTAGCCTGACTGCCTATGTGGTAATGCATTGTTGACACCCTTTGTTTAGCCTGACTGCCTATCTGGTAATGCATTGTTGACACCCTTTCTCTAGCCTGACTGCCATTCTGGTAATGCATTGTTGACACCCTTTGTTTAGCCTGACTGCCTATGTGGTAATGCATTGTTGACACCCTTTGTTTAGCCTGACTGCCATTCTGGTAATGCATTGTTGACACCCTTTCTCTAGCCTGACTGCCATTCTGATAATGCATTGTTGACACCCTTTCTCTAGCCTGACTGCCTATGTGGTAATGCATTGTTGACACCCTTTCTCTAGCCTGACTGCCATTCTGATAATGCATTGTTGACACCCTTTCTCTAGCCTGACTGCCATTCTGATAATGCATTGTTGACACCCTTTCTCTAGCCTGACTGCCATTCTGGTAATGCATTGTTGACACCCTTTCTCTAGCCTGACTGCCTATGTGGTAATGCATTGTTGACACCCTTTCTCTAGCCTGACTGCCATTCTGATAATGCATTGTTGACACCCTTTCTCTAGCCTGACTGCCTATGTGGTAATGCATTGTTCACACCCTTTCTCTAGCCTGACTGCCTATGTGGTAATGCATTGTTGACACCCTTTCTCTAGCCTGACTGCCATTCTGATAATGCATTGTTGACACCCTTTCTCTAGCCTGACTGCCTATGTGGTAATGCATTGTTGACACCCTTTCTCTAGCCTGACTGCCATTCTGGTAATGCATTGTTGACACCCTTTCTCTAGCCTGACTGCCTATGTGGTAATGCATTGTTGACACCCTTTCTCTAGCCTGACTGCCTATGTGGTAATGCATTGTTGACACCCTTTCTCTAGCCTGACTGCCATTCTGGTAATGCATTGTTGACACCCTTAGTCAATGCAAGACGACACCTCTTGTTGTAGTACCCCAAGTTACTGGTCAAGAATTCTATCTGATTTTCTATTGAAAATCAATCCACCGCCACTTCGTGTCTGGAAAGCCCTTAATGGTGCCCTGTCCTCTACAGATTTAATCAATGAACAAAGACATGGTCGTCCAGACTAGTAGGCCATGATGACAGAGCAAAACGCTCAACATTGTCTAAGAGAATAATCTTGGGTCAATTTAGCATTTTCCCCACTAATATTCAAGTTTAGGATTAGAGAGGGGAAGCTGATTCTAGATCTGTACCTACGGGAAACTTCACTCCCGGGCCTGAGAGAATTTTGATCCAAATTGATGTTAGCCTTGTTAAAGCAGAATGATCTCACAAACGAAGAGAGCATAGCATTCCGTCTGGTTGCACAAGGCTAGTGCTATACAGCATGCTCCGGGGTGAAGTTTCCCCTAGGTACAGATTCAGGATCAGCTTCCCCTCCTTTCTAACCTTAACCACTAGTTGGGAAATCACAAAGCATCTAGGGGGCAACGTCACCCTACACCGTGTTGCAAGAAATCCAAAAGGTTAGATTCACACAGGGATCTATTACTCTGTGTGTGTGTGTGTGTGTGTGTGTGTGTGTGTGTGTGTGTGTGTGTGTGTGTGTGTGTGTGTGTGTGTGTGTGTGTGTGTGTGTGTGTGTGTGTGTGTGTGTGTGTGTGTGTGTGTGTGTGGAACATCATTCTAAACCTAGTGTCCATGTCATAATGTAATGTTAGTGATGGGTCCATACTTCCAGTCTTGTTGTACGGGTGCAGGCTCTGGATCCCGATTCGGGTGCAAGGGCATCGGTGGGGGGAGATATCCACCTATAGAGACACAAAGGCATTAGGTAGTTCAAACATACTTTCATCAATGATTAAATATGAAAACGGAGCATACTGATACTCTATGATGAATCCTATTGTTTTTCACCTGGTATGAATGATCTCAGGGATCCCACTTGATGACTTCATAAGGGTTTTTTACATTTTGCTCATCTCTAAACAGTCAATAGTCATAACATTATAATACGAGACTGACTTCACTCAAATTCATAATAACACCCCAAATGTTTTCAAGAATCTTAGACATTATAAAATGGCCACGATGATGATGTTGAGTATCTTTAGAGGGTTCTGATAATGACACCTACCTCCTCCGCCAGCTAAAGTGTCCTCGTACCCTGGTACGTTGCCAAACATGCTAGCTGGGGGAACCATGGGGCCTGGGGCGGGCACCGGGGGGGCATAGAGCGCTGAAAGATAGAAAAAACAGCCTTATCCTGTGTTTTGGTAAACATTCCTTCATTCACAACAGTCCATGCATGTATCAGGAGTGAGTCACCAGTACTTGATTGAAAGAAGCTTTAGTTTTAGTTAAGGAGACAAATGTAAAAAACACACATACTGTAACAAAGCACATCAACTGTCATCCTGGGACAACAGTCCCACCAATCCAATGCATTATCAGAAGTTGTCTGTACTTCATTAACTGTAAATATAGTGGAAAGTAGGACTGTCCCCTACAAACAAAAAAAATATTGGTTGACCGAAAGTCGTCTGTTCTTTCGACCAAGTGATTGGTCAAATTTCTTAAGTATATTTCTCCATATAGACACGCTCTATGTGTTTTAATAAAATGAACTATACGCATTCAGCTTACGGTTTGATGAAATAAGACAAATGCCTCAAGAGGGCACCAGAGATCTAGATAACCAGAAGAAAAAAAACTTAACCTGGTCCAATTATTCTCTTCCCACTCCTGCTGGCTTTCGCAGATTCTGCCGTTACTCTCCTGAAGTTGTCGGAAATAGGCTACACGAGGAGTTGGCAACCTTTCTCATGTGGAATGCCTCATGCGGAATGCTACCGATCTATGTGCCAGTTATGGTTTTCATATGCAAATTTCCGTGGAACACGGAGCAGTACTCTGCATGCCTCTGGAAGCTCTGAAATTGCGTCACAAGCTCCATATGGAGCCTCGACAACATTTTCGGATCAAGCATAAATTGGCTTTTAGTCTAGGCTGCAATGGATTAGTTCACTGAGATGGGCACATATATACAGCTCTGGAAAAAATTAACAGACCACTGCAAAACTATCAGTTTCTCTGGTTTTACTATTTATAGGTTTGTGTTTGGGTAAAATTAACATTTTTGTTTTATTCTATAAACTACTGACAACATTTCTCCCAAATTCCAAATACAAATATTGTCATTTAGAGCATTTATTTGCAGAAAATAACTGGTCAAAATAACAAAAAAGATGCAGTGTTGTCAGACCTCAAATAATGCAAAGAAGATAAGTTAATATTCATTTTTAAACAACAAAATACTAATGTTTTAACTTAGGAAGAGTTCAGAAATCAATATTTGGTGGAATAACCCTGATTTTCAATCACAGGTTCCATGCGTCTTGGCATGCTCTCCACCAGTCTTTCACGTTGATGTTGGGTTACTTTATGCCACTCCTGGCGCAGAAATTCAGGCAGCTCGGCTTTGTTTGATGGCTTGTGACCGTCCATCTTCCTCTTGATCACATTCCAGAGGTTTTCAATGGGGTTCAGGTCTGGTACTCCTCCTCCATTGTAAAACAGCCATCTTGGTACTCCTCCCTCCATTGTAAAACATGTTTTGGGAAGCTATTTACATTTATTCTATTACAGACACCTTAATGTATACTTTAAAATTATATAATGTACTTTTTATTCCATACATTTTCCATGACACCCAAAGATTTTGACAGGAAAATGGTCCAGTTATCAAGAGAACATCCCGGGTCATCCCTACTGCTTATGATCTGGCGGACTCATCGGACACAAATGCTTCATTTCTAAATGAAGTCTGAGTGTTGGTGTGCCTCTGGCAATACGTCAATCAAACAGAACAAGAAAAATGTGCCATCTGGTTTGTTTAAATATGAGGAATTTTAAATGATTTATACTTTTACTTTTGACATTTTAGCAATTCACTTGTACTTTCACTTGAGTCATTTTCTAGTAAGGTATCTTTACTTTTACTTAAGTATGAGAATTGAGTACTTTTTACACCACTGTCAAATACCACACACCCTCGTGCTTATTGCTTAAATATATCACGGCTTTCAGAATTCAGGGCTCGAACCATCCAGTTTCTAATCAGTAAAAGTTTTAATTAAATTAAAATAATAAATGATAAGCAGTAATGGACAGCTACTACCATCATATAACTTGTATTAATTGTTTAATTCTGTGTTAAAGCACTCAACTCACATAATGCAAGTCTACTTTTACTGGAGAAAAAAAAAAAATCACGAAAACCATTATACATATATATATTTTTTTTATAATCGATTAAAAAAAACGGAAACAGCCTCAAATAGCACTAGTCTCTCAGCACTATGGAGTACAACACCTGACGTATTTCTAAAAGCATAGACTGGTTGGTTGGGCACATATAAATAAATAAATACATGAATTCAAGGAGGTGTAGAGTCTTCACCGATTTCGCTCTTTCAAGCCTTTGAAATATGACACTTCCTCTAACTCCGGAATTGGTCTGCAGTGTGTGCTTTAGTAATAAACAATCCACACGCACCCTACTCACCCAAAGCATTTTTTGGGTTTGTTATAAATAGTACATTTTTAGACAGATGCATTTTAAACACTTACCTTGGCCCTCATGAGGATTGAGCATCGTAAGAAATTAAATTAAACGAACGAGATGATAGAATTGTAGCGGCTCACTCCTCCACTACCGCCAGACTGTCGACTCTCTCTTTACTACCACCAACACCAGAGCTCTTAAAGCTTTTCCTCAACACACTGAAGTGGTGCCAAACGTCATGTCACATTCCGTTGTAGGGAAGGCGGGTCATGGCATTGGCAACGTTCCAAAATTGCTTTTGGACTGAAATTACTGTTGAAATGGATAGTTACTCATGTATAGAAGGGTGTTGAAACGGAAAGGTTACTGTTGAATAGAATAAACCTACCAAAGAATATGTTGAAATTGAAAGCAATATTTTCTTCCAAGAAAAATAAAGCTGTGCTAATCAAAACAGATCCGCAGGACAGGTTGAGACAAGACACAATAATGTCAGACCTGACCTACGGAACATATTTTAAAAGGTCACATGACTGGATAGAATTATTATTGTTTTAAATGATCACGGCACACATTTGGTTCAGTGTTGCCAACTTAGCCACTTTGTCGTAAATAAATACATTTAAAAAAATAGGACAGCCAATAGCTACTTTCCTTACTGAGGAGTTGGCAACACTGATTTGGTTGACTCATAAGACCTTCGCCTCCTGAGTCTGTACGGGAGTTGCAGCGATGGGACAAGACTAACTACCAATTTGATATCACGAAGTTGTGTTATTTCATAGTTTATGTCTTCACTATTATTCTACAATGTAGAAAATTGTAAAAAAATAAAATAAAGAAAACCCCTTGAATGAGTAGGTGTGTCCAAACGTTTGACTGGTACTGTATCTAGCTTGGTTGTAGAAGGCTACAGTAGGCTTGTATTGCAGTAATGTTACAGTAGCTAGCTAAGTTACACTTTTACCGAATGGCTAGCTAGTTGTGCTTAGAAATTGATAAATGAACATGTGTGAAAGGCTGCGTCAATCAAATCTGGTATCAGGATAAAATGTGATTCAAAGTCACCGAATATACTTTAAGTATTTTTATTTAACATAAGCTCAGAATGGTAAATGCAATTTTCGTATATACGGGTTCACTGTATCACCACGCAGGGTAAAGCAGAGAACTGACTGAAATAGTACAGACATCTTCTTTTATACTGTTCCAGAGTTAGTTCCAACTTTAGAGTTGGCCTGTCACAGTAGAGGCTTAGCGTGGTTTAAACTTGCTAGCCTATCGGTGGTGTCCAGTCACAGCACTCAGGATTGAAATGTCCGGAATGGTTCTTGTGAAGATTGAGCTGATTTGTTGGTTTCTACTCATTCCTCCGTTCCTGTTTTCTTGTTATTCAGCATTTTTCCATCTTGTCTCAACCTTGTGGTTTGCACAGTCGACACCCTAGATTAACAACAGCTTTTCTGCAGTCACACTATGTTTTGTGATTAACATGTCCTACTTCTATAAGGCATATATTTATGTTAAAAGAGAACAAAACCATCCTTTACACATGTCACACATTCATGCAGCTGTGGTGATGTCACTTTTTTTGTGTGGTTATCTAGCTACCTTTAAAGAGTGAAAATACTTCAGCCTTTATCCATACCAGCAGGTCTCCCATGAAAAAGTCATGTTGACTTCAATGGGACAATCACAATTCAATGGACAACCAGAATTAAAGCTAGTGTTCTGTGTATTCTCACTAGATAGAGAAGTGTGTAGTTCAGTGGCAGGTTTTCTAAAGAAAATAGACACGTAGTATTAGCAATTCTCAATCAGATGAGACACACCTGATCTCATTCATTTACAGACATTACTTAGATTGAGAAGGATTTCCATATCTGTTATTGCTCATGGTGTAACTATGTGTTGTTGTTTTTAAACGCACAGCAAACCAAGAGCTGTCACCATTGTGGGTGGCCCGAGTAGAAAACGGTGGTACGTAATCTCATTCAAATGTAAACTCATTCATAAAACGTGATCACTTCATTTACTGTGTGGATATCTTTAAGTCACGCATAGTTTATGCTAATATTCCATTGCCTTAGGTCCTCCATTTTTCTGAACGTGAAGCCATCTTACCCTAACAGGAAGGACCAGAGAAAAGTGTCGGCTTAAGGTATGACTTCGTATTGAGTCAAATTAAGATCACAGTTAGAGTGACTAACATTCATAGTGGAACATCAACAGGCTTAGTCTACACTCAAGTGGAACAACGGATATGCAATGCATTTGTCAACAACGGTTGTGCCAATTAATGCATATCACAACGGTCGAAGGGTGCGTACATACTTGCTGTCGCGGCCGTTTAAAGGAGTGGACCAAGGCGCAGCGTGATTTGAATCCATTCTTCTATTTATTAAACGAAGAACACTTAACAAAACAAACCGTGAAGCCAATGCAGTGCTCACAGGCAACTAAACAAGGACAACTACCCATAAAACCAACTTGTAAAATGGCAACCTAAATAGGCTCCCCCATCAGAGACAACGATAAACAGCTGTCTCTGATTGGGAACCCACTCAAGCCACCATAAACCTACATACCCCTAGACAATTCAAAATCCCCATAGATAACCCCAAAAAAACTAGACAAGACAAAAACCTAGACAATACAAAAACTAAACAAACCACCCCTTGTCACACCCTGACCTAACCAAATAATAAAGAAAGCACATAAAACTAAAGTCAGGGCGTGACACTTGCAATGTAACCTACACCCGTTGTTAAACTCAAGTGATGACTAAGCCTTTAGATCAGGGCTCTCCAACCCTGTTCCTGGAGAGCTACCGTCCAGTAAGTTTTCACTCTAAACCTGTTCCTGGAGAGCTACCGTCCAGTAAGTTTTCACTCTAAACCTGTTCCTGGAGAGCTACCGTCCAGTAAGTTTTCACTCTAAACCTGTTCCCGGAGAGCTACCGTCCAGTAAGTTCTCTCCAACCCTAATCCAGCACACCTGATTCTAATAATTACAAGGTTGATAAGCTGAATCAGGTTAGGTACCACTAGGGTTGGAGCGAAAACCTACAGGAGGGTACCTCTCCAGTAACAGGGTTGGAGCGAAAACCTACAGGAGGGTCCCTCTCCAGTAACAGGGTTGGAGCGAAAACCTACAGGAGGGTCCCTCTCCAGTAACAGGGATGGAGCGAAAACCTACAGGAGGGTACCTCTCCAGTAACAGGGATGGAGCGAAAACCTACAGGAGGGTACCTCTCCAGTAACAGGGATGGAGCGAAAACCTACAGGAGGGTCCCTCTCCAGTAACAGGGATGGAGCGAAAACCTACAGGAGGGTACCTCTCCAGTAACAGGGATGGAGCGAAAACCTACAGGAGGGTACCTCTCCAGTAACAGGGATGGAGCGAAAACCTACAGGAGGGTACCTCTCCAGTAACAGGGATGGAGCGAAAACCTACAGGAGGGTACCTCTCCAGTAACAGGGTTGGAGCGAAAACCTACAGGAGGGTACCTCTCCAGTAACAGGGATGGAGCGAAAACCTACAGGAGGGTACCTCTCCAGTAACAGGGATGGAGCGAAAACCTACAGGAGGGTACCTCTCCAGTAACAGGGATGGAGCGAAAACCTACAGGAGGGTACCTCTCCAGTAACAGGGATGGAGCGAAAACCTACAGGAGGGTACCTCTCCAGTAACAGGGTTGGAGTGAAAACCTACAGGAGGGTCCCTCTCCAGTAACAGGGTTGGAGCGAAAACCTACAGGAGGGTACCTCTCCAATAACAGGGATGGAGCGAAAACCTACAGGAGGGTAACCTCTCCAGTAACAGGGATGGAGCGAAAACCTACAGGAGGGTACCCCTCCAGTAACAGGGATGGAGCGAAAACCTACAGGAGGGTACCTCTCCAGTAACAGGGTTGGAGCGAAAACCTACAGGAGGGTACCTCTCCAGTAACAGGGATGGAGCGAAAACCTACAGGAGGGTCCCTCTCCAGTAACAGGGTTGGAGCGAAAACCTACAGGAGGGTCCCTCTCCAGTAACAGGGTTGGAGCGAAAACCTACAGGAGGGTCCCTCTCCAGTAACAGGGATGGAGCGAAAACCTACAGGAGGGTCCCTCTCCAGTAACAGGGATGGAGAGCCCTGCTCTAGAGGTTGTGTAACTGCACATGATTAAGCCTATGTCAACACAGATCTGAATGTTTCATATCCTTTTACCATATACAGTTGATAGTAGTTCATGCCAAAGCTAATCACTGAATTTCACACTGAGCAGTCGGGAAAAGCTCATATTTTGCATTTAGTGGCTGTACGCAACAAAAAAGAACCAGCACAGCAACATGATTACACAGTTCACTCTCCACCTCTCAGTCACACAGTTCACTCTCCACCTCTCAGTCACACAGTTCACTCTCCACCTCTCAGTCACACAGTTCACTCTTCACCTCTCAGTCACACAGTTCACTCTCCACCTCTCAGTCACACAGTTCACTCTCCACCTCTCAGTCACACAGTTCACTCTTCACCTCTCAGTCACACAGTTCACTCTCCACCTCTCAGTCACACAGTTCACTCTCCACCTCTCAGTCACACAGTTCACTCTCCACCTCTCAGTCACACAGTTCACTTTCCACCTCTCAGTCACACAGTTCACTCTCCACCTCTCAGTCACACAGTTCACTCTCCACCTCTCAGTCACACAGTTCACTCTCCACCTCTCAGTCACACAGTTCACTCTCCACCTCTCAGTCACACAGTTCACTCTCCACCTCTCAGTCACACAGTTCACTCTTCACCTCTCAGTCACACAGTTCCCTCTCCACCTCTCAGTCACACAGTTTACTCTCCACCTCTCAGTCACACAGTTCACTCTCCACCTCTCAGTCACACAGTTCACTCTCCACCTCTCAGTCACCCAGTTCACTCTTCACCTCTCAGTCACACAGTTCACTCTCCACCTCTCAGTCACACAGTTCACTCTCCACCTCTCAGTCACACAGTTCACTCTCCACCTCTCAGTCACACAGTTCACTCATTACCTCTCAGTCACACACTACGCTCACTCACATAGTTTAGCTTTATGCTTATTCAAATTTAAGGTAATCGGACCTCTATTTCAGGAGAGGAATGATAGTGGTTCTCCCTACAGGCTGTCCTGTTCCGTTCCCCTTTAGCACCAGCTCTAACAGTGGTTCTCCCTACAGGCTGTCCTGTTCCGCTCCCCTTTAGCACCAGCTCTAACAGTGGTTCTCCCTACAGGCTGTCCTGTTCCGTTCCCCTTTAGCACCAGCTCTAACAGTGGTTCTCCCTACAGGCTGTCCTGTTCTGCTCCCATTTGGCACCAGCTCTAACAGTGGTTCTCCCTACAGGCTGTCCTGTTCCGTTCCCCTTTAGCACCAGCTCTAACAGTGGTTCTCCCTACAGGCTGTCCTGTTCCGTTCCCCTTTAGCACCAGCTCTAACAGTGGTTCTCCCTACAGGCTGTCCTGTTCCGTTCCCCTTTAGCACCAGCTCTAACAGTGGTTCTCCCTACAGGCTGTCCTGTTCCGTTCCCCTTTAGCACCAGCTCTAACAGTGGTTCTCCCTACAGGCTGTCCTGTTCCGTTCCCCTTTAGCACCAGCTCTAACAGTGGTTCTCCCTACAGGCTGTCCTGTTCCGTTCCCCTTTGGCACCAGCTCTAACAGTGGTCCTCCCTACAGGCTGTCCTGTTCCGTTCCCCTTTGGCACCAGCTCTAACAGTGGTTCTCCCTACAGGCTGTCCTGTTCCGTTCCCCTTTAGCACCAGCTCTAACAGTGGTTCTCCCTACAGGCTGTCCTGTTCCGTTCCCCTTTAGCACCAGCTCTAACAGTGGTTCTCCCTACAGGCTGTCCTGTTCCGTTCCCCTTTAGCACCAGCTCTAACAGTGGTTCTCTCTACAGGCTGTCCTGTTCCGTTCCCCTTTAGCACCAGCTCTAACAGTGGTTCTCCCTACAGGCTGTCCTGTTCCGTTCCCCTTTAGCACCAGCTCTAACAGTGGTTCTCCCTACAGGCTGTCCTGTTCCGTTCCCCTTTAGCACCAGCTCTAACAGTGGTTCTCCCTACAGGCTGTCCTGTTCCGTTCCCCTTTAGCACCAGCTCTAACAGTGGTTCTCCCTACAGGCTGTCCTGTTCCGTTCCCCTTTAGCACCAGCTCTAACAGTGGTTCTCCCTACAGGCTGTCCTGTTCCGTTCCCCTTTAGCACCAGCTCTAACAGTGGTTCTCCCTACAGGCTGTCCTGTTCCGCTCCCCTTTAGCACCAGCTCTAACAGTGGTTCTCCCTACAGGCTGTCCTGTTCTGCTCCCATTTGGCACCAGCTCTAACAGTGGTTCTCCCTACAGGCTGTCCTGTTCCGTTCCCCTTTAGCACCAGCTCTAACAGTGGTTCTCCCTACAGGCTGTCCTGTTCCGTTCCCCTTTAGCACCAGCTCTAACAGTGGTTCTCCCTACAGGCTGTCCTGTTCCGTTCCCCTTTAGCACCAGCTCTAACAGTGGTTCTCCCTACAGGCTGTCCTGTTCCGTTCCCCTTTAGCACCAGCTCTAACAGTGGTTCTCCCTACAGGCTGTCCTGTTCCGTTCCCCTTTAGCACCAGCTCTAACAGTGGTTCTCCCTACAGGCTGTCCTGTTCCGTTCCCCTTTAGCACCAGCTCTAACAGTGGTTCTCCCTACAGGCTGTCCTGTTCCGCTCCCCTTTAGCACCAGCTCTAACAGTGGTTCTCCCTACAGGCTGTCCTGTTCCGCTCCCCTTTAGCACCAGCTCTAACAGTGGTTCTCCCTACAGGCTGTCCTGTTCCGTTCCCCTTTAGCACCAGCTCTAACAGTGGTTCTCCCTACAGGCTGTCCTGTTCCGTTCCCCTTTAGCACCAGCTCTAACAGTGGTTCTCCCTACAGGCTGTCCTGTTCCGTTCCCCTTTAGCACCAGCTCTAACAGTGGTTCTCCCTACAGGCTGTCCTGTTCCGCTCCCCTTTAGCACCAGCTCTAACAGTGGTTCTCCCTACAGGCTGTCCTGTTCCGCTCCCCTTTAGCACCAGCTCTAACAGTGGTTCTCCCTACAGGCTGTCCTGTTCCGTTCCCCTTTAGCACCAGCTCTAACAGTGGTTCTCCCTACAGGCTGTCCTGTTCCGTTCCCCTTTAGCACCAGCTCTAACAGTGGTTCTCCCTACAGGCTGTCCTGTTCCGTTCCCCTTTAGCACCAGCTCTAACAGTGGTTCTCCCTACAGGCTGTCCTGTTCCGTTCCCCTTTGGCACCAGCTCTAACAGTGGTTCTCCCTACAGGCTGTCCTGTTCCGCTCCCCTTTGGCACCAGCTCCTTCCACAACAAAATAGGTCCCCTGTCACCTGCACTTACACAACATATAGCCTCGACAATTAAACGATGCCATTTGAGGATTTTTCTGCCTCTGCCTTCTTTCAATGGGAGTTGTAGGCGTGTCGAAGCAGAAAAGGGTAGTGAGGAAGGAGCGAACAGAGGAAAACGTGTGAATACGTTTGTTGTACAAAGGATTGTGCTCCAACACTATCACAAATATGACTTTTTGATTTCATTGAAGTAAACATCAAAGTGATCTTCTTTTTGAGTTGCTTTGATGTTGTCTTTATAAATAAGTTACATGATGTTGTCTTTATGAAAAGGATCCATGCATTTTGATTGTGCTACAACGCTCATAAATATGACTTGATTTCATTCAATTAAACCTCAACGTCAAGCAATATTCTCTTTTATTTTGTATTGTCTTTATATGCATTAAAATGGAAAATGCAATGTCCTCCAAATTCAAGACGTCCTCCAGCGATTTCTGAACTTTTACATTTGAAAAGCGATAAACATTTTAAAATATTTTTTATTTAACCTTTATTTAACTAGGCAAGTCAGTTAAGAACAAATTCTTATATACAACGACGGCCTACCAAAAGACAAAAGGCCTCCTGTGGTGGGACGGGGGCCTGGGATAAACTTAAAAAGAGATATATATGTAACAGGGTTGGTTATGTTTCCACTTGCCTCTAAAGAAATGTGTATTTGATGTTCAAGCATTCTTATTGGTTAGTTCAACTCTGATGACAATAAGGGGTGTTGTGATTGGCCCCGCTTGCAGATAGGGGGAGATCGCGAACGTCAGGTCTTCCCAGTATGAAAATGTGATGCAAGGGGTAGGTCACGTTCTGAATACTGTTTTCTATGTTCTATTTTACAATGTGTACAAGTTTGCTGTATGTTACTGATTTTATACATGTGTGGGTATATGGTACCTGTTAGGGATTGAGGGGCTTTCTGGGATGTGCTTTGGCATATGATTGCTGTAAATAATTGTGTTAGCTAGCATACACTGATGTCATGGTCACATAAGCCACGGCTAACACAGTTATCTTCATGCTACAGATTTTGCCATCGACAGCCATCAACACTGTTAAGCCCTGCACAACTAACGTGCTGTTTCCCATTTAACAACAGGTATTTACACATGTTATATTTTGTATTGTATTTTTGTATTTTGTTCGCCCAGTATGAAAATGTGATGCAAGGGATTTTGCAATCGACAGCCATCAACACTGTTAAGCCCTGCACAACTAACGTGCTGTTTCCCATTTAACAACAGCAGCAGAAATAAATGATGCTCAACTGGGACCACTGGCCGAAGTGATTTATTATGAGAAAACACAACGCATGGAGAGTACACTATACATCTGTTACACTGGTGCCGTGACCCGGATTCTTGTCTTCGCCGGACGTCACGTGGAGGGATCGGAGACCCGGCTTCAAGAAGTACTGTGGTTGCTGATACACACCTAAGGCCTAGGTTTTGCATTCTGCGCAAGTGGAGTTCTCAGGGAGCTCCTGGTAGCATGAGTGAGTGGGGAATATAATATACTGTTTATTAGTTGTATGTGGTGATGTTATGATTATTTAGTGATGTAATTGTGCTGTTACGCTAGTGACCTTCGGAAGCCAATTAACGTGAGGGTGATGCCGTTTTCTACCACACGGTGGCGACAACTATTTATTAAGGCGTTTCTTGTTACTTTTCTGTGTTGATTCTTGGTCTTGTTAGACAACTACTACTGAACTTTTATTTTGAGTGCATTATGTTCAAGCTGATTTTATAGAAGTGTTCATATTGATTGTGATAATTTTCATATTTTTTGGGGGGGGACTTAATATTTACAACAACAACAAAACAATTTTTTTTTTTTTTTATTTAAAAAAAATGGAAAGTTTTGGGAGAGGTAGGGGAGTTTTCATGTTTAACCCTTCACTGCCAGTGGGTAGGGGGGCAGCTATTTCTCCAGTTACTTCCACACCTCTGGCCAGGCCAACTACGCAGGCAAGTGTGCACCTTCCACATGATTTAGAGCTACCTCAACTCAGTGCATTCGAGCCAGTTTCACCTAATCCTAGGAAGGAGGATGTGTCTATGGATTTCCTGGCGGGCATTGTTAAGCAGATAGGTTACTCCATAGGTGAAAATATTGCCTCTTGTTTGGAATCAAAGGCTATGGGAGATGGGGTGGGACAGAAGGTTGATTATGTTGGTGGTACCAAGGTTGTGGCCAGCTCTAGTCTAAATGTAGTGGTGAAAAATGATGTCAGGGAACCAGTGTGTTTCAGGGGGGATGGTTCAGAGGAATGCACAGTGCATGAGTGGGAGGAGACCATGTTAGTGTACATGCAGAAGAAGGGCTATGGTGGGCAGGAGAGGTCAGATGAAGTTTTGGGTAAGCTGACAGGGCGGGCACGTGACGTGGTAAGAGTAAGCCTACGCAGTAACCCAGTTGACTTAAGCCAGGGCCCTAGACCGGTTTTTGACATTCTGAAGCATCACTTTAGCGACACAATCAACTCTGACATGCCTCTAGCTGATGTTTATTCTACGTTGCCAATGGAAGGTGAAACTCCATTTGATTACTGGATCAGACTGAACAGAGCCATAGAGGTGGCAGAAGACTGTTTGAAGAGGCAGAACAAGGAGCTAGACAATCCATCACGTGTTCTGACTGTCATGTTCATCAAGCACTGTCCGAACCCAGAGCTGTCATTGATATTCATGTGCAAACCATTGCATGAGTGGACGGCTGCGGAGGTCCATGGCAGGCTGGAGGAGTACCAGAGGAAGTGTAAGGCTCCAAGTCCCTTGCGGCTGGCCCCACTGGTCACCACACTGACGCAGGAAGTAAGTAGGCCAGTGTCGGCTGTTGCAAACTGCCCGGACCCCTTGCAGCAGCCCACAAATGGCTCATCCGAGGCATTGGATCGTGTGATGGGCATGCTTGAACGGGTCTTGGAGCAGAGGCCTCAGCAACCTGTAGGCGGCTATAATAACCGTTTCCAGAGGAGGCCCAGAAGGGAGAACCCGCCTTTGCAATGCAAAGTGTGTGGGGATGCGAATCACAGCACAATGGATCATTGTTATTCTAACCACCTATGCTTCCTCTGTTATGCAGCTGGGCACACACGTCGGGAATGTTCTCGCACTTCATCGGTAACTCCCGTCGCTCCATCAAACAGCAACACGACACAGCGGCAGGGAAAACTAGCTGGCCCGCACTGGGTGGGGGGGAAGTGCTGGGCCTTGTGAGGTGCCCCAATTCGATAGTGTTGTAGATTTAGAGTCAATATATTCAAGTGTTTGTGATGAAGTCAAGTCGAACGAGAAAGTCATTATGCAAAATACACAGAGAGTGCTCCACAACGATGAACTCTTCTATACTAGTGTGTTACTGGGGGATGCTATAGAGGTGAGCGCTATGATTGACAGCGGTTCTATGGCATGCACATTGAGCTCTACAGTGGTGCCACGCCTTGAGAAAGCAGGTGTACTCAAGAGTGGCTCCCTCAGTCCGACTGAAGTGGTGTTGGTTGGCTGCGGGGGGTTGAAGACCAAGCCTGTAGGTGTGTGTGAATTGAATCTGTCTGTGTATGGCAGCAGTGTCTCTGTCCCTGTTCTAGTAGTGGATGGCCAACGTGATGAGCTCATCCTAGGCAGCAACGTGATAAAACACCTCATCAGGGAGCTGAAGACGACCGGTGACTTCTGGGAGAAGATGTCATCATCTGAACACAATGGAGATGACAAACTGTTCCGTCTGCTGGCTAATGTGACAAATAAACTTTGATTTGATTTGATGTGTCACCGATAGCATTCTCCAAGCATCTAGTGCTGTTTCTCTCTCTCTCTCTCTCTCCAAGCATCTAGTGCTGTTTCTCTCTCTCGCGCTCTCTCTCTCTCTCCAAGCATCTAGTGCTGTTTCTCTCTCTCGCGCTCTCTCTCTCTCTCCAAGCATCTAGTGCTGTTTCTCTCTCTCTCTCTCTCCAAGCATCTAGTGCTGTTTCTCTCTCTCTCTCTCCAAGCATCTAGTGCTGTTTCTCTCTCTCTCTTTCTCCAAGCATCTAGTGCTGTTTCTCTCTCTCTTTCTCCAAGCATCTAGTGCTGTTTCTCTCTCTCTCTTTCTCCAAGCATCTAGTGCTGTTTCTCTCTCTCTCTTTCTCCAAGCATCTAGTGCTGTTTCTCTCTCTCTCTCTCCAAGCATCTAGTGCTGTTTCTCTCTTTCTCCAAGCATCTAGTGCTGTTTCTCTCTCTCTCTCTCTCTCCAAGCATCTAGTGCTGTTTCTCTCTCTCTCTCCAAGCATCTAGTGCTGTTTCTCTCTCTCGTGCTCTCTCTCTCTCTCTCCAAGCATCTAGTGCTGTTTCTCTCTCTTTCTCGCGCTCTCCAAGTAGGTTAAAGTATCTTTCCCCTTCTCACTTAATAGGTTCCGTGCCTACGTCAAACTAGTATTCCAGTGGCACTGAGATAAGAGGAAAGACACAATGCAGAGATACAGTCATAGGAAAGAGAGGGAAGCAATGTAGCCACAGTCACAGACGGAAAGGCACAATGTAGCCACAGTCACAGACGGAAAGGCACAATGTAGCCACAGTCACAGACGGAAAGGCACAATGTAGCCACAGTCACAGACGGAAAGGCACAATGTAGCCACAAGTCACAGGAGGAAACAACAGTCTGACAGACAGTTTGTACCGAGGAGTCAACTACCATAACAGGATGTTATATAGACAATCACTGCACCTTACTCATATCAGCCAGGACCAGAGATTTATTTTAGGCGTGGTTCACTGTATTCTCTATGCTACTGCTCCTAAACATACTCTGTGTTTTAAGATTGGATCTTCAATATCTTATATTGCAAATGAATATTCCTTGAAAATCAACATAGTCAATTTCTCAATGTAGACATTGAGCTTCTCCCTGAATCTCAGTCACACACAGATTGGAATATATTCGGCTGTTTACACGTTTATAAACAGAGCAAAATAAATTGTAAAATTATTTTGGTAGGCTATTGATTGATCTAGAATAGATGTATAGCATAATCTCATAAATCATGTGCTTTACAGATTTTACCTCCCAACAATATCCTCATAGCCTGCCTCACGAAACTGTAAGCCGTTTCAAAAATCTAAGTTAATGTCAGAAAGTCAACTTTTCCGCAACTTACCAGACTCTTTATTTCTTGAAAGTGATTTCTGAAGATGAGTTACTCCAGTCTAAAATCGAACGTAGACGGGCTCCTGATACAGTGACAGGGTGAAACGATCTGCCGCAGGGTTTGAGAAAGTGAAGCGACGTGAGATGTCTCCACATTGTCCCCTTCCACACGTTATAAACAAAGTCCGCATGTTGGGCTGGGATCGTGAAGGCCACTCCTCCGGTAGGTACTCCCTCTCTCCATCATCCTTGGCTGCGCTTCCCAGCTCCCTCCCGCTCTGTCGCCAATAAAATATCTGCTCATTACACTCATGACGCACATCGAGTGGGAACAATATTATGTGTTTGTGCTGGTGTATCTAGCACATCATGATAAAGTATTGGTTGGGTAATATAATAACGGGCCTAGACAAGTAATACATTTTCTCCACATTAAATCTAAGTGTATTTGTCACGTGCGCCGAATACAACAGGTGTAGACCTTTACAGTGAAATACTTACTTACACGCTCTAAACCAATAGTGCAAAAAAGGGGCAGGGTTATTTAATGTAGTCACTTTAACCATATCTACATGTACATACTATCTCAAATCATCCCGACTAACCGGTGCCTGTATGTAGCCTCGCTACTATTATTTTTCACTGTATTTTACTGTTGTTTTTATTTCTTTACTAACCTAGTCCACCTAATACCTTTTTTTGCATGTTCCCACCCTTCCAGTTCCAAATGATCCAAAATTGAAATATACAAAATCAAAGACATTTATAAAAATACAGGTTATATTTAAAAGATTCTCATAAATTCAACATGTAAATTGTGACTGAGGAGGACGTAGTAAAATACTCAGATTCATATAAAACCATTTAATTGATTACAATTAGAAACACACACAAAGCTCCACATCGACAACAAGTCTCCTTCTCCTCTGAGCTTGGTTGAGTTCAGATGATCCAAACCATAGAAACAGATTGACTAGATTATATCCATCATTATATCCGAATTATTCTATTTGTACAATTTCAAACTGGAGAGACCTCAGTTACACAGACGAACATGACAAAATTACAAATACAAAATTACAAATACAAACATTCCATCACCGAGTTTCATAGACTTTGGATATCATTGCTATAGTATAGCATATATTTTAAATTCAAATGTGTGATGATATACTTTCAATTCAACGTGTTTGCTTCAACACAGGCGGAGGGATATTTAGGAGTAGAAAACGTTATTATCAAGACCGTAAACAAAGTAGTCGTAGTTTTTTTTTTCATTGTAATTATAGAAGACAGGAGTGACGGGAACCCATTCAAAGGTATAGAAACATTTGAGTGGATATTACTACACATGACGAAGTCCATATTGTAGTCAAACCTCCTCAATAAAGAAAGGCTCTGCTATGAGAGGGCTGACCTCTAGTGGCCGTTAATGGCAATTGCATTTTTTAAGGTAGGGAGAATGGAAGGATACAGATTAATAGTATTGACCAGTGGAGGCTGGTGGGAGGAGCTATAGGAGGACGGGCTCATTGTAATGGCTGGAATGGAATGAATGGAACGGTATGAAACACATCAAACATATGGAAACCACGTTAGACTCTGTTCCGTCTATTCCAGTCCAGCCATTATAATGAGCCCGTCCTCCTATAGCTCCTACCACCAGCCTCCACTGGTATTGACACAAGTTCGTAGTGTTCAGGTGGGGCATCGCAGGGGGGAGGAATCCGTTCAGTAGTATAAGAACATGACCCTGGGCTAAGATACCCATTACGCTATCATCCTGAGCTAAGGTGGATTAGTAACCAGACTAGCTCCGTACAGCTTGGCACGGCTCTGTTCGGGCTCAGTAGTGTGGAAAGCTCTAGAGAAGACCTAGAGACGTAGACAGACCTGCTGCAGGATGCAACTGACAGAGGAGGCAGGATGCGGTTCAGGAGTATTGGGACAGGTCACAAGCAAGACTGAGAGAAGGCTCGCCTGTTGTAGGATGAGTATTGGGACAGGTCACAAGCAAGACTGAGAGAAGGCTCACCTGTTGTAGGATGAATATTGGGACAGGTCACTAGCAGGACTGAGAGAAGGCTTACCTATCGTAGGGTGAGTATTGGGACAGGTCACTAGCAAGACTGAGAGAAGGCTCGCCTGTTGTAGGATGAGTATTGGGACAGGTCACAAGCAAGACTGAGAGAAGGCTCACCTGTTGTAGGATGAGTATTGGGACAGGTCACTAGCAGGACTGAGAGAAGGCTCACCTGTTGTAGGATGAGTATTGGGGCAGGTCACTAGCAAGACTGAGAGAAGGCTCACCTGTTGTAGGATGAGTATTGGGGACAGGTCACTAGCAGGACTGAGAGAAGGCTCACCTGTTGTAGGATGAGTATTGGGACAGGTCACTAGCAGGACTGAGAGAAGGCTCACCTGTTGTAGGATGAGTATTGGGGCAGGTCACTAGCAAGACTGAGAGAAGGCTCACCTGTTGTAGGATGAGTATTGGGACAGGTCACTAGCAGGACTGAGAGAAGGCTCACCTGTTGTAGGATGAGTATTGGGACAGGTCACTAGCAAGACAGAGAAGGCTCACCTGTTGTAGGATGAGTATTGGGACAGGTCACGAGCAAGACTGAGAGAAGGCTCACCTGTTGTAGGATGAGTATTGGGGCAGGTCACTAGCAAGACTGAGAGAAGGCTCACCTGTTGTAGGATGAGTATTGGGACAGGTCACTAGCAGGACTGAGAGAAGGCTCACCTGTTGTAGGATGAGTATTGGGACAGGTCACTAGCAGGACTGAGAGAAGGCTCACCTGTTGTAGGATGAGTATTGGGGCAGGTCACTAGCAAGACTGAGAGAAGGCTCACCTGTTGTAGGATGAGTATTGGGACAGGTCACAAGCAGGACTGAGAGAAGGCTCACCTGTTGTAGGATGAGTATTGGGACAGGTCACTAGCAAGACTGAGAGAAGGCTCACCTGTTGTAGGATGAGTATTGGGGACAGGTCACTAGCAGGACTGAGAGAAGGCTCACCTGTTGTAGGATGAGTATTGGGGCAGGTCACTAGCAAGACTGAGAGAAGGCTCACCTGTTGTAGGATGAGTATTGGGGACAGGTCACTAGCAAGACTGAGAGAAGGCTCACCTGTTGTAGGATGAGTATTGGGACAGGTCACTAGCAAGACTGAGAGAAGGCTCACCTGTTGTAGGATGAGTATTGGGACAGGTCACTAGCAAGACTGAGAGAAGGCTCACCTGTTGTAGGATGAGTATTGGGACAGGTCACTAACAAGACTGAGAGAAGGCTCACCTGTTGTAGGATGAGTATTGGGACAGGTCACTAGCAAGACAGAGAAGGCTCACCTGTTGTAGGATGAGTATTGGGACAGGTCACTAGCAAGACTGAGAGAGGGCTCACCTGTTGTAGGATGAGTATTGGGGACAGGTCACTAGCAAGACTGAGAGAAGGCTCACCTATTGTAAGATGTGACAGGCAACTTGCTGTGGTGAGAACCTGCTGTGGTATTCCTGAGACGCCTTCGTGGAGGCATCACAGATCTCCTGGTCAGGGAAACCCACGATGGGGTACACCTGAGGGAGAGGTCATCTGGAACTAGAGTTCTACTAACATCCCAATACAATATATGGCATCCTCATCGTTATGATCAGAGGCGAGAGATTTGTAGTCTGGTCTGGTCTCAGATATGATGTACATGAACCAACTCTTCTGACTAACCTAACAACCTCAGGAGTTAGCTAAAGAACACACAGCTCTATGATCCAGGCAAAAATAAAATAGATTTTTTACCTGAATATTTTCATCCACAAACAACGCATACCCGGACACCTTCTCAAACGTCTCCAAGGGGAACTCAGGACAGTCAGTCCGGTACAAACACAAACACGTGGTTCTTCCTATGCGGATAAGAGGAGACACAGGATGTTACTGTTGACAGTATTACCAGCTACAACAACACACTGCAGTTTACTGGACAATAGCCTTTAGTTCCAAGTCCTGTTTATTCAGCTGGTCTTGTGACTTATTTTGTACACAGTCGGATTAACAACATGGTGTAACAACCTAGATCACAAAAGGAGTGCCTCAAACCACAACGTACTAGTACCACGTGACCGTCAGCTGAATGTAGTGAATCAGATTTCTATAGACTGGTCAGAACAGTAGAGTTGAGCAGAGGAGAGCAGAGTGGAGTAGAGCAGAGTACAGCAGAGTACAGCTCAGTCCAGCTCAGTTACCATGTGATGGTAAGCTGAATATAGTGCATGAGGTTCGTGTTGCCATGTCCATGGTAGGTGGGGCAGGTCTTGTTTACATGTCCATGGTAGGTGGGACAGGTCTTGTTGCAGGTCTTGTTGCCATGCCCATGGCAGGTGGGACAGGTCTTGTTGCAGGTCTTGTTGCCATGTCCATGGTAGGTGGGGCAGGTCTTGTTGCCATGTCCATGGTAGGTGGGGCAGGTCTTGTTTACATGTCCATGGTAGGTGGGACAGGTCTTGTTGCAGGTCTTGTTGCCACCCATCCATCAGGGCCCCAGATATAGCAGAACTCATATTGAAGTTTGTGTAGGCAGTTCTCGGTTCTAGAACCAGGCAACAAAGACACACACTGTATGGATAACAACAGTCCTGTTTTGGGCTTATTGATCAAATAGCCTCATAATTGGAAATGTTCTCTCTCAATGAGACAAACAAGAGTACAGTCGTGGCCAAAAGTTTTGAGAATGACACGAATATTAAGTCTGCTGGCTCAGTTTGTATGATGGCAATTTGCATATACTCCAGAATGTTATGAAGAGTGATCAGATGAATTGCAATTAATTGCAAAGTCCCTCTTTGCCATGCAAATGAAGTGAATCCCCCCCCAAAAAAATCCACTGCATTTCAGCCTTGCCACAAAAGGGCCAGCTGACATCATGTCAGTGATTCTCTCGTTAACACAGGTGTGAGTGTTGATGAGGACAAGGGTGGAGATCACTCTGTCATGCTGATTAAGTTCGAATAACAGACTGGAAGCTTCAAAAGGAGGGTGGTGCTTGGAATCATTGTTCTTCCTCTGCCAACCATGGTTACCTGCAAGGAAACACGTGCCGTCATCATTGCTTTGCACAGAAATGGCTTCACAGGCAAGGATATTGCTGCCAGTAAGATTGCACCTAAATCAACCATTTATCGGATCATCAAGAACTTCAAGGAGAGCGGTTCAATTGTTGTGAAGAAGGCTTCAGGGCGCCCAGCAAGCACCAGGACCGTCTCCTAAAGTTGATTCAGCTGCGGGATCGGGCACCACCAGTACAGAGCTTGCTCAGGAATGGCAGCAGGCAGGTGTGAGTGCATCTGCACGCACAGTGAGGCGAAGACTTTTTTGAGGATGGCCTGGTTTCAAGGGCAGCAAAGAAGCCACTTCTCTCCAGGAAAAACATCAGGGACAGACTGATATTCTGCAAAAGGTACAGGGATTGGACTGCTGAGGACTGGGGTAAAGTCATTTTCTCTGACAAATCCCCTTTCCGATTCTTTGGGGCATATGGAAAAAAGCTTGTCCGGAGAAGACAAGGTGAGCGCAACCATGAGTCCAGTGTCATGCCAACAGTAAAGCATCCTGAGACCATTCATGTGTGGGGTTGCTTCTCAGCCAAGGGAGTGGGCTCACTCACAATTTTGCCTAAGAACACAGCAATGAATATAGAATGATACCAACACATCCTCCAAGAGCAACTTCTCCCAACCATCCAGGAACAGTTTGGTGACGAACAATGCCTTTTCCACCATGATGGAGCACCTTGCCATAAGGCAAAAGTGATAACTAAGTGGCTCGGGGAACAAAACATAGATATTTTGGGTCCATGGCCAGGATACTCCCAGACCTTAATCCCATTGAGAATTTGTGGTCAATCCTTAAGAGGCGGGTGGACAAACAAAAACCCACAAACTCTGACAAACTCCAAGCATTGATTGTGCAAGAATGGGCTGCCATCAGTCAGGATGTGGCCCAGAAGTTAATTGACAGCATGCCAGGGAGGATTGCAGAGGTCTTGAAAAAGAAGGGTCAACACTGCAAATATTGACTCTTTGCATCAACTTCATGTAATTGTCAATAAAATCCTTTGACACTTATGAAATGCTTGTAATTATATTTCAGTATTCCATAGTAACATCTGACAAAAATATCTAAATACACTGAGGCAGCAGACTTTGTGAAAATGTATATTTGTGTCATTCAAAACTTTTGGCCACGACTGTACAATTTTCTGTAATGTCCTTCTGTCGAGCAGTGAATTTCAAACACAGATTCAACCACAAAGACCAGGGAGGTTTTCCAATGTCTCGCAAAGAAGGGCGCCTATTGGTTGACTTCTTGGCGACGACTGTATAACCACAGAAATATAACTGCATAATAGAGACAAAAAAATACAAATGCTCTCTTGAAAACTGTCGTTTTGTAACGGATCAAATAGAGTTATCATTGAAAACTCTCTCAATTAGGCAAACAACTTCACAACATAACATTACAAGCTGGTAGGCTTGAGTCATGGAAATGGGTTCAGAGGGGAGTAGAGGACTGGACAGCGTTCCTTCTCTCCCACAGGAAAAACAGACATTCCCTCGGGAGGGAGAGGACCGGAAGCTATATTGTCATCCACCAACACTCCACTTCTCATGACCCAGGATCTCTGGATCATGTTGGACTTGAAAGGTCTAGGCTCAGGAGTGGCACCCTTCAGTTCAGTCAGGCGAGTTTTAAACGAAACAAGAACTGGAAGGTGGGAGAGTTGAGCTGAGAAACGGCCCCATGTATATATTGTTAACCAATAAATCTTAGATAATAATCCCATTATTAGTAAATAATGTGGTATATTTACATACATTCATTGTATTACCATTAACTTGCTGTGTAAACACTGTTAGAGGAAACTAGTTAGTCCTCATATGACCCAGGAGTTACACAGACTCAGTTAATATGGAGGAGCTCCTAGATCCAGATGGTTGGACACGTGCTGCAAACTCTGTTGGAAAACACACACGTACTGCATGTACAGGACACAAAGAGTGTGTAGTACTTAGTACAGGACACAATACAGGGTGTAGTACTTAGTACAGGACACAATACAGGGTGTAGTACTTAGTACAGGACACAATACAGGGTGTAGTACTTAGTACAGGACACAATACAGGGTGTAGTACTTAGTACAGGACACAATACAGGGTGTAGTACTTAGTACAGGACACAATACAGGGTGTAGTACTTAGTACAGGACACAATACAGGGTGTAGTACTTAGTACAGGACACAATACAGTGTGTCGTACTTAGTATAGGACACAAAGAGTATGTAATGCTTAGTACAGAACACAATACAGTGTGTAGTACTTAGTACAGGACACAAAGAGTATGTAATACTTAGTACAGAACACAATACAGTGTGTAGTACTTAGTACAGAACACAATACAGGGTGTAGTACTTAGTACAGAACACAATACAGTGTGTAGTACTTAGTACAGGACACAAAGAGTATGTAGTACTTAGTACAGGACACAATACAGTGTGTAGTACTTAGTACAGAACACAATACAGTGTGTAGTACTTAGTATATGACACAATACAGTGTGTAGTACTTAGTATATGACACAATACAGTGTGTAGTACTTAGTACAGGACACAAAGAGTGTGTAATACTTAGTACAGAACACAATACAGTGTGTAGTACTTAGTACAGAACACAATACAGTGTGTAGTACTTAGTACAGAACACAATACAGTGTGTAGTACTTAGTATATGACACAATACAGTGTGTAGTACTTAGTATATGACACAATACAGTGTGTAGTACTTAGTACAGAACACAATACAGTGTGTAGTACATAGTACAGGACACAAAGAGTATGTGGTACTTAGTACATGACACAATACAGTGTTTAGTACTTAGTACAGGACACAAAGAGTACAGCTCTGTTCAAAAGTAGTGCACTACACAGCACCACCTACTTATAACCAGGGCCTATACAGCTCTGTTCAAAACTAGTGCACTACACAGCACCACCTACTAATAACCAGGGCCTATACAGCTCTGTTCAAAAGTAGTGCACTACACAGCACCACCTACTTATAACCAGGGCCTATACAGCTCTGTTCAAAAGTAGTGCACTGTTATGAGATGTGGATTTAAGATAATATATATACTGTAACATGTCAGTTACCAGAGGCCTTTATCCTACTCAATTTACAGTAAGGACAAAAGCATTTTTAGCATGTGTATGTGTGATCTCTGCAGGAATTAAACCCGTAACCTTGGTGTTGCTAGATCCATGCTTTAGCCCTAGATCAACACACTGTGATAACGGATGGCAGCAGGAGAAGGCTGGGAAGTAAAGCTTGATTAGCATTCATACAATGTGCCTAAAAATACATCACTGAGACAGAGAGTTAAGTTAAGTGAAAGATAATCCAATAGAATAGAGATGGAAGAGTGGTCTGAAAAGCAGATCCCATACTGCAGCACAAAACCAAGAGGATGTACAGTGTCTTCAGAAACTATTCAAACCCCTTGACTCTTTCCCCATTTTGTTGTGTTACAGTCTTAACAGGGTTTACATTGACATGTTGTGTTACAGCCTTAACAGGGTTTACATTGACATGTTGTGTTACAGTCTTAACAGGGTTTACATTGACATGTTGTGTCACAGGCCTACACACAATACCCCACAATGTCAAAGTAGAACATTTTTACATTTTAATTGTTTTAATAAAAAATGAAAAAATGAAATGTCAACCCCTTTGTTATGGCAATCCTAAATTAATTCAGGAGTAAAAATGTGCTTAACAAGTCACATAATAAGTTGCATAGATTCACTCTGTGTGAAATAGCGTTAAACATGATTTTTGAATGACTACCTCATCTCTGTACCCCACACATACAATTATCTGTAAGGTCCCTCAGTCGAGCAGTGAATTTCAAACACAGATTTAACCACAAAAGACCACGGGGGTTTTCTAATGCCTCACAAAGAAGGGCGCCTGTTGGTAAGCAGACATTGAATATCTCTTTTAGCATGGTGAAGTTATTAATTACACTTTGGATGGTGTATCAATACATCCAGTCACTACAACGATACAGGCGTCCTTCCTAACTCAGTTGTCGGAGAAGAAGGAAACCGCTCAGGGATTTCACCATGAGGTCAACGGTGACTTTAAAACAGTTACAGAGTTTAATGACTGATAGGAGAAAACTGAGGATAGATCAACAACATTGTAGTACCAACATTGTAATAACTCCACAATGCTAACCTAAATGACAGAGTGAAAAGAAGGAAGCCTATAAAGAATACAAATATTCCAAAACGTGCATCCTGTTTGCAACAAACAAGTTATAAGCATGGTTGGTTCCTGTATGTAACTAACTGATACCACACCAGGCTTCTTACCTTGAAGCTGAGATATCGTGTCACTCGTTGTAGTTCCCAGAGCAATGTTCTGCCAAATTGCTTATGAGTTGATTGTGTTGTTTCCTCTGTGCAGTCAACCAGTCACTAGCATGAACCCAACCAAGACGGGTCATTACAAAAGCAGCAGAATGCTAAACATACGATCACATACACACAGTAACATTTCTATCACAATTTCTAAAAACATGTTTTCACTTTGCCATTATGGAGTATTGTGTATCGATGGTTAAGACCGTTTGTGTTTTATTCATTTTGAATTCAGGCTGTAACACAACAAAATATGGAATAAGTCAAGGGGTATGAATACTTTGTGAAGGTGTTGTAGACCTACTGTATTACAAGGAAAAAGCAGACGCAGACAGAACTACCTGGCCAAAAGTATGTAGACAAGCCTTAAAATTAGTGGCTTCGGCTATTTCAGCTGCACTGGTT
Source organism: Salvelinus namaycush (assembly GCF_016432855.1). Classification (NCBI taxonomy): domain Eukaryota; kingdom Metazoa; phylum Chordata; class Actinopteri; order Salmoniformes; family Salmonidae; genus Salvelinus; species Salvelinus namaycush. The sequence goes on along the minus strand of NC_052326.1, from coordinate 52,119,323 downwards.
GCTGACAGGTGTATAAAATCGAGCACACCGCCATGCAATCTCCATAGACAAACATTGGCAGTAGAATGGCCTTACTGAAGAGCTCAGGGTCTTTCAAAGTGACCTGCTAGAGCTGCCCCAGTCAACTGTAAGTGCTGTTATTGTGAAGAGGAAACGTCCAGCAGCAACAATTGCTCAGCTGCAAAGTGGTAGACAACACAAGCTCACAGAATGGGACTGCTGAGTGCTGAAGCACGTAGCGTGTAAAAAAACGTCTGTCCTCGGTTGCAACACTCACTACCGAGTTCCAAACTGCCTCTGGAAGCAACGTCAGCACAAGAACTGTGTTTCCATGGCCGAGCAGCCGCACACAAGCCTAAGATCACCATGCGCAATGCCAAGCGTCGGCTGGAGTGGTGTAAAGCTTGCCGCCATTGGACTCTGGAGCAGTGGAAACGCATTCTCTGGAGTGTTGAATTACGCTTCGCCATCTGGCAGTCAGACGGACGAATCTGGGTTTGGCGGATGCCAGGAGAACGCTACCTGCCCCAACGCATAGTGCCAACTGTAAAGTTTGGTAGAGGATGAATAATTTTTTATTGTTCGGGCTAGGCCCCTTAGTTCCAGTGTAGGGAAATCTTAAACCTACAGCAAACAATGACATTCTAGACAATTCTGTGCTCCCAACTTTGTTGCAACAGTTTGGGGACTGCCCTTTCCTGTTCCAGCATGATAATGTCCCCGTAAACACCTCCCTCTGCAACTGGATCCTGAACTTCCTGGCGGGCCGCCCCCAGGTGGTAAGGGTAGGTGACAACACATCCGCCCCGCTGATCCTCAACACAGGAGCCCCTCAGGGGTACGTGCTCAGTCCCCTCCTGTACTTCCTGTTCTCTCATGACTGCACGGCCAGGCACGACTCCAACACCATCATTAGGTTTGCTGATGACACAACAGTGGTAGGCCTGAACACCGACAACGACGAGACAGCCTATACGTAGGAGGTCAGAGACCTGGCCGTGTGATGCAAGGACAGCAACCTCTCCCTCAACGTGGTCAAGACAAAGGAGATGATTGTGGACTACAGGAAAGGAGGACTGAGCACGCCCCCATTCTCATCGACGGGGCTGTAGTGGAGCACCCTCAGGAGACTGAAAAGATTTGTCATGGGTCCTCAGATCCTCAAAAGGTTCTACAGCTGCACCATCGAGAGCATCCTGACTGGTTGCATCACTGCCTGGTATGTCACCTGCTCGGCCTCCAACCTCAAGGCACTACAGAGGGTAGTGCGTATGGCCCAGTACATCACCGGGGCCAAACTTCCTGCCATCCAGGACCTCTATACCAGGCGGTGTCAGAAGGCCCTACAAATTGTGAGACTCCAGCCACCCTAGTCATAGACTCTCTGCTACTGCATGGCAAGCAGTACCGGAGCACCAAGTCTAGGTCCATGAGGCTTCTAAACAGCTTCTACCCCCAAGACATAAGACTCCTGAACATCTAATCAAATGGCTACCCAGACAAATAATAATTGTAGAATGCTAATGAATTACTTAAAAATCATACAATGTGAATTTCTGGATTTTTGTTTTAGATTCCGTCTCTCACAGTTGAAGTGTACCTATGATAAAAATTACAGACCTCTACATGCTTTGTAAGTAGGAAAACCTGCAAAACGGCAGTGTGTCAAATATTTGTTCTCCCCACTGTAAATGAACTTTTCTCTTTGAAGTTTGAATGATTTTTCACATAAATCAGTATTTCATTATATTATAAGAATAACACCTTTGCTCTTTATTGACTGTACTAAAGTATATGTAACAAGAATGAATCAGAAATGCAGCAATTTCCTTCAATAGCCTTTAGTTTTTCTATATTTATTGAATTTTTTATTTAACCTTTATTTAACCAGGAAGGGCTCAGAGATTTAAAATCTATTTTTCAAGAGCGTCCTGGCCAAGATAAGCAGCACCAAGTGATTACAAAAATGACAGAAACAACATGAAAAACTACAAGTAATCTAGTAAAGACCATAGAATTCACAAGAGTATAACAAAATCAAAAACAGCAAATTAAAAACATTGACAGGTCAGGGAATCAGTCTCAAAATCCTTCATCAGTGATTTAAAAACACCTATCGGGACAAGTTCTTCCAGTTTAAAATTATTTTGTAAGGTGTTCCAAGACGATGGCGCAGAGTACATAAAATACCTTTTACCAAATTCAGTTCGGACATTTGGAACAGTTAGCAGGATAAAGTCCAGCGAACGAAGAGAGTACCCACCACATTTCTGAACAATACATTTTTTTTATTTGCATAAAGTAATTTACTTGTGAAAAAGTTGAAACAAAAAACAAATTCCTGAAATTCCAGGGCTGCATTAATTATTATAAAAATAAACAACAACATGTAGTATACTGATCAGAATACACTTAGCCCTAAACTCCTGAGAGGGTAAAAGGCCCTAAAGAACTACCTACAATACCTACCTAACTAACTAGCTAACTAACTAACTAACTAGCTAGCTAGCTAACTGATAAACAAAACCTTTTTTCATACTGAGCTGAACTAAGTCACGTCAAGGCAAGCTGTATTGGGCTGGCCTGGTGACGCATCCACCAAAAGGGGTATGGTTAAGTGGCTGGCTGGCTGGCTGGCTGGCTTGACTGGTTACATGATAGAGCAGCAGCAGGTGGCAGGGTAGTCAGGAACTTTGACCTGGTGTTCGTTCCCATAGATATAGTAAACATGGATGCCTCCCTTCCACTTGTAGGTCACCTTGGTGATGGGAATCAACTCGATGGTTTGTTGCTGAAACAACAACAGAAGAGTGAGACCATTTATCTTATTAGTTGATTGACAGGTGATCATCAATAAGCAGTATGGGGCTCAAAGGGGCGGTTTCCTGGTTTCCTGTACACAGATGAAGCCTAATCCGGGACTAAAATGCATTTTAAATGAAGACTCTCCAACGAGTTTACTTTTAAGTCCAGTACTAGGCTTAATCAGTGTCTGGAAATCCACCCCCAAAAGTTGAGAAACATGACTAACAGATGTTATAATATTTGTACACAGGATATGACAACTTCTGCTTGTAAAGTTGCCTGTACTGTACCTGTTACTGTAACACAGTGGTTCTCAAACCTCTCATCGGTTGTAGTCCTGAACTAACTCACTTGATTCAACTAGTCAAGGGCTTGATAATTCGTTTACAACTTGAATTAGGTGCGCTACTTTTGGAATAGTTAAAATACATGGAACGGCTGCATGTCCCAGAGGTTTGAGACCTGCTGGTATAACAAATATTGTACCTGTTGAAGGATGCGAGAGTTCTGGGAGTATTTAGCCTGGTGTTCTCTAACCAAACGGTCTGAAGCCTGGGATAAAGACGGATCTGGGAAGCCATACACTGGATACAGCTGATGAACAGAGGAATGTGATGATGTCACACACAAAATTTCAGTAATATGTCAGAGACTATAAAACAATTTAACCAATAGAAAAAATACAAAAATGTCACGTGTTGCTTAGTTTACAAGGGGAACCTAACAAGGGCAAACGTTTCGCACTATAGTAAAACATTTTGGAACGAAAACCGTTTACTCTAAACGCTCTGCCACATGACGTAAAAGCTGTTGAGTTCTGTTTTGTTCTTAAACAGAAGTTGTAGTTAAGCAGGGGAGCAGAGAGACATTTCAACGTTTTTAAATGGTTTCCAGGAGGGACTGACCTTGTAAAGCAGGGTCAAAACATCTCCAAAAAAGTTTGGTTGCAAAGCATTTTTGCTACGGTGATCACTAATGAATACACCCAGTCTGTTTTGTTCCTTCCTTACCATGTACTGGGCGTTTTTGAAGAGTGTCTTTCCCGTCACATCGCTCAGATTGTTAACCTCCAGCCCACTGTTCTGCTCCACAACATAGTCTTCAACATTATTCTTCCTGAAATAACAACAAAATCCTCAACATGATCCTTTCTGAAATAATATCAGTCTTCGACATTATCCTTCCTGAAATAATAACATAGACCTCAACATTATCCTTCCTGAAATAATAACATAGACCTCAACATTATCCTTCCTGAAATAATAACATAGTCCTCGACATTATCCTTCCTGAAATAATAACATAGTCCTCAACATGATCCTTCCTGAAATAATATCAGTCCTCGACATTATCCTTCCTGAAATAATAACATAGTCCTCAACATTATCCTTCCTGAAATAATATCAGTCCTCGACATTATCCTTCCTGAAATAATAACATAGTCCTCGACATTATCCTTCCTGAAATAATAAGTCCTCAACCTTATCCTTCCTGAAATAATAAGTTCTCAACATTATCCTTCCTGAAATAATAACAGTCCTCAACATTATCCTTCCTGAAATAATAACATAGTCCTCAACATTATCCTTCCTGAAATAAGAAAATGGTTGTACACCATTTGTATACCAAATTTTATGACCCTTTCTGGTTTCCGAACCATCCTCTCTTAATAAGAAGATATGATTTACAGAAACATGTGTACCTCATAACAACTCACCATTCAACTTAAATAAACTAAAAACGATAAATTGTGAACACATTAGGAAAAGTGCATATTGCGTTGCAGTTACAATTACAATCAACTTTGCATATTCAATCATTTTTGTTCGGTGTCTCTAAATGTAATCTCTTTGTATATAACTATACAAAAAATATCTTAATAAGTTTAAATGTTTACTATAAATCTCTTAATAAGTAAACAAATGTTACCTTTTTTTTTTTTTTTTTACAATTTTACAAAAAATATATTATTAAGTGTACCATTAAAAAAATATTTTACTAAAAACCTCTTCATAAGTTTTCAATTTTATAAAAAATATCTTACTAACTTCACAATTTGATGAACATGTCAAAGTTGACAATTTTATAAAAACATTTCTTAAAAAATGTACACTTTTATTATAAATCTCTTAATGAGTTTATAATTTTATTTTAAAAATCCCAAGGACTCACCACTCGACTTTAAGGTTGATGTAGGTCAACAGTTGCCGCTTGCCCTTGCAGGTCTCACATTCTTTAGTCCCGTTACCATGACATTTAGAGCAGCTAGAGACACAAACAACATCAAGTCAATAAGATAAGTCTGTATAGATGTCTGTACTGTACACCTTAAAAAGAGGCAGATTGTCTTTGAAGAGTATTTTGTCATTGTATTATTATTTCAAAATGAATGAATGAATGACTTACTTCTCCTTTCCTCTTTCATTGCATTGGCTGCAGGGACTATCTCCTCCCCGTCTGCCAGATCCATTGCAGACCCAACAAGCTTTCTAAATGAAGAATCAATGGATAATTGTAAAGAGGTGTGTGTGTGTGTGTGTGTGTGTGTGTGTGTGTGTGTGTGTGTGTGTGTGTGTGTGTGTGTGTGTGTGTGTGTGTGTGTGTGTGTGTGTGTGTGTGTGTGTGTGTGTGTGTTCTTACCGTTCCAGACCCATTGCACTCATGGCAGGGCATCTTTCCAGAGGCACTACAAGTGTGGCAGGGCTGCACAAACAGAGACAGCGTCATCAAACCAAACCTCACTCATACATCTTACCTTCTCTTGTAGCTTACTTGTTGATCTATTCTTAGACCTAAGTCCGAAAATAAAGTATGACTAATCTGTCCTTTCCTGGCCAATTATAGTCAAACCTGGAATACAGCCACAATAGAAAATAACCATTTGTGATTCAAACACAGACAGACAAACACCTTGTTAGATGATGTGTAAGGGACTTTTATGTTCTCCTCGTGGTTTTGGAACAGGGAGGGACCTGTCACTGGGATTTCCCACGGCCGGGGGGCAGTCTGCGTGTAGAAGTCTGCTGGTTCACCTGTCAGGTACAGGAAACACAAGTTATGGTTAGATCCATAAGGACTGCTGAGATCCTGAATGGATCCATAAGGACTGCTGAGATCCTGAATGGATCCATAAGGACTGCTGAGATCCTGAATGGATCCATAAGGACTGCTGAGATCCTGAATGGATCCATAAGGACTGCTGAGATCCTGAATGGATCCATAAGGACTGCTGAGATCCTGAATGGATCCATAAGGACTGCTGAGATCCTGAATGGATCCATAAGGACTGCTGAGATCCTGAATGGATCCATAAGGACTGCTGAGATCCTGAATGGATCCATAAGGACTGCTGAGATCCTGAATGGGAAAGAATATAAGGACAGATGGTAATGACTATAAGCAGACCTGGGTTCAAATAATATCTGTTTTCTTTCAAATAGTTTTCCCTGCACTTGACTGAGCTTGCCTGGCACAACGGTATCAATGGCATAGTCCCAGAAGTACAAACCCCGCTCATCTGACACTCCCAGGCAACTCAATCAAACGCTCAAAGTATCTGAAAGAACCAAGTTCTGGTAGGGAGCATGATGGGTAGTGTAGTTTACCAAGTTCTGGGGATGAACCAAGAACTGGTAGGGAGCATGATGGGTAGTGTAGTTTACCTTCATAAGGCTTGGTGGCCCACTCTGTAGATCTAGACTCTGTGAATGTCTCCAAACGGTACTGTGGACAGTAAAAACACAATAAGCACATAAGTTTGCGGGGCATCAGTTTATTTTCCCTATTATTGTGTGGGGGGGGGGGGGGGGGGGGGGGTTAGCGATGAGAGCAAAACAGTAGCTCCACCTGACATATTGTCCTCTTTAAGCATGAAAAAGAAACAACACATTGTTTTAATGTACTTAATTCTACAAACATATTAAGTCATTATAATAATACATGTACTGAGAAGAAAAGATGGATGGTCTGTTACCCGATAGGTGTTGAACGCCTGCATGTCAGTGATAACTCCATCCTTGGCGGGGGCATTGTTATAGCAGCAGTAACCAGACGCGTACATTATAAAACGCTCCCGCGCCACATCTTCAGTGATGGAGGGGATGCTAGACAATATGAGAGAAGGTGAGCCTCATCAAGATGACACCCCAGAACAGGGTTGGCTGGTAATGCATTGTTGACACCCTTTCTCTAGCCTGACTGCCTATGTGGTAATGCATTGTTGACACCCTTTGTTTAGCCTGACTGCCTATCTGGTAATGCATTGTTGACACCCTTTCTCTAGCCTGACTGCCTATCTGGTAATGCATTGTTGACACCCTTTCTCTAGCCTGACTGCCTATCTGGTAATGCATTGTTGACACCCTTTGTTTAGCCTGACTGCCTATGTGGTAATGCATTGTTGACACCCTTTGTTTAGCCTGACTGCCTATCTGGTAATGCATTGTTGACACCCTTTCTCTAGCCTGACTGCCTATCTGGTAATGCATTGTTGACACCCTTTCTCTAGCCTGACTGCCTATCTGGTAATGCATTGTTGACACCCTTTGTTTAGCCTGACTGCCTATGTGGTAATGCATTGTTGACACCCTTTGTTTAGCCTGACTGCCTATCTGGTAATGCATTGTTGACACCCTTTCTCTGGCCTGACTGCCTATCTGGTAATGCATTGTTGACACCCTTTGTTTAGCCTGACTGCCTATGTGGTAATGCATTGTTGACACCCTTTGTTTAGCCTGACTGCCTATGTGGTAATGCATTGTTGACACCCTTTGTTTAGCCTGACTGCCTATGTGGTAATGCATTGTTGACACCCTTTGTTTAGCCTGACTGCCTATCTGGTAATGCATTGTTGACACCCTTTCTCTAGCCTGACTGCCTATCTGGTAATGCATTGTTGACACCCTTTGTTTAGCCTGACTGCCTATCTGGTAATGCATTGTTGACACCCTTTGTTTAACCTGACTGCCTATCTGGTAATGCATTGTTGACACCCTTTCTCTAGCCTGACTGCCTATCTGGTAATGCATTGTTGACACCCTTTCTCTAGCCTGACTGCCTATCTGGTAATGCATTGTTGACACCCTTAGTCAATGCAAGACGACACCTCTTGTTGTAGTACCCCAAGTTACTGGTCAAGAATTCTATCTGATTTTCTATTGAAAATCAATCCACCGCCACTTCGTGTCTGGACAGCCCTTAATGGTGCCCTGTCCTCTACAGATTTAATCAATGAACAAAGACATGGTCGTCCAGACTGGTAGGCCATGATGACAGAGCAAAACGCCCAACATTGTCTAAGAGAATGATGTTGGGTCAATTTAGCATTTTCCCCACTAATGTTCAAGGTTAGGATTAGAGAGGGGAAGCTCATTCTAGATCTGTACCTACGGGAAACTTCACTCCCGGGCCTGAGACAATTTTGATCCAAAATGATGTTAGCCTTGTTAAAGCAGAATGATCTCACAAACGAAGAGAGCATAGCATTCCGTCTGGTTGCACAAGGCTAGTGCTATACAGCATGCTCCGGGGTGAAGTTTCCCCTAGGTACAGATTCAGGATCAGCTTCCCCTCCTTTCTAACCTTAACCACTAGTTGGGAAATCACAAAGCATCTAGGGGGCAACGTCACCCTACACCGTGTTGCAAGAAATCCAAAAGGTTAGATTCACACAGGGATCAAACATGTATGAACTCACTCTACCTTACTGTAAGTCGCTTTGGATGAAAGCATCTGCCAAATAGCATACAATACATTACCTCCACATTCAACAAGGAATACATCAATCCATTACTCTGTGTGTGTGTGTGTGTGTGTGTGTGTGTGTGTGTGTGTGTGTGTGTGTGTGTGTGTGTGTGTGTGTGTGTGTGTGTGTGTGTGTGTGTGTGTGTGGCACATCATTCTAAACCTAGTGTCCATGTCATAATGTAATGTTAGTGATGGGTCCATACTTCCAGTCTTGTTGTACGGGTGCAGGCTCTGGATCCCGATTCGGGTGCAAGGGCATCGGTGGGGGGAGATATCCACCTATAGAGACACAAAGGCATTAGGTAGTTCAAACATACTTTCATCAATGATTAAATATGAAAACGGAGCATACTGATACTCTATGATGAATCCTATTGTTTTTCACCTGGTATGAATGATCTCAGGGATCCCACTTGATGACTTCATAAGGGTTTTTTACATTTTGCTCATCTCTAAACAGTCAATAGTCATAACATTATAATACGAGACTGACTTCACTCAAATTCATAATAACACCCCAAATGTTTTCAAGAATCTTAGACATTATAAAATGGCCACGATGATGATGTTGAGTATCTTTAGAGGGTTCTGATAATGACACCTACCTCCTCCGCCAGCTAAAGTGTCCTCGTACCCTGGTACGTTGCCAAACATGCTAGCTGGGGGAACCATGGGGCCTGGGGCGGGCACCGGGGGGGCATAGAGCGCTGAAAGATAGAAAAAACAGCCTTATCCTGTGTTTTGGTAAACATTCCTTCATTCACAACAGTCCATGCATGTATCAGGAGTGAGTCACCAGTACTTGATTGAAAGAAGCTTTAGTTTTAGTTAAGGAGACAAATGTAAAAAACACACATACTGTAACAAAGCACATCAACTGTCATCCTGGGACAACAGTCCCACCAATCCAATGCATTATCAGAAGTTGTCTGTACTTCATTAACTGTAAATATAGTGGAAAGTAGGACTGTCCCCTACAAACAAAAAAAATATTGGTTGACCGAAAGTCGTCTGTTCTTTCGACCAAGTGATTGGTCAAATTTCTTAAGTATATTTCTCCATATAGACACGCTCTATGTGTTTTAATAAAATGAACTATACGCATTCAGCTTACGGTTTGATGAAATAAGACAAATGCCTCAAGAGGGCACCAGAGATCTAGATAACCAGAAGAAAAAAAACTTAACCTGGTCCAATTATTCTCTTCCCACTCCTGCTGGCTTTCGCAGATTCTGCCGTTACTCTCCTGAAGTTGTCGGAAATAGGCTACACGAGGAGTTGGCAACCTTTCTCATGTGGAATGCCTCATGCGGAATGCTACCGATCTATGTGCCAGTTATGGTTTTCATATGCAAATTTCCGTGGAACACGGAGCAGTACTCTGCATGCCTCTGGAAGCTCTGAAATTGCGTCACAAGCTCCATATGGAGCCTCGACAACATTTTCGGATCAAGCATAAATTGGCTTTTAGTCTAGGCTGCAATGGATTAGTTCACTGAGATGGGCACATATATACAGCTCTGGAAAAAATTAACAGACCACTGCAAAACTATCAGTTTCTCTGGTTTTACTATTTATAGGTTTGTGTTTGGGTAAAATGAACATTTTTGTTTTATTCTATAAACTACTGACAACATTTCTCCCAAATTCCAAATACAAATATTGTCATTTAGAGCATTTATTTGCAGAAAATAACTGGTCAAAATAACAAAAAAGATGCAGTGTTGTCAGACCTCAAATAATGCAAAGAAAATAAGTTAATATTCATTTTTAAACAACAAAATACTAATGTTTTAACTTAGGAAGAGTTCAGAAATCAATATTTGGTGGAATAACCCTGATTTTCAATCACAGGTTCCATGCGTCTTGGCATGCTCTCCACCAGTCTTTCACGTTGATGTTGGGTGACTTTATGCCACTCCTGGCGCAGAAATTCAGGCAGCTCGGCTTTGTTTGATGGCTTGTGACCGTCCATCTTCCTCTTGATCACATTCCAGAGGTTTTCAATGGGGTTCAGGTCTGGTACTCCTCCTCCATTGTAAAACAGCCATCTTGGTACTCCTCCCTCCATTGTAAAACATGTTTTGGGAAGCTATTTACATTTATTCTATTACAGACACCTTAATGTATACTTTAAAATTATATTATGTGAGCTGAACATACAAATTTAAAAAATGAAGTATATATATAAACATTTTCCTTAAAGTATATTTTTTGAGAGTACTAATGTCACTGTCCCCACTACAACAACAATATACTTAAATACATGTAATTTTGCCCTTGAAACATTTAATGGAAATACTGTGGAATTCCATTCATTCCTGTGCAGGACTGCTCCTACTGGGGAGTACCAATATGGCCGACCGGTGGCTACAAAGCCTGGCCAAAACATTACATCAGAAATCCAGGGTTTGTATACATCATTGGTTACAAAGGAACACTATTACTTGTAGTTGAAATTCTCCGGTCCAACAGATTCAGCTAAGGAGTCAAAAACATCCACTCTGCACCTTTACTCTACTCACTCGCAGGTGCCTCTGAGAAAACTACTGCCTTCACAATAAAAGTTGCCAGGGTACAAACAATAACAGTGCCTCAATACATTACGCAAAAAATAAAAGTCATATCAAAAGTAAGGCTACAGTACTAATGGACAGAGACAGAGCAACAGTCCCCTACCAGATTTAATCAAGGGAGACCATTAACTGTGTATTGCTTCAGAATGTTACTATGGGGGTTATATGGCCTGTAGTTATGGTCTTTAGATGAAGTTTATCTTCTCCACTGAACCACATTGGAAAATTGATAGAGCATTGTTGACACAGCAATAGTTCCATATGGTAGTCTAGGCTACTGCTCCATGTCCCATAAACTGACCCTAACATTGATACGATGCTACAAATGTAGGATCCTAATTTGATCACCAAATGAAATACAGAAATATATCATTTACATAAGTATTCATACCCCTAAGCAACTTCAGTGTAGATTTGGCCTTGTGTTTTAGGTTATTGTCCTGTTGAAAGGTGGTTTCATTTCCCAGTGTCTGGTGGAAAACAGACTGAACCAGGTTTTCCTCTAGGATTTTGCCTGTGCTTAGCTCCATTCCGTTTCTTTTTTATTCTGAAAAACTCCCCAGTCTAATGATTACACGCATACCCATAACATGATACAGCCACCACTATGCTTGAAAATATGGAGAGTGATACTCAGTAATGTGTTGTATTAGATTTGCCCCAAATATTACACTTTGTATTTAGGACAAAAAGTCAATTGCTTTGCCAATTTTTTTATGCATTATTACTTTAGTGCCTTGTTGCAAACAGGATGCATGTTTTGGAATATTTTTATTCTGTACAGTCTTCCTTATTTTCCCTCTGTCAATTAGGTTAGTATTGTGGAGTTACTACCATTTTTGATGGGAGACTCAGAGGAGTGTAAATGCTTATTTTAGGCTGGATCATGTTGTATGTTTAATTCTGTAATGTATTGATTGTTGCTGCCTTCTTGACCAGGTCTCCCTTGAAAAAGAGACTATTGCTCTCAATGGGCTTTTCCTGGTTAAATAAAAAGAATGATGAAATCCCCGAGCAGTTTCCTTCCTCTCCGGCAACTGAGTTAGGAAGGACGCCTGTATCGTTGTAGTGATTAGGTGTATTGATACACCATCCAAAGTGTAATTAATAACTTCACCATGCTCAAAGAGATATTCAATGTCTCCTTTTTTTCACCAACAGGTGCCCTTCTTTGCGAGGCATTCGAAAACCTCCCTGATATTTGTGTTTGAAATTCACTGCTCGACTGAGGAACCTTACAGATAATTCTATGTGTGGGGTACAGAGATGAGGTCATTCAAAAATCATGCTTAACACTTTTATTGCACACAGAGAGACTCATTGGATGACTTGTTAAGCACATTTTTACTCCTGAACTTATCCAAACGAGCTTCAATGCCATACAACACTCCTTCCGTGGCCTCCAACTGCTCTTAAACGCTAGTAAAATCAAATGCATGCTTTTCAACCGTTCACTGCCCGCACCCGCCCGCCCGACTAGCATCACCACCCTGGACGGTTCCGACCTAGAATATGTGGACAACTATAAATACCTAGGTGTCTGGCTAGACTGTAAACTCTCCTTCCAGACTCACATTAAACATCTCCAATCCAAAATCAAATCGGCTTCCTATTTCGCAACAAAGCCTCCTTCACTCACGCTGCCAAACATACCCTCGTAAAACTGACTATCCTACCAATCCTTGACTTCGGCGATGTCATCTACAAAATAGCTTCCAACACTCTACTCAGCAAACTGGATGCAGTCTATCAGTGCCATCCGTTTTGTCACCAAAGCCCCATATACCACCCACCACTGCGACCTGTATGCTCTAGTCGGCTGGCCCTCGCTACATATTCGTCGCCAGACCCACTGGCTCCAGGTCATCTATAAGTCTATGCTAGTTAAAGCTCCGCCTTATCTCAGTTCATTGGTCACGATAACACCCACCCGTAACACACGTTCCAGCAGGTATATCTCACTGATCATCCCCAAAGCCAACACCGTTTTGGCCGCCTTTCCTTCCAGTTCTCTGCTGCCAATGACTGGAACGAATAGCAAAATAAATAAATAATAATAATTAAAAAATATATTTAAAAAAATATTAAAAAATAGCTGAAGTTGTAAACTTTTATTTCCCTCACCAACTTTAAACATCAACTATCTGAGCAGCTAACCGATCGCTGCAGCTGTACATAGTCCATCTGTAAATAGCCCACCCAATCTACCTACCTCATCCCCATACTGTTTTTATTTTATTTACCTTTCTGCTCTTTTGCACACCAGTATCTCTACTTGCACATCATCATCTGCTCATTTATCACTCTAGTGTTAATCTGCTAAATTGTAATTATTCGCTCCTATGGCCTATTTATTGCCTACCTCCCTAATTGCAAAAATCTCTGAAGTTGGAGACTTTTATCTCCCTCAACAACTTTAAACATCTGCTATCCGAGCAGCTAACCGATCGCTGCAGCTGTACATAGTCCATCGGTATATAGCCCACCCAATTTACCTACCTCACCCCCCATACTGCTTTTATTTATTTACTTTTCTGCTCTTTTGCACACCAGTATCTCTACTTGCACATGATCATCTGATGATTTATCACTCGTGTTAATCTGCTAAATTGTAATTATTCGATTTATTGCCTACCTCATGCCTTTTGCACACATTGTATATAGATTCTCTTTTTTTTCCTACCATGTTATTGACTTGTTTATTGTTTACTCCATGTGTAACTGTGTTGTTGTCTGTTCACACTGCTATTGTCACGACTTCCGCCGAAGTCGGCCCTTCTCCTTGTTCGGGTGGTGTTCGGTGGTCTAGTCACCGGCTTTCTAGTCACCATCGATCCATTTTTCAGTTTCGTTTTGTTTTGTCTGTATTATACACACCTGGTTTCAATTCCCCCATCATGTTCCCTATTTAACCTTCTGGCTTTCATTTCTGTTTTGTCCGTGATTGTTTGTGCGTTACTGGTTGTGGTTTATACGTGTGTGTTTGTGATTATTTCCATTTGTGGAACTTTTGCCTATATTTTGAGTAAAACACTGTGGTTTCGCTCAACACCTGTGTCCTGCGCTTGACTCCGATAATTCTCCGCACACAACCCTGACAGCTATGCTTTATCTTGGCCAGGTCGCAGTTGCAAATGAGAACTTGTTCTCAACTAGCCTACCTGGTTAAATAAAGGTGAAATAAAATAAATAAAAAAAATGCCTTTTGCACACACTGTATATAGACTGTCTTTTTCCTACTGTGTCATTGACTTGTTTATTGTGTTATTGGCTTGTTTATTGTTTACTCCATGTGTAGTTCTGTGTTGTTGTCTGTGTCACAGTGCTATGCTTTATCTTGGCCAGGTCGCAGTTGCAAATGAGAACTTGTTCTCAACTAGCCTACCTGGTTAAACAAAGGTGAAATTCACTCAAGACATTGCAGCTTTGCATTTTTTATTAATTTGTAAAAATGTCGAAAAACATAATTCCACATTGGCATTATGGGGTATTGTGTGTAGGCCAGTGACAGAAAAGATCTCGAATCAACTTTAAATTCAGGCTGTAACACAACAAAATGTGGAAAAAGTCAAGGCGTGTGAATACTTTCTGAAGGCCCTGCATGGTGCATAGATGCTCTGAGTGACCGTAATAAAAACAGCATGCTGGATCATGATCCGTAGGGCCGCAGCTTACGTGTGCAGCTGTCACGGTCATGGAATTTGATATATATTTTCTCAACTGCCAGTGACATGATACTGTTGTGTGGAAGGGGCCGAGGTGCGTGTGGAGACCTGTTTATACGGTCTATGGAGGAGACGAATACCATAGTCCCCAATGATGAAATCTCTTCCCTTTCTCTAACTTCAGAACTTTGGTCTATAGTGTTAGTCACATGCAATAACTCAGACAGCACAGGCCCGATCTTGACCAAACTTGGGTGAATGATGACGCCGTGCCATAGAAATATGTCATTTGCAAAATTGCACTGGTTGGGCGCGAGCTACAGTCATTAACTGACATTTTTGTGAGTCACACCAGATCGGAAGAGGTGAAGCGAGAGGGATAACCGGGCCCAAATGTCTGTCTACTCCAGTAAGTGGAGTTTTTTTCTTTGGCACATGAGTACAGGGGGTGGATTAGCCAAAGATACTGACTACAGCTCTCGACATTCAGGGCCTTCTGCTGGCCCGACAACTGCCGAGCTCACCAGCCCAGTTAATCAAGCTTTCATATGGACTGTATTTTTTCTCCATATCAGACTACATAGCGATGTAGTTATTAGCAAAGAAAGCCTACACTATGCTGGTTTCTTGTTAAGCCATGAACATTATTTACACGAATCACATGTTGGTTAAATAAAAAATGAATATTGCAATGATTATATTCTGTAGTCTAGGCCTATATCATTGTTTAAAACCCAGATGAATTACAGAAGCTGTTCATGAGCTATGTCGTTTAATTACCAGCTGAATTACAACAGTCAGGTGGGCAAGAGCGTGAAACTTATTATTATTGTGCAGAAAGAAATATGCTGTAATAAGCCCAGTCACTGTGCAACATTCCTAAATGCAATCTTGGGAAAATACAACAGTTGTGATGGCAATAATTGAAAAGTGTGTGATCCCAGTTTTTCAGTGAGGTATGATTTATTTTCAGTGATGGAAAAAGTACCCAATTGTCATACTTGAGTAAAAGTGAAGATACCTTAATAGAAATTCACTCAAGTAAAAGTCACCCAGTAAAATACTACTTGAGTAAAAATCTAAAAGTATTTGGTTCTAAATATACTTAAGTATCAAAATAATAATTTCAAATCCCTTGTATTAAGCAAAGCAGTCGGCAACATTTTCTTGTTTTTAAAAATCTATGGATAGCCAGGGGCACACTCCAACATTATTTACAAAAGATACATTTGTGTTTAGGGAGTCTGCCAGATCAGAGGCAGTAGGGATGACCAGGGATGTTCTCTTGATAAGTGCTGAATTGGACCATTTTCCAGTCCTGCTAAACATTCAAAATATATCGCGTACTTTTGGGTGTCAGGGAAAATGTATGGAGTAAAAAGTACATTCTTTTCTTTAGGAATGTAGTGAAGTAAAAGTTGTTAAAAAATATTAATAGTAAAGTAAAGTACAGATACCCCAAAAATCTACTTAAGTAGTACTTTAAAGTTGTTTTACTTAAGTACTTTACACCACTGTTTACTTCTCAACTCAAATTTTTTCGCAATTGGCAGAATTGTACAATCTTGAGTGTCTGGCATGACAAGAAAAACAAAGTAAATGGCAAATTTACCTCAATGTCAAACCCAGGATTGGTACCCAGGCTAACTGCCTTCCATTTTTCAATACATTTATTTTAAATTGTTAGAGCGGCCACTTGAAAATCTGGTCAATTGAATCGATAATCTGTGTTCTGTCGTGGCAGAATCAGATTTAGCTAAGTAACATAGATAGATAAGATGTTATTTTCATCATATGGTGCCCTTTGGAATATAGGGTCGGCAGTGCATTTTCCCCTTCTGTGATAGGGCTTAGTAACTTGGGGCCAGAGAGGGGAGAGGTCAGGCTTGTCTTCATAAGTCAATGTATCTGTAACTATTCTTAAATCATGTGACGGGATGGCGTTATTAATGGGGAACCAGTTAGTTCTCATACAATGTCTGTACGCCAGTCACTCCCTACTTTTCTCATAAGGGGAAGGAGTTTGGCAGTGTTTGGAACCATTGTATTTCCCCTCTGAGGTTGCCCTTATCTTGATCTAGTATATGACCTAAGAGGCTCACTGTCTTTTCTGAGCTTATCCCTGAGGGGGTGTATTTGAGATGGGAGTATCTCAAATGACAATTGATATATGCCATTGG
This sequence comes from Salvelinus namaycush, assembly GCF_016432855.1. Taxonomy (NCBI): domain Eukaryota; kingdom Metazoa; phylum Chordata; class Actinopteri; order Salmoniformes; family Salmonidae; genus Salvelinus; species Salvelinus namaycush. The sequence continues at coordinate 52,102,352 of NC_052326.1, read as the reverse complement.
ATGAGGTATTGGTTGGTAGACAGTGAAGTACCAAGCATGAGATTTCAACCTTGTCTTGGGAGATCAAACTGAACGATGATTTATAGCTGATGCTGTCTAGCGATAGGATACTCCTCTTTCGGGTAAAGGATTCTTTGTAAGTTGAAAGGGGTGTATCTTTGCTATAAATGAAACTAAGAATTGTTTTGTAAGCACTCAGAGAATTCATTTATAGACACTGAATTGATCTGAGAGTCAAAAAAGGGCTTTGGTGAAGGTTTATATATATAAAAAATGTACTTTATAATATAACTCTGACTTGTGTGTGGTTGGCTCTCTCTCTATTGAGTAATACAGGAAATTACCACAACAGGTCACACAGATTATGATGGTTAATTAAGCAATAAGGCCTGAGGAGGTGTGGTATATGGTCAACAGCTAAGGGCTGTTCTTACTCACGACGAAACGCAGAGTACCTGGACACAGCCCTTAGCCGTGGTATATTGGCCATATACTGTATCACAAACCCCCGAGGTGCCTTATTGCTATTAGAAACTGGTTACCAATGTAATTAGAGCAGTAAAAAGACAAGGTTTTGTAATAGCCGTGGTATAAGGTCTGTTCTAAACTGGGTGGTTTGAGTCCTGAATGCTGATTGGCTGACAGTCGTGGCATATCAGACCGTATACCACGGGTATAACAAAACGTTTATTTTACTGCTCTAATTACCTTGGTAACCAGTTTATAATAGCAACAAGGCGTTGTGCCTAAGAACATACCTTAGCTGTGGTATATCGGCCATATACCAGTGGTGTAAAGTACTTAATAAGTAAAAATACTTTAAAGTATTACTTAAGTAGTTTTTGGGGGTATTTATATTTTTTGACTATATTTCTAAAGAAAATAATGTACTTTTTATTCCATACATTTTCCATGACACCCAAAGATTTTGACAGGAAAATGGTCCAGTTATCAAGAGAACATCCCGGGTCATCCCTACTGCTTATGATCTGGCGGACTCATCGGACACAAATGCTTCATTTCTAAATGAAGTCTGAGTGTTGGTGTGCCTCTGGCAATACGTCAATCAAACAGAACAAGAAAAATGTGCCATCTGGTTTGTTTAAATATGAGGAATTTTAAATGATTTATACTTTTACTTTTGACATTTTAGCAATTCACTTGTACTTTCACTTGAGTCATTTTCTAGTAAGGTATCTTTACTTTTACTTAAGTATGAGAATTGAGTACTTTTTACACCACTGTCAAATACCACACACCCTCGTGCTTATTGCTTAAATATATCACGGCTTTCAGAATTCAGGGCTCGAACCATCCAGTTTATAATCAGTAAAAGTTAATTAAATTAAAATAATCAATGATAAGCAGTAATGGACAGCTACTACCATCATATAACTTGTATTAATTGTTTAATTCTGTGTTAAAGCACTCAACTCACATAATGCAAGTCTACTTTTACTGGAGAAAAAAAAAAAATCACGAAAACCATTATACATATATATATTTTTTTATAATCGATTAAAAAAAACGGAAACAGCCTCAAATAGCACTAGTCTCTCAGCACTATGGAGTACAACACCTGACGTATTTCTAAAAGCATAGACTGGTTGGTTGGGCACATATAAATAAATAAATACATGAATTCAAGGAGGTGTAGAGTCTTCACCGATTTCGCTCTTTCAAGCCTTTGAAATATGACACTTCCTCTAACTCCGGAATTTTGCTCTGCAGTGTGTGCTTTAGTAATAAACAATCCACACGCACCCTACTCACCCAAAGCATTTTTGGGGTTTGTTATAAATAGTACATTTTTAGACAGATGCATTTTAAACACTTACCTTGGCCCTCATGAGGATTGAGCATCGTAAGAAATGAAATTAAATGAACGAGATGATAGAATTGTAGCGGCTCACTCCTCCACTACCGCCAGACTGTCGACTCTCTCTTTACTACCACCAACACCAGAGCTCTTAAAGCTTTTCCTCAACACACTGAAGTGGTGCCAAACGTCATGTCACATTCCGTTGTAGGGAAGGCGGGTCATGGCATTGGCAACGTTCCAAAATTGCTTTTGGACTGAAATTACTGTTGAAATGGATAGCTACTCATGTATAGAAGGGTGTTGAAACGGAAAGGTTACTGTTGAATAGAATAAACCTACCAAAGAATATGTTGAAATTGAAAGCAATACTTTCTTCCAAGAAAAATAAAGCTGTGCTAATCAAAACGGATCAGCAGGACAGGTTGAGACAAGACACAATAATGTCAGACCTGACCTACGGAACATATTTTAAAAGGTCACATGACTGGATAGAATTATTATTGTTTTAAATGATCACGGCACACATTTGGTTCAGTGTTGCCAACTTAGCCACTTTGTCGTAAATAAATACATTTAAAAAAATAGGACAGCCAATAGCTACTTTCCTTACTGAGGAGTTGGCAACACTGATTTGGTTGACTCATAAGACCTTCGCCTCCTGAGTCTGTACGGGAGTTGCAGCGATGGGACAAGACTAACTACCAATTTGATATCACGAAGTTGTGTTATTTCATAGTTTATGTCTTCACTATTATTCTACAATGTAGAAAATTGTTTAAAAAAAATAAAGAAAACCCCTTGAATGAGTAGGTGTGTCCAAACGTTTGACTGGTACTGTATCTAGCTTGGTTGTAGAAGGCTACAGTAGGCTTGTATTGCAGTAATGTTACAGTAGCTAGCTAAGTTACACTTTTACTGAATGACTAGCTAGTTGTGCTTAGAAATTGATAAATGAACATGTCACACATTCATGCAGCTGTGGTGATGTCACTTTTTTTGTGTGGTTATCTAGCTACCTTCTTTAAAGAGTGAAAATACTTCAGCCTTTATCCATACCAGCAGGTCTCCCATGAAAAAGTCATGTTGACTTCAATGGGACAATCATAATTAAATGGAGAGCCACAATTAAAGCTAGTGTTCTGTGTATTCTCACTAGATAGAAAATTTTCCACTGAACTACACACTTCTCTAAGTAGTATTAATACTGTAGTATTAGCAATCACATGAGACACACCTGGTCTCATTCATTTACAGACATTACTTAGATTGAGAATGATTTCCATATCTGTTATGTAACTATGTGTTGTTGTTTTTAAAACACACAGCAAACCAAGAGCTGTCACCATTGTGGGTGGCCCGAGTAGAAAACGGTGGTACGTAATCTCATTCAAATGTAAACTCATTCATAAAACGTGATCACTTCATTTACTGTGTGGATATCTTTAAGTCACGCATAGTTTATGCTAACATTCCATTGCCTTAGGTCCTCCATTTTTCCGAACGTGCAGCCGTCTTACCCTAACAGGAAGGACCAGAGAAAAGTGTCGGCTTAAGGTATGACTTCGTATTGAGTAAAATGAAGATCATAGTTAGTGACTAACATTCATAGTGGAACTTCAACAGGCTTAGTCTACACTCAAGTGGAACAACGGATATGCAATGCATTTGTCAACAACGGTGGTGCCAATTAATGCATATCACAACGGTCGAAGGGTGCGTACATACTTGCTGTCGCGGCCGTTTAAAGGAGTGGACCAAGGCGCAGCGTGATTTGAATCCATTCTTCTATTTATTAAACGAAGAACACTTAACAAAACGTGAAGCCAATGCAGTGCTCACAGGCAACTAAACAAGGACAACTACCCATAAAACCAACTTGTAAAATGGCAACCTAAATAGGCTCCCCAATCAGAGACAACGATAAACAGCTGTCTCTGATTAGGAACCCACTCAAGCCACCATAAACCTACATACCCCTAGACAATTCAAAATCCCCATAGATAACCAAAAAAAACTAGACAAGACAAAAACCCTAGACAATACAAAAACTAAACAAACCACCCCTTGTCAGACCCTGACCTAACCAAATAATAAAGAAAGCACATAAAACTAAAGTCAGGGCGTGACACTTGCAATGTAACCTACACCCGTTGTTAAACTCAAGTGATGACTAAGCCTTTAGATCAGGGCTCTCCAACCCTGTTCCTGGAGAGCTGATGTCCAGTAAGTTTTCACTCTAAACCTGTTCCTGGAGAGCTACCGTCCAGTAAGTTTTCACTCCAACCCTGTTCCTGGAGAGCTACCGTCCAGTAAGTTTTCACTCTAAACCTGTTCCTGGAGAGCTACCGTCCAGTAAGTTTTGACTCCAAACCTGTTCCTGGAGAGCTACCGTCCAGTAAGTTTTCACTCTAAACCTGTTTCTGGAGAGCTACCGTCCAGTAAGTTTTCACTCTAAACCTGTTTCTGGAGAGCTACCGTCCAGTAAGTTTTCACTCTAAACCTGTTTCTGGAGAGCTACCGTCCAGTAAGTTTTCACTCTAAACCTGTTTCTGGAGAGCTACCGTCCATTAAGTGTTCACTCTAAACCTGTTCCTGGAGAGCTACCGTCCAGTAAGTGTTCACTCTAAACCTGTTTCCGGAGAGCTACCGTCCAGTAAGTGTTCACTCTAAACCTGTTTCCGGAGAGCTACCGTCCAGTAAGTGTTCACTCTAAACCTGTTTCTGGAGAGCTACCGTCCAGTAAGTGTTCACTCTAAACCTGTTCCTGGAGAGCTACCGTCCAGTAAGTTTTCACTCTAAACCTGTTTCTGGAGAGCTACCGTCCAGTAAGTTTTCACTCTAAACCTGTTTCTGGAGAGCTACCGTCCAGTAAGTTTTCACTCTAAACCTGTTTCTGGAGAGCTACCGTCCAGTAAGTGTTCACTCTAAACCTGTTTCTGGAGAGCTACCGTCCAGTAAGTTTTCACTCTAAACCTGTTTCTGGAGAGCTACCGTCCAGTAAGTGTTCACTCTAAACCTGTTTCTGGAGAGCTACCGTCCAGTAAGTGTTCACTCTAAACCTGTTTCTGGAGAGCTACCGTCCAGTAAGTTTTCACTCTAAACCTGTTCCTGGAGAGCTACCGTCCAGTAAGTTTTCACTCTAAACCTGTTCCTGGAGAGCTACCGTCCAGTAAGTTTTCACTCTAAACCTGTTCCTGGAGAGCTACCGTCCAGTAAGTGTTCACTCTAAACCTGTTTCTGGAGAGCTACCGTCCAGTAAGTTTTCACTCTAAACCTGTTTCTGGAGAGCTACCGTCTAGTAAGTTTTCACTCTAAACCTGTTCCTGGAGAGCTACCGTCCAGTAAGTTTTCACTCTAAACCTGTTTCTGGAGAGCTACCGTCCAGTATGTTTTCACTCTAAACCTGTTCCTGGAGAGCTACCGTCCAGTAAGTTTTCACTCTAAACCTGTTCCTGGAGAGCTACCGTCCAGTAAGTTTTCACTCTAAACATGTTCCTGGAGAGCTACCGTCCAGTAAGTTTTCACTCTAAACATGTTCCTGGAGAGCTACCGTCCAGTAAGTTTTCACTCCAACCCTAATCCAGCACACCTGATTCTAATAATTACCTGGTTGATAAGCTGAATCAGGTTAGGTACCACTAGGGTTAGAGCGAAAACCTACAGGAGGGTACCTCTCCAGTAACAGGGTTGGAGCGAAAACCTACAGGAGGGTACCTCTCCAGTAACAGGGATGGAGCGAAAACCTACAGGAGGGTACCTCTCCAGTAACAGGGATGGAGAGCCCTGCTCTAGAGGTTGTGTAACTCCACATGATTAAGCCTATGTCAACACAGATCTGAATGTTTCATATCCTTTTACCATATACAGTTGATAGTAGTTAATGCCAAAGCTAATCACTGAATTTCCTACTAAAAGGACTCGGTCAGGTTGACAAACCGCTGTGTAATATAAACACTCACCAGGGGTTGTCATGGTGAAACACTGAGCAGTCGGGAAAAGCTCATATTTTGCATTTAGTGGCTGTACGCAACAAAAAAGAACCAGCACAGCAACATGATTACACAGTTCACTCTCCACCTCTCAGTCACACAGTTCACTCTCCACCTCTCAGTCACACAGTTCACTCTCCACCTCTCAGTCACACAGTTCACTCTCCACCTCTCAGTCACACAGTTCACTCTCCACCTCTCAGTCACACAGTTCACTCTCCACCTCTCAGTCACACAGTTTACTCTCCACCTCTCAGTCACACAGTTCACTCTCCACCTCTCAGTCACACAGTTCACTCTCCACCTCTCAGTCACACAGTTCACTCTCCACCTCTCAGTCACACAGTTCACTCTTCACCTCTCAGTCACACAGTTCACTCTTCACCTCTCAGTCACACAGTTCACTCTTCACCTCTCAGTCACACAGTTCACTCTTCACCTCTCAGTCACACAGTTCACTCTTCACCTCTCAGTCACACAGTTCACTCTTCACCTCTCAGTCACACAGTTCACTCTTCACCTCTCAGTCACACAGTTCACTCTTCACCTCTCAGTCACACAGTTCACTCTTCACCTCTCAGTCACACAGTTCACTCTTCACCTCTCAGTCACACAGTTCACTCATTACCTCTCAGTCACACACTACGCTCACTCACATAGTTTAGCTTTATGCTTATTCAAATTTAAGGTAATCGGACCTCTATTTCAGGAGAGGAATGATAGTGGTTCTCCCTACAGGCTGTCCTGTTCCGTTCCCCTTTAGCACCAGCTCTAACAGTGGTTCTCCCTACAGGCTGTCCTGTTCTGCTCCCCTTTAGCACCAGCTCTAACAGTGGTTCTCCCTACAGGCTGTCCTGTTCCGTTCCCCTTTAGCACCAGCTCTAACAGTGGTTCTCCCTACAGGCTGTCCTGTTCCGTTCCCACTTAGCACCAGCTCTAACAGTGGTTCTCCCTACAGGCTGTCCTGTTCCGTTCCCCTTTAGCACCAGCTCTAACAGTGGTTCTCCCTACAGGCTGTCCTGTTCTGCTCCCCTTTAGCACCAGCTCTAACAGTGGTTCTCCCTACAGGCTGTCCTGTTCCGTTCCCCTTTAGCACCAGCTCTAACAGTGGTTCTCCCTACAGGCTGTCCTGTTCCGTTCCCACTTAGCACCAGCTCTAACAGTGGTTCTCCCTACAGGCTGTCCTGTTCCGTTCCCCTTTAGCACCAGCTCTAACAGTGGTTCTCCCTACAGGCTGTCCTGTTCTGCTCCCCTTTAGCACCAGCTCTAACAGTGGTTCTCCCTACAGGCTGTCCTGTTCCGTTCCCCTTTAGCACCAGCTCTAACAGTGGTTCTCCCTACAGGCTGTCCTGTTCCGTTCCCCTTTAGCACCAGCTCTAACAGTGGTTCTCCCTACAGGCTGTCCTGTTCCGTTCCCCTTTAGCACCAGCTCTAACAGTGGTTCTCCCTACAGGCTGTCCTGTTCCGTTCCCCTTTGGCACCAGCTCTAACAGTGGTTCTCCCTACAGGCTGTCCTGTTCCGTTCCCCTTTAGCACCAGCTCTAACAGTGGTTCTCCCTACAGGCTGTCCTGTTCCGTTCCCCTTTGGCACCAGCTCTAACAGTGGTTCTCCCTACAGGCTGTCCTGTTCCGTTCCCCTTTAGCACCAGCTCTAACAGTGGTTCTCCCTACAGGCTGTCCTGTTCCGTTCCCCTTTGGCACCAGCTCTAACAGTGGTTCTCCCTACAGGCTGTCCTGTTCCGTTCCCCTTTAGCACCAGCTCTAACAGTGGTTCTCCCTACAGGCTGTCCTGTTCCGTTCCCCTTTAGCACCAGCTCTAACAGTGGTTCTCCCTATAGGCTGTCCTGTTCCGTTCCCCTTTAGCACCAGCTCTAACAGTGGTTCTCCCTATAGGCTGTCCTGTTCCGTTCCCCTTTAGCACCAGCTCTAACAGTGGTTCTCCCTACAGGCTGTCCTGTTCCGTTCCCCTTTAGCACCAGCTCTAGCAGTGGTTCTCCCTACAGGCTGTCCTGTTCCGTTCCCCTTTAGCACCAGCTCTAACAGTGGTTCTCCCTACAGGCTGTCCTGTTCTGCTCCCCTTTGGCACCAGCTCTAGCAGTGGTTCTCCCTACAGGCTGTCCTGTTCCGTTCCCCTTTAGCACCAGCTCTAACAGTGGTTCTCCCTACAGGCTGTCCTGTTCTGCTCCCCTTTAGCACCAGCTCTAACAGTGGTTCTCCCTACAGGCTGTCCTGTTCTGCTCCCACTTAGCACCAGCTCTAACAGTGGTTCTCCCTACAGGCTGTCCTGTTCTGCTCCCCTTTAGCACCAGCTCTAGCAGTGGTTCTCCCTACAGGCTGTCCTGTTCTGCTCCCCTTTAGCACCAGCTCCTTCCACAACAAAATAGGTCCCCTGTCACCTGCACTTAAACAACATATAGCCTCGACAATTAAACGATGCCATTTGAGGATTTTTCTGCCGCTGCCTTCTTTCAATGGGAGTTGTAGGCGTGTCGAAGCAGAAAAGGGTAGTGAGGAAGGAGCGAACAGAGGGAAACGTGTGAATACGTTTGTTGTACAAAGGATTGTGCTCCAACACTATCACAAATATGACTTTTTGATTTCATTGAAGTAAACATCAAAGTGATCTTCTTTTTGAGTTGCTTTGATGTTGTCTTTATAAATAAGTTACATGATGTTGTCTTTATGAAAAGGATCCATGCATTTTGATTGTGCTACAACGCTCATAAATATGACTTGATTTCATTCAATTAAACCTCAACGTCAAGCAATATTCTCTTTTATTTTGTATTGTCTTTATATGCATTAAAATGGAAAATGCAATGTCCTCCAAATGCAAGACGTCCTCCAGCGATTTCTGAACTTTTACATTTGAAAAGCGATAAACATTTAAAAATATTTTTTATTAACCTTTATTTAACGAGGCAAGTCAGTTAAGAACAAATTCTTATATACAACGACGGCCTACCAAAAGACAAAAGGCCTCCTGTGGTGGGACGGGGGCCTGGGATAAACTTAAAAAGAGATATATATATAGTACAAAACACACATTACGACAAGAGAGACACCACAACATAAAGAGAGACCTGAAGGCAACAACGTAGCATGACAACACAGAATGGTAGCAACACAACATGGCAGCAGCACAACAACACGGCAGCATGATTTTAAGTACATTTTAAGTAAATCAGCTGTTAAATTAGGTGAAAAGGAGACGAGTGCCGTTTTAAGATAATGCATTTACATGCATTATCATTCACACATCAAACTGTTTGTTAGCACCACTAATGGGCCCTGGTGAAAACTAGTGCACTAGGCAGGGAATAGGGTTCCATTTGGGACGTAAGCAGAGTGTGGGGGGCTGTAGCTGCAGTGCTAGTTGACTAGCTGTGTGTGGATCTGTGGCACTGGAGCTGTCTTATGTATCCGTAGTTCTCCTGTGATGGTGATTTTCACTTTATCACATAACCTATTTTGGTGGTTGCGGATGTGTTATTAGCGATTGTGGGCGGGTCGAACAAACATCTGACCCGCGCGTCACTAGTTTGGAGGTTCGTACCGCAGAACACAAGTAAAGCCATGGAAACCTAGCAAACTCAGATGACCTGGTGCCATCTTGCTTCTGACACCAGTGTAGCAAATAGAAAAAGAGAGTAGACTAATCTGGTCTAAAACCCCTGACTCCTAGTACTTATCGGCTTCCAAAGTCAGCCGTGCTATTGTAACCAGTCAAATTTTGAGTGATTAAAATACATTTTTGTAAGCCTGATTTTGTCTGATTATTTTCTACGTTTTATATGTTCTCCTGGAGTTGTTCTTTTCTAGTCTATCGCTCTGATTCTATTTCATTCTTTCACTTTATTACCCAGAATTCCGTTCCAATCTCCTCCCCTTTTCTCTGGCCTCAACTACCTGTAGGCAGCATACAGCCCTAACGGTAAGTAAGAATGTATATCTGTCATCATCGTTATAAATGTATGACTCTAATCCATTAAAAAACAACGCTATTCATTACATATTCAATCAAACTTTATACATATTTCGTTATTGTTGCTGAACTTTGTAGATATGTGTCACTTTTGTTTCAAGAAAAACGGGCACTGAAATGTCGAATCAAATGGTTACCTAACCTTGTGTTATTCGAATCTGCTCGCTAACAGCTGAGGTCCGTCCAGTTTTGGACACGGTGGTCAGAATGTGAGGCTCATGTATTCCCACTGATCTAACTAGGGAAAAGTTGAAGAACGGGTCGATTCACAGTTTTCGGACAAGATATCTAGTAGTAAACTGTAGTTGAGTGACGTGGCTACACACCACGTTGATACATTGTAGCACAGTAGCGTCCAGTGCATTACTTTTGACAGATTGTGACAAGTAGTACAGTACCGAAGTGGGAACGTTAAACATAAAATGAACACATCTTCAAAAAAATGATGCAGGCACATCAAGCAAGCTGTGCGAAATAGAGCAGCTAGTTAGCGTAGCAAACGACGTAGCAAATACTAGTCAAATCATCTCAAGCAGTGTGTGTTGGCTAGGCTAGCAATCTAGCTACACTAAACGAATATAAACGCAACATGTTTAATGAACTGAAATAAAAGATACCTACAAAAAGCTTATTTCGCTCAATTTGTGTACACAATTGTTTACATCCATGTTAGTGAGCATTTCTCTTTTGCCAAGATATGCCACACCTGTCAATTGGATGGATTATCAAGATGCTGATTAGCATGAGACAATACAAATCAAATCAAGTTTATTTTATATAGCCCTTCGTACATCATCTAATATCTCGAAGTGCTGTACAGAAACCCAGCCTAAAACCCCAAACAGCAAGCAATGCAGGTGTAGAAGCACGGTGGCTAGGAAAAACTCCCTAGAAAGGCCGAAACCTAGAGAGGAACCAGGCTATGAGGGGTGGCCAGTCCTCTTCTGGCTGTGCCGGGTGGAGATTGTAACAGAACATGGCCAAGATGTTCAAAATGTTCATAAGTGACAAGCATGGTCAAATAATAATCAGGAATAAATGTCAGTTGGCTTTTCATAGCCGATCATTAAGAGTTGAAAACAGCAGGTCTGGGACAGGTAGGGGTTCCATAACCGCAGGCAGAACAGTTGAAACTGGAATAGCAGCAAGGCCAGGTGGACTGGGGACAGCAAGGAGTCATCATGCCCGGTAGTTCTGACGTATGGTCCTAGGGCTCAGGTCCTCCGGGAGAGAGAAAGAAAGAGAGAAGGAGAGAATTAGAGAGAGCATACTTAAATTCACACAGGACACTGGATAAGACAGGAGAAGTACTCCAGATATAACCAACTGACCCTAGCCCCCCGACACATAAACTACTGCAGCATAAATACTGGAGGCTGAGACAGGAGGGGTCAGGAGACACTGTGGCCCCATCCGATGATACCCCCGGACAGGGCCAAACAGGAAGGATATAGCCCCACCCACTTTGCCAAAGCACAGCCCCCGCACCACTAGAGGGATATCTTCAACCACCAACTTACAATCCTGAGACAAGGCCGAGTATAGCCCACAAAGATCTCCATCACAGCACAAACCAAGGGGGGGCGCCAACCCAGACAGGAAGATCACGTCAGTAACTCAACCCACTCAAGTGACGCACCCCTCCTAGGGACGGCATGAAAGAGCACCAGTAAGCCAGTGACTCAGCCCCTGTAATAGGGTTAGAGGCAGAGAATCCCAGTGGAGAGAGGGGAACCGGCCAGGCACAGAAAGAATACACAGGTCTGCCTTGTGCTGGGGACATGCATGTTGCATTTATATTTTTGTTCAGTACATATTATTTAGCTGGATGACTTTGCGTCCAAGAGAATAGCCTAATAAGCTCAAATCGGCTGTGTACTTCACATCAACGGAGTTGTGCACTGACTAGTGTGAGTGGACAATAGATCCGATGTCTCTCAAAAAAAAAAATTTAACTACAGATTTCAGCACCCAGAGAATAGCAACAGGACCATTTTTAATAAACTTCATTTTTATATGTCGGAGCTCTAGTCCACCCACACTAGATGCCCACAGTCAACTCCATTGAGGTGAAGTATAAAGTTTAGTTGGCTACCAAGAATCATTCAGTCGTTTCATATAACCAGTAGCTAAACCAACACGCATGACAAGTGGTTGGGGCTCCCGAGTGGCTCAGCGGTCTAAGGCACTGTATCTCAGTGTTAGAGGTGTCATTACAGACTCAGGTTCAATTCAAGGCTGTATCACAACCGGCCGTGATTGGGAGTCCCATAGCGCGGTGCGCAATTGGCCCAGTGTCGTCTGCGTTTTGCAGGGTTAGGCCGGCCATTGTAAATAAGAATTTGTTATTAACTGACTTGCCTAGTTAATAAAAAATAAAACTCAAGGGCTCTACAGTGCTACTATTTTGGTCGCATATGCTCCTACATATTCTGTGCTACCTAGAATTTTATTTGGGAGCACCAGTGCCCCTAGGAAGAACAATCACCCATATACCATTTAGTAGCACAGAAAGAAAATAGGTTCTTCAGGAGATGAGCTCCTTATCCCCTGTATTTTGTAATTGCTGGAAATTCTTATCATTAATACATAGAATATTTTTAATTGCACTCTGAAATTAAATCTAAAATGTCAGTATAGAGCCCTGAACAAGGTGGGTAAAGCTAGTTAATAAAGGGCTGTAAATCCAATGGGAAAGATGATAAGACTGCTTGTTTCTCCAGGCTACTGCTAACAGACTCCTGTTTTCTGTACCTCCAGGCAACATGGCAGCTCTCAGGCCTCTGAAAAGGCCTAAGATTGTCAAGAAGAGGGTGAAGAAGTTCATCAGACATCAGTCAGACCGCTATGTGAAAGTCAAGGTACGGTTCAGACCACAATTACCTGAGTTAGAGTAACGTCTAGTTCAACCCTTTCTACGTGAATGTGTTGAACCAGATTCACATTTATTAGGACGCACGGAAAACAAGTGTTCCTTCTTGGACAAGTTCAGGTGCTCCCTTCATCACAAACATCATCTGATGACGACTCCCTTCCACTAGCTGATCTTTTGACCAATCAGAGCATCTCTTTTGCCCAGAATTGTGCTGTCTGTGTAAACGTACTAGCTGGTTACTGTATTTACAGGATACTGCCTTACTCCTTATCTTACTTCTCCTTTGTAGCAAAACTGGCGTAAACCCCGTGGTATCGACAACAGGGTGCGGCGGCGCTTCAAGGGCCAGATGCTGATGCCCAACATTGGCTACGGCAGCAACAAGAAGACCAAACACATGCTGCCCTCCGGCTTCAGGAAGTTCCTGGTGCACAACATCAAGGAGCTGGAGGTCCTCATGATGAGCAACAAGTAAGATCCCAACCACAGGTGTCTATTTAGTGATGAGCAACAAGCAAGATCCCAACCACAGGTGTCTATTTAGTGATGAGTAACAAGCAAGATCCCAACCACAGGTGTCTATTTAGTGATGAGTAACAAGCAAGATCTCAACCACAGGTGTCTATTTAGTGATGAGTAACAAGCAAGATCCCAACCACAGGTGTCTATTTAGTGATGAGTAACAAGCAAGATCCCAACCACAGGTGTCTATTTAGTGATGAGTAACAAGCAAGATCTCAACCACAGGTGTCTATTTAGTGATGAGTAACAAGCAAGATCCCAACCACAGGTGTCTATTTAGTGATGAGTAACAAGCAAGAGCTCAACCACAGGTGTCTATTTAGTGATGAGTAACAAGCAAGATCTCAACCACAGGTGTCTATTTAGTGATGAGTAACAAGCAAGAGCTCAACCACAGGTGTCTATTTAGTGATGAGTAACAAGCAAGATCCCAACCACAGGTGTCTATTTAGTGATGAGTAACAAGCAAGATCTGAACCACAGGTATCTATTTAGTGATGAGTAACAAGCAAGATCCCAACCACAGGTGTCTATTTAGTGATGAGTAACAAGCAAGATCTCAACCACAGGTGTCTATTTAGTGATGAGTAACAAGCAAGATCCCAACCACAGGTGTCTATTTAGTGATGAGTAACAAGCAAGATCCCAACCACAGGTGTCTATTTAGTGATGAGTAACAAGCAAGATCCCAACCACAGGTGTCTATTTAGTGATGAGTAACAAGCAAGATCTCAACCACAGGTGTCTATTTAGTGATGAGTAACAAGCAAGATCCCAACCACAGGTGTCTATTTAGTGATGAGTAACAAGCAAGATCCCAACCACAGGTGTCTATTTAGTGAGATTTTAGGTTCTGAACAAACAGAGTAAAAACTCAGATGACTAGGGAAAAAAAGCTCAAACCAAGTGTTTTTTTTTTCTTTTTCCACCCCACTGGGTCATACAGCTGCAAAGACAACATACACAACATCACACAAGCACATCTTTATACCTTCTGACTAGGAGGAGTCACCTCCTTGCATGTCTACAATAACCAATCCTTCTCTGGTGTTAGACAGAAACACAGTAGGTTCCTCTTACTGGTATTGTCATGGCCCTGCCTGTCTCTAGGAACCTCATGGCCCTGCCTGTCTCTAGGAACCTCATGGCCCTGCCTGTCTCTAGGAACCTCATGGCCCTGCCTGTCTCTAGGAACCTCATGGCCCTGCCTGTCTCTAGGAACCTCATGGCCCTGCCTGTCTCTAGGAACCTCATGGCCCTGCCTGTCTCTAGGAACCTCATGGCCCTGCCTGTCTCTAGGAACCTCATGGCCCTGCCTGTCTCTAGGAACCTCATGGCCCTGCCTGTCTCTAGGAACCTCATGGCCCTGCCTGTCTCTAGGAACCTCATGGGCCTGGAAGCGAGTATGTATGTGTGAGATGTTCTTCGACGTGGCCCCCCCTTCCAGCAGATTCTTCTCTCCTTCTGTTGACCTTGTCTGGAGTTGAGATCAACATCTCTCATGGTCCTGGTTCTGCAGCCACTGGCCTGCCTCATCAAGAACTGAAACTAGACTCTTGTCCTTTGTTCCTAAGGAGGGAGGCATTCACATTCTACAATAATATAGGGCCATATTTGAACAGAATATGAACTTTCTGCACTTTTTTTTCTCACTCATTAATTTTCCATATCACTTCCCACACATCAAGTTCCTCTTGACCCTTCCTTGACCCCTAATATATACATTACTTATGCATATAAAGAAATCAGTATGGTAACATGAATGAGTATATTTCAAGATAGAATCCAACAGGTGAAATGTTGTGTTGCAGATAGAAATGTAATGAATAGAGCTGACATGATTCCCTATTCTGCATGAGACAGAAATAGCAAGAGTAGAACATACTATCTGAACGCTCTGTAACGTAGAACAGGCCACTGACGGCTGTATCTGGCCTGGTGCTGCGTTCAGATGGCGCAAACTTGAGGAATGTTCAATTAGATGCCTGCTATTTACGGAACAAACATGTCTCCTACGTGTAGAATAAGGAGTCATGTTGGCTTTAGTCATGACTTATTGGTAATGTTTCACAACGTTTTCCTATTGAACACAGCCCAGATGTCAGACTCATGATACAGCATATGGTGCAATGTTATGGTTGACTTGAGTCAATATTGTACGTGAATTAAGTCTTTTTTTGGACGTTAGCTTCATGGTTGCACCATTACTACAGCAAAAAGAGCTTGCTTCTAGCCCAACCACGGCAAAAGATCGGACCAATATTACTGACCTATATTACCGGTGCAACATTTTTATCTTCCTCCAGCGAATCACTGGGAACACATTTTACATGTGCAACATGGTTCTAAAATTACTCGCAGTGTTAACCATTTGCTTACACTTTGTTCAGTCATCTTACCTCATTGGCTAGCTAGCTAACAACCTGGTAACTGTACCAGTATAGCCAAACATTTGGGGCCACAGAAAAGGGATAGCTTCTTCAGGAGACCAACGAATGAATGACATCTCTTTTGCATGTCATCACAGACCTGATATTTTTAAAGAGACAGTGTACCATTTTTTTTCTCAATGTAACGCATCTCAAAAGAAAACTAGTGCTTTTACACAATGTAGAAACCTTTTATTCCACATGACTTTGTAATTTCAATGGCTGGTATTTGTATTAACATTTTAGCTTTTATAATGAACAAAACTTTAGTTTCTAAGACACAACAAGAGTTCATAGGCTGTATCTCAGTAAAAAAATGCAAATGTCATGCGATGCTCCTGACTTTAATCTGGATCCTTGTTTGTGTGTCCTAGCCTGGTGGAACCAGCCTGATCTCTCAATAGCTCATATCCTGAAACAAAATATGAATGTAGCAGTCTGTCTGCTTGACCAGGCTATGTGGGTAAAGTGGTGTCCTGCGTAAAGCGGTGTCCTGCGTGGTTATATAATCCCCTGGAGATATAGTAGCGTCTGACTCCTCCTCTGGGTGGTCTGACTCCTCCTCTGGGTCGTCTGGCTCCGCCTCTGCCCCTATGTCATCATGGCCTGCTGGGTCGTCCATATTCATGCCACGGGTTTGAACAAGGAGGGAGTGCACGGCAGAGGAAGTACCCATTCTACCCCTAGCTCTCCCTGTAGCCAGGAGGTGGAAGTTAACCTGCTACAACGTCATGTCATAAAGGCCATGTTTCAGACCGTCTGAAAAACAGACTTGAACTAGCTTGACTGAACTCTGATCTTTATGGATTCTAAGGCTTTACTTGGTGTGGAATAATGTCATGTTCCACAATAGATGTTTCATTGATGGGATGCATGGCTCTTCAAATTGATTTGTTTGAACGGGTGACATCCAGGATTGGTCAATTCCATTTAATTAATTGAAAATGGAGGATGAGTAAGCGAGAGGGTTCACTGACGTCAAAATCTGTCCATGATAAGCAGACCGCCTTGCCTTCCCGTCTTCTGGACAACGACTCCCATTGTTAGGGAGGAGACGAGACCATCTTATCATTTATATACAGTATCTCTGTTAAAAAGCATTGAAACATAATTTCAGTATACTTCCTGAATGAAAATGTAATTGACCCTAACCCTGATGAGTCGTTTCCCTCTTTTGTCTGTTACTATAACCTTTCCCTTGTTCTCCACAGGACCCATGCTGCAGAGATAGCCCACAATGTGTCATCAAAGAACAGGAAGTTGATCGTGGAGAGGGCAGCTCAGCTTGCTATTAAGATCACCAACCCCAACGCCAGGCTACGCAGCGAGGAACACGAGTGACCTAGACCCACCTATTATCTATTTATTGTTTGTTCAATAAATGATCTATACGTGTAAATAGTATTTGCCATCTTGTTTGCCCGTTCATCAATGTTTTGTGTGGGGGGGGGGGCTTAATGAAAGTCTTAAGTTTCACACACTAGATGGTGCACAGTTAACAAATTAACTAAACATTTGTTTATTTGCAATGTATTTGTTGGGAATACTGTATCAACATCACAGCTCTACAAAATGGTGCTGAATATCACCGGCTTTGAAAAGTCCTTTTTAACAAGTATTACCTGAATGTCAAGAAGGCACGTTTTCAACTCAACGTTGATTTCAAGGTAACTAGTGGCACTAAATATATTTTTCAAAGTCCTTTTAATATCACATGTTTACAACTTTCAAGGCAGAATAGGAATAATTTCTGAGGCAGTGAGTATGGCCTATGACAGCCATGTAAAGGCATCTATCCAAAACTACAACTACCTGGTCACAGAGTAGTAGGACTGTCTTTTTATTTAACCAGGAAAAGTCCATGGATCTGTAGGGTCTGTAGCCTTCCCCAATCGGTGAAAGGGGCCTGAGAGCTTTCAGGCCGTTGTTCCCAGCCTTGGTGACCACCAGCACTTGGAAGAACTCTAGGATGGCGGAGAGAGACCCTCATTGGAGCGACTGGGGAATGAACCAGATGCAACACCCCAGGTAGGACAGTGTTCCCGATCTTGGACAGGGAGGAGGGGCACACCTTAGCCATACAGGTGATGAGTATCACTGCCACCTGGGATATGTGCATATTGCTCTCCTCAATCAAAGCAGGTAGCTTTTTGAGCACGGCATCGATCATGGGTGGCTTTAGGCTGTTGTTCGTCACGATCAAGTTGAGACCGATCGGCATGCTCAGCTTGAGGGCGCGTTGGTTCTTCCCGGGGAAGGAGCCCAGGATGGGGATGCCCTCTGTGAGTAAAGGTCAGAGGTCAATCCTAAGGGGCAATGCGGAGATGAGAGTCATGGTCTTCACCGCTGTCAACCTGGGAAGAGAATAGTAGAGAAGATACTACTATGGTGCCCTTAAGCAAGGCACTTAACCCCCAGAAATAGCTCTCCATCCAGGGAAGCTGCACCGCGTTGGAGGGATGGAGCAGTTTAGGGGTCAAGGTACATCAGCAGAAGATGTTACCTTGGATACTGATGGTCCGCCTCTCTACCCTGCCTACCTGGTGATCTCGTTCTTCAGCAGATTATGTTACCTTGGATACTGATGGTCCGCCTCTCTACCCTGCCTACCTGGTGATCTCGTTCTTCAGCAGATGATGTTACCTTGGATACCGATGGTCCGCCTCTCTACCCTGCCTACCTGGTGATCTCGTTCTTCAGCAGATGATGTTACCTTGGATACCGATGGTCCGCCTCTCTACCCTGCCTACCTGGTGATCTCGTTCTTCAGCAGATTATGTTACCTTGGATACTGATGGTCCGCCTCTCTACCCTGCCTACCTGGTGATCTCGTTCTTCAGCAGATGATGTTACCTTGGATACTGATGGTCCGCCTCTCTACCCTGCCTATCTGGTGATCTCGTTCTTCAGCAGATGTTACCTTGGATACTGATGGTCCGCCTCTCTACCCTGCCTACCTGGTGATCTCGTTCTTCAGCAGATGATGTTACCTTGGATACTGATGGTCCGCCTCTCTACCCTGCCTATCTGGTGATCTCGTTCTTCAGCAGATGTTACCTTGGATACTGATGGTCCGCCTCTCTACCCTGCCTACCTGGTGATCTCGTTCTTCAGCAGATGATGTTACCTTGGATACTGATGGTCCGCCTCTCTACCCTGCCTACCTGGTGATCTCGTTCTTCAGCAGATGATGTTACCTTGGATACTGATGGTCCGCCTCTCTACCCTGCCTACCTGGTGATCTTGTTCTTCAGCCTCTCCAGGAAAATCTAGGTATCCTAGGTGACACATGTGACCCATACAAGAAATGTCCCTCTCCTTCACTTCCTGGTCTTTGTCTGCAGCCTTCAGCCTCTTCGGGGTGCCAGCGAACAAGTCCTTCACGTAGGGCTTGACGTCAAATGTAGAAGCAGGTAGTTTGTCTAGAATAGAAGATAATTGATACTTTATTGTCCATTTGGCTGTAACAGAAATCGGGACAAACACGTTGAGAGGTAAAGGGTCAGACACGGCGCAGCATCCATGGATGGAGAGCTATTTTGGGGGTTAAGTGCCTTGCTCAAGGGCACCATGGTAGTGTCAGTAATGATCTGACACCAGCAGCTATCCAGTTGCCAATTCAGTCCCCACTTTTTCATCACCCGGGAGATGAACCACAACCTTTTTATCCCTGGTCCACCTCTCTAACCTCTGGGCTACTTACCGCCTAATGGGTGTCTGATCTTAACCATCTGCTGAGTGACAAGTAGGGCCTCGGAGGTGATCTTATAGAAGGGGTCCTGCACACACTGCACCGCCGTGGGCAGAATTACCTTCATGAGGCTGGAAGACGTCAGGAGGGTGGATGCACAAGAGGGCATAGAGGGCATTGATCTTCATGTTGGACGAGGTAGACTTCTCTGAGTAAATGATACCTGAAGAGAGGTTAATATGAATGTCAAGTTGACTTCTTGGCATTGTACCAATAGACATCGTAACACTATTTCCTTTTTAACTTACTGTAGGTAACTATCTAGGGACAGGAAATAGTCCTGTACATAGAAGAAATGAACAATTGTTGTAGCCTATCACTACAGTAGGCCCAGAGTTTTTCTAGGAAGAAGAAATAAACAATTTTACCTTTAGTAGACAAGTCAGTTAAGAACAAATTCTTATTTACAATGATGGCCTACCCCAGCCAAACCCGGACGACGCAGTTGAGATACAGCCTGGAACTAAACCAGGGTCTGTAGTGACGCCTCTAGCACTGAGATGCAGGAGCCCCCTGAGTAAAGGGAGGATGAGAGGAGAGTTGAAAGTGGGTGATGGATTTCAAGAACTTGGACGTAGACTAATACAAAAAGGAAAACCTTTGAATAGACAAACACCACCCCACCTAGCTAAGGCTACGATAGACAAACACCACCCCACCTAGCTAAGGCTACGATAGACAAACACCTCTCCACCTAGCTAAGGCTGCGATAGACAAACACCTCTCCACCTAGCTAAGGCTATTATAGACAAACACCTCTCCACCTAGCTAAGGCTACGATAGACAAACACCTCTCCACCTAGCTAAGGCTACGATAGACAAACACCTCTCCACCTAGCTAAGGCTACGATAGACAAACACCTCTCCACCTAGCTAAGGCTACGATAGACAAACACCTCTCCACCTAGCTAAGGCTACGATAGACAAACACCACCCCACCTAGCTAAGGCTACGATAGACAAACACCTCTCCACCTAGCTAAGGCTACGGTAGACAAACACCTCTCCACCTAGCTAAGGCTACGATAGACAAACACCACCCCACCTAGCTAAGGCTACGATAGACAAACACCTCTCCACCTAGCTAAGGCTACGATAGACAAACACCTCTCCACCTAGCTAAGGCTACGATAGACAAACACCTCTCCACCTAGCTAAGGCTACGATAGACAAACACCTCTCCACCTAGCTAAGGCTACGATAGACAAACACCTCTCCACCTAGCTAAGGCTACGATAGACAAACACCTCTCCACCTAGCTACGGCTACGATAGACAAACACCTCTCCACCTAGCTAAGGCTACGATAGACAAACACCTCTCCACCTAGCTAAGGCTACGATAGACAAACACCTCTCCACCTAGCTAAGGCTATGATAGACAAACACCTCTCCACCTAGCTAAGGCTACGATAGACAAACACCACCCCACCTAGCTAAGGCTACAATAGACAAACACCACCCCACCTAGCTCAGGCTACAATAGACAAACACCACCCCACCTAGCTAAGGCTGCGATAGACAAACACCACCCCACCTAGCTAAGGCTACGAGAGACAAACACCTCTCCACCTAGCTAAGGCTACGATAGACAAACACCACCCCACCTAGCTCCGGCTACAATAGACAAACACCACCCCACCTAGCTAAGGCTACGAGAGACAAACACCTCTCCACCTAGCTAAGGCTACGATAGACAAACACCACCCCACCTAGCTCCGGCTACAATAGACAAACACCTCTCCACCTAGCTAAGGCTACGATAGACAAACACCTCTCCACCTAGCTAAGGCTACGATAGACAAACACCACCCCACCTAGCTAAGGCTACGATAGACAAACACCTTTCCACCTAGCTAAGGCTACGATAGACAAACACCTCTCCACCTAGCTAAGGCTACGATAGACAAACACCTCTCCACCTAGCTAAGGCTACGATAGACAAACACCTGTCCACCTAGCTAAGGCTACGATAGACAAACACCTCTCCACCTAGCTAAGGCTACGATAGACAAACACCTCTCCACCTAGCTAAGGCTACGATAGACAAACACCTCTCCACCTAGCTAAGGCTACGATAGACAAACACCTCTCCACCTAGCTAAGGCTACGATAGACAAACACCTCTCCACCTAGCTAAGGCTACGATAGACAAACACCTCTCCACCTAGCTAAGGCTACGATAGACAAACACCTCTCCACCTAGCTATGGCTACGATAGACAAACACCACCCCACCTAGCTAAGGCTACGATAGACAAACACCACCCCACCTAGCTAAGGCTACGATAGACAAACACCTCTCCACCTAGCTAAGGCTACGATAGACAAACACCTCTCCACCTAGCTAAGGCTACGATAGACAATGCTGAGCACTTGTTGGCTGGTTTTCCTTCACTCTGCGGTCCAACTGATCCCAAACCATCTCAATTGGGTTGAGGTCGGGTGATTGTTTCCACCCATTCTGTAGTGTACAGGTCTGAATGCCTAGATTGTGCAATGATGTCATAAAGGCAAAGGGTGGCTACTTTGAAGAATCTCAAATACTAAATATATTTTGATTTGTTTATTAACACTTTTTTGGTTACTACATGATTCCATATGTGTTATTTCATAGTTTTGATATCTTTACTATTATTCTACAATGTAGAAAATTGTAAAAATAAAGAAAAACCTTTGAATGAGTAGGTGTGTCCAAACTTACTGCTTTTGACAGCTACTGTATGTCCGCATCACGCTTTGAAGCAGCTATGAACTATCAGCAGTCAGTCAGGGGGGCCTAGTATTAGTATTGGGAGAATCATTGCCTAAGTCAGTGCTAGTAAGAAAATATATGTTTTGTGTGCGTGTGGGGGGGGGGGGGGGGGTCAGACGTTTTCGTAAGATAATATTAATGCTCTTACCACATAGCTCTTCAGCATGATATCCCAACTGAAATGAAATATGATTAAACTTCCAAGCAGTTTGAATAGCCTAGTATCAGTATTGGGAGAATCATTGCCTAACTGCAACAACTCGCTGTGTCAAACTGAATAATCAACCCAACGCCCACTGTCCTATTAACAGTGATCATACTCATGTCTGTGACATCAAACATATTGCATGTCAGACCTTGTTTATGTATATGTCAGGGTCCATGCACAACATCTGTATTGCACCAGAGGTAGTTAGTTACTGTACATCATTTCCCTCTGTTCCCTGGGCAACAACAGAGAGATTGTGAATCTAAAACATTGACAGTAACATAATAACTATTATTCTATTACATTCTATTATTCTATTCTATTATTCTATTTTTAACTTACTGTATAATCTATAATTCTATTACATTATATTATTCTACGATTCTATTACATTCTATTTTAATATTATGCTATTACATTCTATTATTCTATGACATATTATTCAATTACATTCTAATAGTTTATTACATTCTAATAGTTTATAATTACATTACATTCTATAATTATATTATTCCATTACATTCTATTATTCTATAACATTCTATTATTATATTATGACATTACATTCTATGATTCTATTACATTCTATTATTACATTATGCTATTACATTCTATTATTCTATGACATAGTATTCTATTACATTCTAATAGTCTATTACATTGCATTCTACAATTATATTATTCCATTACATTCTATTATTCTATTACATTCTATTATTATATTATGACATTACATTCTATTATTCAATTACATTCTATTATTATATTATGACATTACATTCTATGATTCTGTTACATTCTATTATAATATTATGCTATTACATTCTATTATTCTATGACATTATTCAATTACATTCTAATAGTTTATTTCATTCTAATAGTTTATAATTACATTACATTCTATAATTATATTATTCCATTACATTCTATTATTCTATAACATTCTATTATTATATTATGACATTACATTCTATGATTCTATTACATTCTATTATTATATTACCAGAATAGGTGAGAAAGGTTCTGGACTACTTTTAAAGCCACTAATAAATTATCATAAAAGTAGGCAAACATACTTAGTGGCTGACAAAGGAAAAAATGACAGTCATTGTTGATACATTATTACTGTCATTCCACACTCAAACTAGCATTGCAAAGCAGTCTGCTTTCTTATCGAAAGTCTTTGTCCGTGATGTCATTTTTACCAATGGATTGGAGATGTTTTATGAGATATTCGACATCTTGACTACCAGTTACAGTCATTAAATATGATAAAAGTTATGGATAAAAACTTCGAAATAGTGGAGCAGAAGTTTCAGCCGGAGAACATGGCAATATTTTTTAAACTAGGCAATTCAGTTCAGAAGAAATCCTTATTTACAATGACAGCCTATCCCGGCCAAACCTGGACCAACTGTGCGCCGTCCTATGGGACTCCCAATCACAGCCAGATGTGATGCAGCCTGGATTTGAACCAGGTACTGCAATGAAGGCTCTTGCACTGAAATGCAGTGTTACTGTGCCACCCGGGAGCCCCTAGTTGGAATATAACTTAGACCAAGAACAAACTTGGAAACGACACTTGCACGGTGCTTTATAAATAAGCACCACTGTGTTATGAGTAAAATTAATTTGTCGTTTCTACTGCCACCAAGTGGAACTAATGCTCACCACATAGGTACTTATTTTTCACAGAACTGTTTGTAAGCGAAATGCTTGTTTCAACCGGAACCTTGGTGCACGCACACGGAAGTTGTTTTTTTCAGTGGTTGTGAAGTTGTTGCCACGTCGGTTCAGAACGTCGTTCTTGATACATCGTAAAACCGAGATACTTTGATAACGGGGTTACACGTCTGGCAGTGCAATTTCTCTGTTTAGGGACAAACTCATTACGATAATCTTCAATCATGGTGAGTAACATCATTTCTGGTATTTCTGACTGCAATTGTTAGCCGGTTAGCAAGGTAACTGATAACGTTAGATAGCTAACGCTAACTTGTCAAGTTGCTAAACTGAACAAGTGTGTTTTTATTAGGTTGTACTAATTGTTTCCTACTTAATAGACTATTACACCTACAGTAATATGTTACAAGATCGTGTAATGCTGTTTTATGCAATAACGGTATCTCTACGATGTGTTAAAGCTTTTATCTAGCTAGTTAACGTTAGCTAGCTAGATTGTGTAGCTAGCAAAGTTAGATTTAGCTAACTAACGCAGCGTTAGCTTTTTAGACTGGCGTTCTATCAAATAATCTCTCACTTCTTGTTTCATGAAATATAGGTTTCCGTCATCAACACGGTGGACACCTCCCACGAGGACATGATCGTAAGTAGTTTCTTATGTGACAGCTACTAGCTAACGTTAACTAGCTACTGTCATTTAGCTAGCTGACTTGAGTTTGAATGGATTGTTATTTTAATGTCCCGTAAATTCAACCAGCTGTAGCAAATTACTATATATCAACTGAATGTACTTTATTTATCCCTGATTTAATCTAATGTTAGTAGCTAGCTCACTCCATTTTGACTAATCTAACGTAATAATTGCAACCTTTGACCTCTTATGACATGCTCTGTTGTGTTTTAAGCATGATGCCCAGATGGATTATTATGGCACCAGACTGGCCACCTGCTCTTCTGACAGGTCTGTCAAGATCTTCGATGTTAAAAACGGTGGACAAATCCTAGTGGCAGATCTGAGAGGGTAAGACGTGACTCTGCTTGATTAGAGCTTTTAAGGTTGACTCATCGAAAGGAAGTTGCCATGAGCAGCACCACAGATATTGCAATGATCGACATGCAACACTTATTTTCCAGCCCACAAAGATTGAACTGCCATGTCCCTGTTTCATCTCCTCTCTCCATTACCTGTGAAGTGCTGTATCCAGACACTCATTTTACTGTCTGCCTCTATCTCCTCTCTCTGCAGCCATGAGGGTCCTGTGTGGCAGGTGGCCTGGGCTCACCCCATGTACGGCAACATCCTGGCCTCATGTTCCTATGACAGGAAGGTGATCATATGGAAGGAAGAGAACGGAACCTGGGATAAGATGTACGAGTACACTGGACACGACTCTTCAGGTAAGAACATTCCCGGTAAATCACTCACAAATTCAATTCATATTTTACGTCATTTCGCAGATGTTCTTATCCAGAGCGACATACAGTACAGTGAGTTCATACAGTTTGGTATGTATGGTTTGAATATTTTCAATGATCTTATTGAAAATGTATAAATGGAGTTCTTTAAACCTGGTGCTTGGGACCCACAGGGTATGCAACATGTTGTTTAGTTTCACTTTCGATCAAAGCCCTATTCAGAACCAGGGAGGAATAACACTGCAATTAAGCATTGTCAAAAGCTCTGTGTTTTTAGTGTATATTAATGAGTACTTCCTGGCTTCCTTGTGTCTTCAGTGAATTCAGTGTGCTGGGGTCCCTATGACTTTGGTCTGATCCTGGCCTGTGGCAGCTCAGATGGAGCCATCTCATTGGTCACCTGCTCTGGGGATCAACAGTGGGACATTAAGAAGATCAGCAATGCACACACAGTGAGTAACTAACTACTGTTTTCACTTTCACTTGTAAACCGACATTAAGTCTTTTCTCTAGGCCTGGGTTAATATGAATAAACCCCACATTAAATTGTCACTGTCTGTTGTGACAGTCCTTCTGTGGTAGCTTGTCATAGTCCTAATTGAGTTCATATGAATTCATGTCCATGGTCTGTACATGTGACTGTGTATTGTAACCTAACCCCTCTGTCCTGTTAGATTGGCTGTAATGCAGTGAGCTGGGCTCCATCTGTGGTGCCAGGTAGTCTGATAGACCAGCCCTCGGGTCAGAAACCCAACTTCATTAAGAGGTTTGTCTCAGGAGGCTGCGACAACCTGGTCAAACTCTGGAAGTAAGTAGCAGACGATTGGAGGGTGTCTTATCTTCTGCATGGCCACTCTGCCATAAAGCTCAGATTGCTGAAGTGCTGTAGAGACTTCTCCCTTCTGGCAGGTCATTGGGTTCTTGGTCACGTCCTTCTCGCCCGGTTGCTCAGTTTGGTTGGACAGCCAGCTCTAGGCACAGTCTGGGTAGTTCTGTATTTTTCCCAATGATGGAGACCACTGTGCTCTTGGAAACTTTCTACACACACAGATTGTTTTATACCCTTCCCCAGATATGTTTTACCCTTCCCCAGATATATGCCTCATCACAATTCTGTCTCTGAGATCTATTGACAGTTCCTTGGACTTCATGGTTTAGTTTCTGCTCTGACATGCACTGTCAACTGTGGGACCTTATATAGGCAGGTGTGTTTCTTTCTAAATTATGTCCACACAATATAATTGGCCACAGGTGGACTCCAATCAAGTTGTAATGACAGCTCAAGGATGATCAAAGGAAATTGGATGCACCTGAGCTCAATTTGAAATGTCATAGCAAAGGGGTATAAATACTTAGTTTCAGTCAAAAGTTTGGACTCCTACTCATTCAAGGTTTTTTAAATATTTTTACTCTTTTCTACAATGTAGACTAATAGTGAAGACATCACAACTATGAAATAACACATATGGAATCATGTAGTAATCAAAAGAGTTATAAATCAAAATGTATTTTAGATTCTTCAAAGTAGCCACCATTTGCCTTGATGCCAGCTTTGCGCACTCTTGGCATTCTCTTAACCAGCTTCACCTGGAATGCTTTTCCAAGAGTCTTGAAGGAGTTCCCACATATGCTGAGCACTTGTTGGCTGCTTTTCCTTCACTCTGCAGTCAAACTCATCCCAAACCAACTCAATTGGGTTGAGGTCGGGTGATCTGATGCAGCACTCCATCACTCTCCTTGGTAAAATAGCCCTTACACAGCCTGGAGGTGTGTGGGGTCATTGTCCTGTTGAAAAACAAATGATAGTCCCACTAAGCGCAAACCAGATGGATGGCGTATCACTACAGAATGCTGTGGTAGCCATTCTCACTTTTTTTGGTTATTACATGATTCAATATGTGTTATTTCATAGTTTTGATGTCTTCACTATTATTCTATAATGTAAAAAATTAAGAAAAATCCTTGAATGAATAGGTGTCCAAACTTTTGACTGGTACTCTATGTAAATTAAGATATTTCTGTATTTCATTTTAAATAAATGTGCAAACATTTCTAAAAACATGTTTTCACTTTGTTATTATGGGGTATTGTGTGTAGATGGGTGAGAAAAAAATCAACATAAGTCAAGGGGTACAGTGAAGGCACTGTATTGTTCCATGAAATCACTCAAAATATTTACAATTGACTTACTTGCAGTAACATATTTTATCTTTGTAATAACAACTTGATATAGTTATAACTGTGTGAACAACTTTATGTAAGGTGTTATCAAATAGGTTCCTATGGCAAGTGAGGAGTTTGAATAAAATGGCTGCCAGACAGGTTTGTATGTCTTCTATCTTAGAGAGGAGGATGGCCAATGGAAGGAGGACCAGAAGCTGGAGGCTCACAGTGATTGGGTCAGAGATGTAGGCTGGGCTCCCTCCATAGGACTACCCACCAGCACCATCGCCAGCTGCTCTCAGGTAACCTACCGTCAGAGGAAAAAACATTGTATGGCTTTTACAGATGTAGGATCTTTATTTGATTACCCTGTTGCAGGTTAACTTTCCTGCAATAAATGTGTAGTGTATTTGAGGTTTAAAATGGCTTTTGAAGTTTAATTTCCACTTGTACATTTCAGACTTCATTTTCTCTTCCCCTACAAAAATATCCATGAATTTGAATCAACATAGTAATTCACATTTCCTGTTGCTGCAGGATTTCTTTCCTCCTTTAGCAAACTGTCTCAAATTAAGATATTTTATTTGGATCCCAATTAGCTGTTGAACAAGCAGCAGTGCGGTCGTTCCACAAAAATGTTATTTTAAGTGTAAATTTTCAACAATATTGAATTTTAAAAGCCTGAAATTCAATGAAGTGCACTTTAATATAGACCACACAGAATTCAATAAATTCATTTTTTTCTGTATGAATGAAGGCTTGTTAAAATGCTAAAATTCAGCATTTTGACATTTCCCTCCTTCAACCCTGTGTCACTTCTAGGAAGATTTCAACACACTTTTATCCAAAAATGTCTCCCAAGTTTCACCATCATTGTAAAGGCCTAGTTATTTTTCTGCTTTGAGTCATTTCTGAAGATCACTATTTATATTAATTATTAATGTGATTAGCAAATGCCTTTATGTTTGTCCCTCGTTTTAATGCCAACCTCGTTATCTTCTTATGGGCAGGTGGGATGGTAGCGTCCCACCTGGCCAACATCCGGTGAAATTGCAGAGCGCGAAATTCAAACTACAGTTTTTTAAATATTTAACTTTAATAAAATCACAAGTGTAATACATCAAAATAAAGTTCTTGTTAATCCAGCCGCTGTGTCAGATTTCAAAAAGGCTTTACGGCAAAAGCATACCATGCGAATTATCTGAGGACAGCGCCCCGCATAAAAACACATGAAAAACATATTTCAACCAGACGGAGAATCATTATTGTCTTTACCGGAGAAAAATACCAAAGAAGGCGCTCTCTTCCACGCGCTTGGAAACACTACCGCCAAAATGGGAGCCACCTAGAAAAATTACAATTTCTGGCTCATTTTTCCAAAAACCAGCCTAAAACTCTTTCTAAAGACGGTTGACATCTAGTGGAAGCCCTAGGAACTGCAATCGGAGGACTTGGCCTTATAATAAAAGTGATAGCCATTGAAAATAGTGGTAGGCTGATTTTTTTTTGTCCTGGGGTTTCGCCTGCCATATCAGTTCTGTTATACTCACATACATAATTTTAACAGTTTTAGAAACTTTAGAGATTTTTCTATCCAAATCTATTATATGCATATCCTAGCTTCTGGGCCTGAGTAACAGGCTGTTTACTTTGGGCACGCTTTTCATCCGGACGTCAAAATACTGCCCCCTACCCAAGAGAGGTTATACAAACAATTTACCCCTTTCAAATAATGGACCATTCCACCAGATTAAATGATTCACAGCGTTGTTTGGGTCCTCTGAACAGTATGGTGGTCTATTTTATAATTGTTTTATCATCTTTGACTAAGGTGGTAAAGCTCAACGTGTCAACCCTGTTCGCTCAGTTAATGTTAGGAAACCTTGAATTTGATTTAACTTTCATCACGTGTGGAACATATGTATAATTCCTAATTTCATGAACACCATGTGGTCCCATGCTCTGCACCACATGAGGAGTAATGGCTGATCTTCACAGATAAAGTTAGTTAGTTGGGCCTCTAACAGGGTTGACAAATAACAGGTTTGTGGTTTTAGGTTTGATATTACGTTGATTTGTACAAGGATATTTTATCAATGAGAAAATGTTAGATTTATCTCAAACATGCTTTTATTTAAGTTAGACAGTTGCACTACGTCCAGAAAGTATTCAGACCCCTTGACTTTCCCCCCGTTTTGTTAAGTTACAGGCTTATTCTAAAATTGATTCTCATCAATCTCCACACACACTACCCCATAATGACAAAGCGAAAACAGGTTTTTAGAATTTTATTTGCAAATGTATTCAAGATAAAAAAAACAAAAACAGAAATAACTTATTTACATAAGTATTCAGACCCATTGCTATGAGACTTGAAATTGAGCTCAGGTGCATCCTGCTTCCATTGATTATCCTTGAGATGTTTCTACAACTTGATTGGAGTCCACCTGTGGTAAATTCAATTGATTGGACTTGATTTGGGAAGGCACACACCTGTCTATATAAGATCCCACAGTAGACGGTGCATGTCAGAGCAAAAACCAAGGTGAGGTCGAAGGAATTGTTCATAGAGCTCCGAGATAGGATTGTATCGGCACAGATCTGGGGAAGGGTACCAAACCATTTCTGCAGCATTGAAGGTCCCCAAGAACACAGTGGCCTCCATTCTTAAATGGAAGAAGTTTGGAACCGCCAAGACTCTTCCTGGAGCTGGCCGCCCGGCCAAACTGAGCAATCAGGGGAGAAGGGCCTTGGTCAGGGAGGTGACCAAGAACCCCATGGTCACTCTGACAGAGCTCCAGAGTTCCTCTGTGCAGATGGGAGAACCTTCCAGAAGGACAAGCATTGTTTCTCAACCATGTGAAACAAGATTCTCTGGTCTGATGAAACCAAGATTGAACTCTTTGGCCTGAATGCCAAGCATCACGTCTGGCAGAAACCCGGCACCGTCCCTACGGTGAAGAATGGTGGTGGCAGCATCATGCTGTGTGGATGTTTTTCAGCTGCAGGGAATGGGAGACTAGTCGGGGTCGAGGGAAAGATGAATGGAGCAAAGTACAGAGAGATCCTTGATGAAAACCTGCTCCAGAGCACTCAGGACCTCAGACTGGGGCGAAGGTTCACCTTCCAATAGGACAACGACCCTAAGCACACAGCTAAGACAACGCAGGAGTGGCTTCGGGGACAAGTCTCGCAATGTCCTTGAGTGGCCCAGCAAGAGCCCAAACTTGAACCTGATCGAACATCTCTGGAGAGACCTGAAAATAGCTGTGCAGCGATGCTCCCCATCCATCCTGACAGAGCTTGAGAGGATCTGCAGAGAAGATTGGGAAACTCCCCAAATACAGGTGTGCCAAGCTTGTAGCGTCATAACCAAGAACACTTGAGGCTCTAATCGTTGCCAAAGGTGCTTCAACAAAGTACTGAGTAACGTATCTGAATACTTATGTAAATGGAATATTATTTCATTATAAATATGCAAAAATGTAAACCTGTTTTTGCTTTGTCATGATGGGGTATTGTGTGTAGATTGAGGGGGGGAAAACTGTTACATTACAGCCGTATTCTAACATATGTGGAAAAAGTCAAGGGGTCTGAATACTTTCCGAATGCATTGTACATAAGTGTCTGTAACGGGGTCGATAGACAGTGTGGTACAATGCAGATAAAATGCTCTTAGTTCATTTTAATGCCTAAGATGGGAAAATGTGTTTTTCCGTAGGCTAAACATATCCGCCATGCAATTGAATGTTTGAAAGAAGAGATGGTTGAAAGTGAATTTCTTAAAAGTTTGCCTGTCCAAAAGGCACCTATTCGTGTAATGAACCAGCTATTGTTCCTGGGGTCCACAAGATCTTACATTGTTTGTGATTTTGGCTCATTTCATATCACCAACAAACTGCTCACAGTCAATTCCATTTTGATTGTTAGAATTACAATAATTCTAAAAGTGTCTGTTTTATTTAACATTGGGATGTTTTCATTTTCATTGACAGTAAAAGGCACTCCTGAATTGAAATGGAACTGTTTATATCATCTTTTTAAAATGTTTTGGCGCAATTTGTCGTTGCCTGGTCTGCCAGTGAGTATTTATGACCTTTACCTCAGAACAAAAACACCTAACACAAAACCTCTCTTGCTTGTCTGCGTGCAGGACGGCAGGGTCTTCATCTGGACGTGTGACGACCCTTCAGGCAACACGTGGACGGCTAAACTCCTCCACAAGTTCAACGACGTGGTGTGGCATGTCAGCTGGTCCGTCACTGGAAACATCCTGGCCGTGTCCGGAGGGGATAACAAGGTCAGTACACACACAGTCAGTGGTGACTCTTTTACTAGGCAGCTGAATAAACTTGATCCTCAGCAATGTATCATTTATACCACTTAGCAGATACTTTATGCAAAGCGTCTGAAAGTACAGCAAGTTTATACATCAGTGCTGTCACAAATGATCCCCTTGGTTACCTGTCCTTCTTGTCCAGATGACGTTGTGGAAGGAGTTGGAAAGACTGCCTGTGTTGTTTTCTGATGTGTATTGTTGTCGGCTGTCTCCAGGTGACGTTGTGGAAGGAGTCAGCAGACGGCCAGTGGGCCTGTATCAGCGACGTCAACAAAGGCCAGGGAGCCGTATCGTCCATCGCAGACGGCGCGACGAACGAGCAGTGATCCAGGCACAGACGGACATTCCACTCCTCCTCCTACCCCCACAGAGAATGAATGGGCTACTACTCCAGAGACACTTCTACCATCTAGCATAGTCCCAGATCTGGGCTAACTACCACCTGTTAAACTCCATAGTGGCCCCTCTCTCTCTTTCTCTTAACAGACTTTAAGACCATATTTTATGATGAAATTTCGCTAAAGACCGATTTGAGGTTTCATCGTTCAGTTTACGATGATCCAGATTGAAATGGTTACCATTGAGTGAAACTACCTTAATTAAAACCTGCTCAAAACATCCATAGATTACATACTTGCTTGTCAAAAATAATGTTCTGTCAAATATGAAACTGTTTTTGTGAAAGATTTTCTTCCAATTGATTGTTAGAAACAAGAATGTTATGTTCATATTTCAAATAATTAAAAAGAACTTCAAGGAAAAGCTGTTTCCCCAAAAGCTCAGCTATTTCTTCTATGATTGATCAGTCAGGGAGGGACAACTCCAGTCCTCAGGATCAGTCAGGGAGGGACAACTCCAGTCCTCAGGATCAGTCAGGGAGGGACAACTCCAGTGCTCAGGATCAGTCAGGGAGGGACAACTCCAGTGCTCAGGATCAGTCAGGGAGGGACAACTCCAGTCCTCAGGATCAGTCAGGGAGGGACAACTCCAGTCCTCAGGATCAGTCAGGGAGGGACAACTCCAGTCCTCAGGATCAGTCAGGGAGAGGGAACTCCAGTCCTCAGGATCAGTCAGGGAGGGGCAACTCCAGTCCTCAGGTGCCTCTTTGGTGATGCTGCTGACACAGACCTGACGCTAATAATCAACAAATCATGGTCTCCAGTTTAGAATAGGATTGGTTTAATCAGGTGTGTTAGCTAGGGCTGGGGAAACGTGACACCAATCAGGCCCGAAGACAGGAGTTGCCCATCCATCCATCCCTGCATCAGATGGTCAGTCAAGGCCAGCAACATCGACCTGTGGGAAAACCTCAAGGTAAACCAAAGAGAGGGAGACATGAAAAACCTGGAGGTTGCGTTCCAAGCAGCAGAAGCAGACACTGGCATGGGGGTGTGATGAGATAGAAAAGACAGTACAGAGTGTTAGGGAGGAAACTTGTCCATGCTCTCTGGGAAGTGCCAAGCCTGTAAGTAGATATGACCACATTTAAGGAAATACTTTATTGAAGGGTACCTAGTAGGCACGCAATGATTGGTTGATGACCAATAGCGCATGTGGTCATGTGAGTGAGAGGTGCGTGGCGGTTGGCAGCCGGGAGAATGGAATTATGTACTACCTACATAAAGACTTTATAACCAATTCAAAACTCACTTTCATTCCTACAGATGTATGTGTTAGTGCTTCCCACACCGGTACTATGTGTTGGTTTAGAATACGGTAGTGTTTCTTTAATGTGGGACACTAGTACCCCTGAGGCCACCTGCAGATGGCCTAGCCACGGCTATCCTGCAAGAACGTGATCCTTTTGTTTTACTTTCCCCAGGACCTTAGAGTGAGTCATGTCTCTGGCACACTAAATCAACGTCAACATCATCACCATTATCGTCCTTTTCTCTGAGAGAAAAGTGATGGAAATGCTACTGAAGTCATCTTTGAAGATAACCTGTTTAGCAGTGCCCTATCATAGCTATAAAGGCCTATAAGTGTGTGTACGAGTGCGTGTCTCACGGTTTGTGTGTGTGGATTCTGCCTCTACGCACTACTGATGCCAGTGAGATGTCAAACCGAATAGCCTACCGGCAGCGACTCTGTTCCGGAGTGTTCCCGTTCCGAGGCATGCAGGCAGCAGCGCGAATCATACACTTTGCCAAACACATTAGTGACCGAGAGAGCGTAACCTTTGAGTCATGCTCTCAGTCTCTCTGCTTCCCAAGCGGTGTGTGTTTGTGCAACGAGTAACGGACTACCTCTCCAAAATCTACCAACGTCCAACGGTCGAAAAAAAACGTTTTCTAACACTTCCCGGGACTCACTTGCACTTGTTTTTTCATTGAAGTGCCGCAGAGGGAATTAATAGGACGCTTATTGCATCGCACACTGCTGTCTATAGGCTAAACGGAAGAGAAGTACCCGTTTATGAGCATTCTCCTCCTCAACATCGTTTGTTTGCCTTACTACAACAGACCGCTGTCATCTTTACCGACATGCCGGGTTGGAGAAGAAACCTGACTTTATGTCTGCAGAGAATGCACGAAGAAGGTAAGACAAAGGTTTTATTATCTAAAGAAAACATTATGTTTCACTTGAGGTAATGTTCAGTGTGTGAGTGTGACATTTCCTTGATCCTCTCCATCCTAGACATTATACACAATATCTAAGTGGAATCAGGGGCTGTGTTGTTTGATGTCGAATCTGGTTGACATAAAGCTTGACGTCAAGAGCCACTTCTCAGTTTCTTGACACAGAGCTAAGCGCTGCTTTAAGCACGTGTCATTATGATTTTCTTCCGCGCTACAGTTGTGTTTGTCACAGGCAGGCCGATGCCTGGACCGTGTTTATTGATTAGGATTTGTATTGATTATGACAGCTTCTGTAGCCTAGCCTTGGGTTCACAGATTGTGTAGTTCCGTTGTCAGGTGTGGGTCATGTTTGTGTGGTGTGTGTGTCCGTTTGACTTTGCAGAATAAATGACTCTGTTAGGATGTGTAACGTGTCATTATCCACAACCTGGTCTCATAGACTAGATGTAACATACTAAACATAAATCCGGGATACTCAAATTTGTATATGTTAAGTTTGGTGTGGTTACATGAGACAGACTGTTACTTAAAGGTAAAAACGAAAGGAGTGTGGTTGGTCCTGAAGCTCTACCGACCCAATGTTTGTATGTTCGAATCTCATCATTGAAAACTTTAGCATTTTAACTAATTAGCAACATTTCAACTACTTACACATTTTCAAAACCTTGCTACTACTTAACATGTTAACTAGCTAACCTTAAAACCCTTTAACGTAACTCCTAACCTAAGTGTTCGCCACCTAGCCACATAGCTAACGTTAGCCACAACACATTGTAATTCATAACATATTGTACGTTTTGAAAATTCATAACATATATTTACAATTTTTAGCAAGTTAGTAACAAGTCATATGGATTTACATACAGAATAATACGAAATGCTCTGAGACCAGGTTGTTATGCATGGTCCTGATTTTGGTCCACCACTTCATTTGAGATAAGTGTTTGAGGAACATCTGGTTACAGTAGAGATACAAGTGCCTAATCGTATGGATTATTGGTGAAACCTTTAGCATCACTGTTGCATGTATGTGCCACAGATTTGTTGCCTCTGGACTTTGCTACATTGGTGTCGGAGGTGGGATTTTGAGCACGAGCACTGTGTGTGTGTCAAAGTAAATCAGAATGGTTGGTGAGGAACAGATCCTAAACATAGTTAAATAAAGGTTAAATACATTTGATTTGATTTTATATCAGTCAGTAGTCATCGAGGTGCTGTTGAGATTGAATGGTTGGAGTGGTTGGTTTCTGTCTCTGTGTAGAGAATGATATTGTGAGAAAAGTAGAGTGTTTTATTCGTTATCAAATAAGTGGAGATATCCCATAAATCAGCAGAATTGGATCAAATAGGTCTTTCATTTTTAAGAGGGTGAGTGTGGGTGTCCATGTGCTTGTGTGTGTGAGAGAGAGAGAGAATGTGTGTGTGTGTGTGTGTGTGAGGGAGAGAGAGAGAATATGAGTGTGTGTGTGTTTTAAGTGTACTTTCTAATCAGAGCAGAGAGGGGGACTGTCTGAAGGTGTCCCGATCTTATCTTTAGGCCAGAGGAGCACACATTATCTCTCTCTCTCTCTGTGTGTCTGTCTGTCTGTCTGTCCTGGAGGATTTTCAGCGTAGAGCTTGACCAGAGAGCAGCTTTTCTTCCTGTCTGTTATCAGAGATGAATGGTCTTAAAGGAGAGGTGTACTTCATTGGAGTGTGAAGCAAACTCTATTAACCCGGAGTTATCTTGTCTGGCTCCTAACTGGCATACTATTCCCTAGAAAGTGCACTACTTTTGAACAGAGCCCAATAGGTCCTGGTCAAAAGTAGGGCACTATAAAGGGAAGTGTGTGCCATTTTAAAAGAGCTGATATGTTTCTTCATGTCTCATGATTCTGGTGGTTTCTTTTCAGTTTTGGACGGATGGATGTGTTTCTGTTTTCTTCCACTGAGCCAGAACCATCTTGGTAAACCTGGGTGGTGCGCCTGGCTATAAAAATGAGCAAACAGACTTAAACTTGTTTGCGAAATGCGCCAAAAGTTGGTACTCTTATCTTATCCTACTCTTTCCCTGCCTGTCGCCTTTACCTCTCTAACAATACCGCTACAAACTGATGTTAAGGTCAGCGCAGATCTTCATGGCAGATTATTCCTCCAAGCACTTCTCCTTCCAGTGATGTCGATGCAGAACACGTAATATTCTTCTAGAAGCTCATGGGAAATGTTATTTGATGTTAAATATCACCATAGGAAGATATATCTCTACATCAACAGTGTTTATTATGCTGTTAATCTGTTAATCTAGGTGATAATTAGCATAATAAAGATGTTAGAAACATGACTGCGGTACTGCTACATCTTACAGGTCCAATAGCATTGGATTGGCCAATAGAGATCAGAACAATCTCTCTCTCTCTCTCTCGCTCTATTCTCTCTCTCTCTCTCTCGCTCTCTCTCTCTCGCTCTTTCTCTCTCTCGCTCTATTCTCTCTCTCTCGCTCTATTCTCTCTCTCTCGCTCTATTCTCTCTCTCTCTCGCTCTTTTCTCTCTCTCGCTCTCTCTCTCGCTCTTTCTCTCTCTCGCTCTATTCTCTCGCTCTATTCTCTCGCTCTATTCTCTCTCTCGCTCTCTCTCTCGCTCTCTCTCTCTCTCTCTCTCGCTCTCTCTCGCTCTCTCTCTCTCTCTCTCTCTCTCTCTCAATTCAATTCAAGGGCTTTATTGGCATGGGAAACATATGTTAACATTGCCAAAGCAAGTGAAGTAGATAATAAACAATCTCTGTCTTTGTTTGATCTTAATGATTACTTTCTAAATATTACCAATGTATTTCCTGACCTACAGCTGAAATAAACCTGAATAAGAGCAGCATCACTTTTCCTGTTATATTGTAGTCATGACTCATGGGATCTATAAACCTGAATAAGAGCAGTATTACTACTCCTGTTGTGTAGTATTAGTGTAGTAGCATTGGTAATGTAGTAGTGGTAGTGGGATATACCACAATGTAGTATTAGTGTGGTAGCATTGGTAATGTAGTAGTGGTAGTGGGATATACCACAATGTAGTATTAGTGTAGTAGCATTGGTAATGTAGTAGTGGTAGTGGGATATACCACAATGTAGTATTAGTGTAGTAGCATTGGTAATGTAGTAGTGGTAGTGGGATATACCACAATGACTGAAGCTAGACAACTATCCCAGCTAGACATTAGATACGATGACACCAGAAAAATCCAAGGTTTCACCTTTAGTGGCAGACATTTTGGAGATACAGCTTGATGTTAGACATTTGCTGTCTCTTTGGCTGTCTCATTGGCTCTCTCACCGGCTGTCTCACCAGCTGATCAAATCGTTCATCTGTCCAAATTACAACAGAAGTACCTGCTATTCTCTCTTACCTACTTAACAACCAAAATGTCAAGTGTCCCAGCTAGGTTGTAAAGCCAAGGTTGCATCCCAAATAGCACCCTATCCCACATAGGGCTCTGTTCAAAAGTAGTGTACTATATTAGGGGATAAGGATGCCAATTGGGACATCTCTAGTCAAAAGTACTGCACTATATTAGGGGATAAGGGTGCCATTTGGGACGTCTCTAGTCAAAAGTAGTGCACTATATTAGGGGATAAGGGTACCATTTGGGACTGAACCCAAGAGTCAGTCAAGTGTTTTAATGTGAAAATAAAGCTGTTACCCATTTCACTTTTGTTTATCAAGCTCTCTACATATGCTACTTAATGCCATTAGAAATCTCTGGATGAACATGTTGTGTGAATGGACGAATAATTATTAGGCTAATCATGTTCATAAACTCATGAGTGTATGCTGTTGTAATTATTGGGGTACATTCAGCCCTACATGGAACATTAACATAATTGCGCTGTCTTGTCAACACAGTTTTAGGTTTTATGACAGTGTTGAGTTTAGGAGGTGTATTCGGTGCCATTTAAGATGAGGAAGGACAATGATTCTTATTTCTATTACAGCATATTGGATGACTGTCATTCATATTCATTCACCCAGTTTAATGTAACAGTGATTGGTTTAGGCTACTACATAATACTAACGTTTTCTCTATGACCGTCATGCGGTTGATACAACCATGCCTGTGAATGAAAGTGTCACGTTCCTGACCTGTTTTCCTTTGTTATGTATTTGTTTTAGTTGGTCAGGGCGTGAGTTGGGTGGGTTGGTCTAGGTTTGTTTTTCTATGTTGGGATTTTGTGTTCGGCCTGGTATGATTCTCAATCAGAGACAGGTGTGTATCGTTGTCCCTGATTGAGAGTCATACTAAGGCAGCCAGGGTTTCACTGGTGTTTTGTGGGTGTTTGTTTCCTGTGTCAGTGTTTGGGCCACACAGGACTGTTTTCAGGTTAGTCACGTTTGTAGAGTTTCGTAATTTGTAGTGTTTGTTGTTTGTCCATTAAAACATGAATACCTACCACTCCGCATCTTGGTCCGATCCATGCTCCTCCTCGTCTGAGGAGGAGAACGACTACGACAACCTTAACAGAAACACCCACCAAAACAGGATCAAGCGGAGTGGAGAAGGAAGGCAGGAACAACAGCAATGGGGAAAAGAGGAATGGACTTGGGAGGAGATCCTAGACGGTAAAGGACCCTGGGCAGAGCCAGTGGAGTGTCGCCGCCCCAAAGCGGAGCTGGAGGCAGCGAAAGCGGAGAGGAGGTTGTATGAGGCTAAAGCAAGGCAGAGCGGCTGGAAGCCCGAGAGGCTCACCCAAAAATTTCTTGGGGGGGGGCTAAAGGGGAGTGTGGCGAAGCCGGGTTGGTTACCTGAGCCAACTCCCCGGGCTTACCGTGGAGTGAGAGGGCGTCGTACTGGTCAGACACCGTGTTATGCGGTAAAGCGCACGGTGTCCCCAGTACGCGTGCTTAGCCCAGTGCGGGCTATTCCACCTTGCCGCACTGGGAGGGCTAGGTTGGGCATCGAGCCGGATGTCATGAAGCCGGCCCAACGTATCTGGCCTCCAGTACGTCTCCTCGGGCCGGCGTACATGGCACCAGCCTTACAGGTGGTGTCCCCGGTTCGCCTGCATAGCCCAGTGCGGGTTATTCCACCTCGCAGCACTGGCAGGGCTACGGGGACCATTCAA
This sequence comes from Salvelinus namaycush, assembly GCF_016432855.1. Lineage (NCBI taxonomy): Eukaryota > Metazoa > Chordata > Actinopteri > Salmoniformes > Salmonidae > Salvelinus > Salvelinus namaycush. The sequence goes on along the minus strand of NC_052326.1, from coordinate 52,062,750 downwards.
CCTGGTAAGGTTGGGGAGGCTCGGTGCTCAAGAGCGCGTGTCCTCCTTCACGGTCCGGTATATCCGGCGCCACCTTCCCACCCCAGCTCAGTACCACCAGTGCCTACTCCACGCACCAGGCTTCCAGTGCGTTTCCAGAGCCCTGTTCCTCCTCCACGCACTCTCCCTATGGTGCGTGTCTCCAGCTCAGTGCCTCCAGTTCCGGTACCACGCACCAGGCCTACTGTGCGCCTCAGCAGGTCAGAGTCGGCCGTCTGCCCAACGCCGCCCGCACTGCTCGTCTGTCCAGCGCCGTCTGAGCTGCCTGCCTGCCCAGCGCCGTCTGAACTGCCTGCACTGCTCGTCTGCCCAGCGCCGTCTGAGCTGCCTGCACTGCCTGCCTGCCCAGCGCCGTCTGAACTGCCTGCCTGCCCAGCACCATCTGAGCCATCCGTCTGCCCAGCGCCGTCTGAGCCATCCGTCTGCCCAGCGCCGTCTGAGCCATCCGTCTGCCCAGCGCCGTCTGAGCCATCCGTCTGCCCAGCGCCATCTGAGCCATCCGTCTGCCCAGCGCCATCTGAGCCATCCGTCTGCCACGAGCCTTCAGAGCCGCCCGTCTGTCCCGAGCCATTAGAGCCGTCCGTCAGTCAGGAGCCGCTAGAGCCGTCCGTCAGTCAGGAGTTGCCAGAGACGCCAGCCAGTCAGGAGCTGCCAGAGACGCCAGCCAGTCAGGAGCTGCCAGAGACGCCAGCCAGTCAGGAGCTGCCAGAGACGCCAGCCAGTCAGGAGCTGCCAGAGACGCCAGCCAGTCAGGAGCTGCCAGAGACGCCAGCCAGTCAGGAGCTGCCAGAGACGCCAGCCAGTCAGGAGCTGCCAGAGACGCCAGCCAGTCAGGAGCTGCCAGAGCTGCCCTACAGTCATGAGCTGCCCTACAGTCATGAGCTGCCCTACAGTCATGAGCCGCCCTACAGTCATGAGCCGCCCTACAGTCATGAGCCGCCCTACAGTCATGAGCCGCCCTACAGTCATGAGCCGCCCTACAGTCATGAGCCGCCCTACAGTCATGAGCTGCCCTACAGTCATGAGCTGCCCTACAGTCATGAGCTGCCCTACAGTCATGAGCTGCCACTCAGTCCGGAGCTGCCACTCAGTCCGGAGCTGCCACTCAGTCCGGAGCTGCCCCTTATCCTGGTGCTGCCCCTTATCTTGGTGCTGCCCCTTATCCTGGTGCTGCCCCTTATCCTGGTGCTGCCCCTTATCCTGGTGCTGCCCCTCAGTCAACTGCTACCCCTCAGTCTGTTACTGCCTTTTGGAATAGCGGGATTGACATGGAGGGTGAATATTGGGAGGAGGCCACGGAAGCGGGGGTTGACTATGGTGGGGTGGGGACCACGACCAGCGCCAGAGCCGCCACCGTGGACAGACGCCCACCCAGACCCTCCCCTAGACTTTGTGCTGGTGCGCCCGGAGTTCGCACATTAAGGGGGGGGTTCTGTCACGTTCCTGACCTGTTTTCCTTTGTTATGTATTTGTTTTAGTTGGTCAGGGCGTGAGTTGGGTGGGTTGGTCTAGGTTTGTTTTTCTATGTTGGGATTTTGTGTTCGGCCTGGTATGATTCTCAATCAGAGACAGGTGTGTATCGTTGTCCCTGATTGAGAGTCATACTAAGGCAGCCAGGGTTTCACTGGTGTTTTGTGGGTGTTTGTTTCCTGTGTCAGTGTTTGGGCCACACAGGACTGTTTTCAGGTTAGTCACGTTTGTAGAGTTTCGTAATTTGTAGTGTTTGTTGTTTGTCCATTAAAACATGAATACCTACCACTCCGCATCTTGGTCCGATCCATGCTCCTCCTCGTCTGAGGAGGAGAACGACTACGACAACCTTAACAGAAACACCCACCAAAACAGGATCAAGCGGAGTGGAGAAGGAAGGCAGGAACAACAGCAATGGGGAAAAGAGGAATGGACTTGGGAGGAGATCCTAGACGGTAAAGGACCCTGGGCAGAGCCAGTGGAGTGTCGCCGCCCCAAAGCGGAGCTGGAGGCAGCGAAAGCGGAGAGGAGGTTGTATGAGGCTAAAGCAAGGCAGAGCGGCTGGAAGCCCGAGAGGCTCACCCAAAAATTTCTTGGGGGGGGGCTAAAGGGGAGTGTGGCGAAGCCGGGTTGGTTACCTGAGCCAACTCCCCGGGCTTACCGTGGAGTGAGAGGGCGTCGTACTGGTCAGACACCGTGTTATGCGGTAAAGCGCACGGTGTCCCCAGTACGCGTGCTTAGCCCAGTGCGGGCTATTCCACCTTGCCGCACTGGGAGGGCTAGGTTGGGCATCGAGCCAGATGTCATGAAGCCGGCCCAACGTATCTGGCCTCCAGTACGTCTCCTCGGGCCGGCGTACATGGCACCAGCCTTACAGGTGGTGTCCCCGGTTCGCCTGCATAGCCCAGTGCGGGTTATTCCACCTCGCAGCACTGGCAGGGCTACGGGGACCATTCAACCTGGTAAGGTTGGGGAGGCTCGGTGCTCAAGAGCGCGTGTCCTCCTTCACGGTCCGGTATATCCGGCGCCACCTTCCCACCCCAGCTCAGTACCACCAGTGCCTACTCCACGCACCAGGCTTCCAGTGCGTTTCCAGAGCCCTGTTCCTCCTCCACGCACTCTCCCTATGGTGCGTGTCTCTAGCTCAGTGCCTCCAGTTCCGGTACCACGCACCAGGCCTACTGTGCGCCTCAGCAGGTCAGAGTCGGCCGTCTGCCCAACGCCGCCCGCACTGCTCGTCTGTCCAGCGCCGTCTGAGCTGCCTGCCTGCCCAGCGCCGTCTGAACTGCCTGCACTGCTCGTCTGCCCAGCGCCGTCTGAGCTGCCTGCACTGCCTGCCTGCCCAGCGCCGTCTGAACTGCCTGCCTGCCCAGCACCATCTGAGCCATCCGTCTGCCCAGCGCCGTCTGAGCCATCCGTCTGCCCAGCGCCGTCTGAGCCATCCGTCTGCCCAGCGCCGTCTGAGCCATCCGTCTGCCCAGCGCCGTCTGAGCCATCCGTCTGCCCAGCGCCATCTGAGCCATCCGTCTGCCCAGCGCCATCTGAGCCATCCGTCTGCCACGAGCCTTCAGAGCCGCCCGTCTGTCCCGAGCCATTAGAGCCGTCCGTCAGTCAGGAGCCGCTAGAGCCGTCCGTCAGTCAGGAGTTGCCAGAGACGCCAGCCAGTCAGGAGCTGCCAGAGACGCCAGCCAGTCAGGAGCTGCCAGAGACGCCAGCCAGTCAGGAGCTGCCAGAGACGCCAGCCAGTCAGGAGCTGCCAGAGACGCCAGCCAGTCAGGAGCTGCCAGAGACGCCAGCCAGTCAGGAGCTGCCAGAGACGCCAGCCAGTCAGGAGCTGCCAGAGCTGCCCTACAGTCATGAGCTGCCCTACAGTCATGAGCTGCCCTACAGTCATGAGCTGCCCTACAGTCATGAGCTGCCCTACAGTCATGAGCCGCCCTACAGTCATGAGCCGCCCTACAGTCATGAGCCGCCCTACAGTCATGAGCCGCCCTACAGTCATGAGCCGCCCTACAGTCATGAGCCGCCCTACAGTCATGAGCCGCCCTACAGTCATGAGCCGCCCTACAGTCATGAGCTGCCCTACAGTCATGAGCTGCCACTCAGTCCGGAGCTGCCACTCAGTCCGGAGCTGCCACTCAGTCCGGAGCTGCCCCTTATCCTGGTGCTGCCCCTTATCTTGGTGCTGCCCCTTATCCTGGTGCTGCCCCTTATCCTGGTGCTGCCCCTTATCCTGGTGCTGCCCCTCAGTCAACTGCTACCCCTCAGTCTGTTACTGCCTTTTGGAATAGCGGGATTGACATGGAGGGTGAATATTGGGAGGAGGCCACGGAAGCGGGGGTTGACTATGGTGGGGTGGGGACCACGACCAGCGCCAGAGCCGCCACCGTGGACAGACGCCCACCCAGACCCTCCCCTAGACTTTGTGCTGGTGCGCCCGGAGTTCGCACATTAAGGGGGGGGTTCTGTCACGTTCCTGACCTGTTTTCCTTTGTTATGTATTTGTTTTAGTTGGTCAGGGCGTGAGTTGGGTGGGTTGGTCTAGGTTTGTTTTTCTATGTTGGGATTTTGTGTTCGGCCTGGTATGATTCTCAATCAGAGACAGGTGTGTATCGTTGTCCCTGATTGAGAGTCATACTAAGGCAGCCAGGGTTTCACTGGTGTTTTGTGGGTGTTTGTTTCCTGTGTCAGTGTTTGGGCCACACAGGACTGTTTTCAGGTTAGTCACGTTTGTAGAGTTTCGTAATTTGTAGTGTTTGTTGTTTGTCCATTAAAACATGAATACCTACCACTCCGCATCTTGGTCCGATCCATGCTCCTCCTCGTCTGAGGAGGAGAACGACTACGACAACCTTAACAGAAAGCTTACAACGTGCACAGGTCGAGAGAGACATGTGGGTAATCAAGTTAAAAGACAGTGACACATTCAATACCGCCTTGCACACTCTTGCCTGCATCTACCTCGTCTAGGGTGTAATCGTTAGTGCAACCGGTGCAAACGATGGTTTCTATTGGACAAATTCAGGTATGTATTTCTCCGTTCCGTTTACTTCTGTTACATTTTTTTTAGTTTTTCAACAGAATCGGTGGAATGATCACACGTAAATACAGTTCACTTTCATAGCAGCCACATACAAACAGCATGCTCTGATAATTCCTTCTCGCATCTATGCGTTTTCCTCCTCTGACCTTTTGCTTGTGGACTTCAGTGCACAACACATCAGCTGTCTGTGAGCAGGCAAAAAAAACTTTCCAAGCCAAACCTTAATATCATAACCGCTAACCGTTACACACAGCCTACATTTGTCACCTTATTAGCTAACGTCATACAGTTGAAGTCGGAAGTTTACATACACTTAGGTTGGAGTCATTAAAACTCATTTTTCAACCACTCCACAAATTTCTTGTTAACAAACTACAGTTTTGGCAAGTCGGTTAGGACATCTACGTTGTGTATGACACAAGTCATTTTTCCAACAATTGTTTACAGACAGATTATTTCACTTATAATTCACTGTATCACAATTCCAGTGGGTCAGAAGTTTACATACACTAAGTTGACTGTGCCTTTAAACAGCTTGGATAATTCCAGAAAATGATATCATGGCTTTAGAAGCTTCTGATAGGCTAATTTACATAATTTGAGTCAATTGGAGGTGTACTTGTGGATGTATTTCAAGGCCTACATTCAAACTCAGTGCTTCTTTGCTTGACATCATGGGAAAGTCAAAAGAAATCAACTGCACATGAGGACAAAGATCGTACTTTTTGGAGAAATGTCCTCTGGTCTAATGAAACAAAAATATTACTGTTTGGCAATAATGACCATCGTTATGTTTGGAGGAAAAAGGGGGAGGCTTATAACCCGAAGAACACCATTCCAACCGTGAAGCACAGGGGGTGGCAGCATCATGTTGTGGGGGTGCTTTGCTGCAGGAGGGACTGGTGCACTTCACAAAATAGATGGCATCATAAGGGAGGAAAATTATGTGGATATATTGAAGCAACATCTCAAGACATCAGTCAGGAAGTTAAAGCTTGGTCGCAAATGGGTCTTCCAAATGGACAATGACCCCAAGCATACTTCCAAAGTTTGGGCAAAATGGCATAAGGACAACAAAGTCAAGGTATTGGAGTGGCCATCACAAAGCCCTGACCTCAATCCCATAGAACATTTGTGGGCAGAACTGAAAAAGTGTGTGCGAGCAAGGAGGCCTACAAACCTGACTCAGTTACATCAGTTCTGTCAGGATGAATGGGCCAAATTTCACTTAACTTATTGTGGAAGGCTACCCGAAACGTTTGACCCAAGTTAAACAATTTAAAGGCAATGCTACCAAATACTAACGGAGTGTATGTAAACTTCAGACCCACCGGGAACGTGATGAAAGAAATAAAAGCTGAAAGTCATTCTCTCTACTATTATTCTAACATTTCACATTCTTAAAATAAAGTGGTGATCCTAACTGACCTAAGACAGGGAATTTTTAGAAGGATTAAATGTCAGGAATTGTGAAAAACTGAGTTTAAATGTATTTGGTTAATGTGTATGTAAACTTCCAACTTCAACTGTAGCTAGTCAATATAGCTACTAGAACTAACACGTTAGTGAACCCGCTACAATCATGCAGTACAGTGTAAATTCAGCAAGCAGTTTAGCAGTTACACTGGTGGGCCCCGGTGGCATTAAATTAATAAAACCAAAACCTTACCTTGACTTAGAAGAGTTCCAGTGTTGGATACACAGGATGGTCCTCCCCTTCCTCCTCTGAGGAGCCTCCACTGGTAGGTGTAGTAGGTATATTTCATCCTCTGTGTCTAGTCTGTCTCCATACTCATGGTTATGATATTGAGCTTTCCAAACCAACAGTTTATTGTTGCAGATGGTGTGTGTGTGTGTGTGTGTGTGTGTGTGTGTTTCTGTGTGTGTGTGTGTTATTTTTGCCCAGACTACCCTGAGGGCATTGCAGCCCCCCGAAGTGAGTCTGTACTATAAAACCACAGCTTGGGATTGTCATGTCTCACTGATCACAATTGGCCACACCTGCTGTTTACGAAGCATGTGACAAATAACATTAGATTTTTTTTAATGTAAGATCGCTAATAACATGTATTTTATAAATACACAGTTGTTTTCTTCTCCATTCTTTCTTGTGTGCATATAAAAGAGGTTATATATATATATACAGTATATCACAAAAGTTAGTACACCCCTCACATTTTTGTAAATATTTAAGTATATCTTTTCTTGTGACAACACTGAGAAATGACACTCTGCTACAATGTAAAGTAGTGAGTGTACAGCTTGTATAACAGTGTACATTTGCTGTCCCCTCAAAATAAATCAACACACAGCCATTAATGTCTAAACTGCTGGCAACAAAAGTGAGTACACCCCTAAGTGAAAATGTCCAAATTGGGCCCAATTAGTCATTTTCCCTCCCCGGTGTCATGTGACTCGTTAGTGTTACAAGGTCTCAGGAGTGAATGGGGAGCAGGTGTGTTAAATTTGGTGTCATCGCTCTCACACTCCCTCATACTGACTGGTCACTGGAAGTTCAACATGGCACCTCATGGCAAAGAACTCTCTGAGGATCTGAAAAAGAATAGTTGCTCTACATAAAGATGGCCTGGCCTATAAGAAGATTGCCAAGACCCTGAAACTGAGCTGCAGCACGGTGGCCAAGACCATACAGCGGTTTAACTGGACAGGTTCCACTCAGAACAGGCCTCGCCATGGTCGACCAAAGAAGTTGAGTGCACGTGCTCAGCGTCATATCCAGAGGTTGTCTTTGGGAAATAGACGTATGAGTGCTGCCAGCATTGCTGCAGAGGTTGAAGGGGTGGGGGGTCAGCATGTCAGTGCTCAGACCATACGCCGTACACTGCATCAAATTGGTCTGCATGGCTGTCGTCCCAGAAGGAAGTCTCTTCTAAAGATGATGCACAAGAAAGCCCACAAACAGTTTGCTGAAGAGAAGCAGACTAAGTCCATGTAGATCACTCATTAGAGGGTCAGTGTTAGTCCATGTAGATCACTCATTAGAAGGTTAGTGTTAGTCCATGTAGATCACTCATTAGAGGGTTAGTGTTAGTCCATGTAGATCACTCATTAGAGGGTTAGTCCATGTAGACCACTCATTAGAGGGTTAGTCCATGTAGACCACTCATTAGAGGGTTATAAAATTACTGGAGGACTCAGAGCAGCACGAGTTCTCTCTCTCAAAATTCAAGCTGCTTTATTGGCATGAAAAACATTGTGTCAATATTGCCAAAGCAACAATGTATACAATATACATTGTAATAAAAAATAAAAAAATAAAACTATAACTAACTTATAACTAAATAACGGTCATCTTCACCATTACATCGGTACTACAACTACTATCATCATTACCACCACTACCACCACCACCATCATTAAACTGCTATCATTACCATTACCACCCATACCACTACTATTTGGAATGATAAACAACAATAATAATAGTAATAACAATAACAGTAATAACAATAACAGTCATAATAAGTAAGTTACTGCTTACTATGCAGATGTTATTATTCAGTGTCCCTCAGGCTATGGCAGGCAAATACATATTTGGCTGCAAGAGGAGCCATTGCTCCTTCGCCCATGAGTATTTTTAGTTTTTCTTCTGGGTTTAATAAGTTAAAATTTGGAATAAATGTAGTCATTTCTGTGAATAATGAATCTCTTGGTGAGGAATATTTATCACAGTAAAGGAGAAAGTGCATCTCTGTTTCTACCTCCCCTGTCGTGCAGTGACCACATACACGCTCCTCTTTGGGTAGCCATGTCTTTTTATGTCTGACGGTTTCTATTGCCAATCGGTGGTCACTCAGCCTGTACTTGGTAAGGATCTGTCTCTGCTTCGTATCTCTGACAGAGTAGAGATATCCAGCCAATTCATATTCTCTGTTTAGGGTCAGATAGCAATTTAGTCGGCTTTGGGATTTTGTTTCATTTTTCCAATGTTGTATATATGAGTCCTTTGATTGGTTCATGATTTTGTTTATTGGAATTCTTTCTTTTGAAGCAGTGCTGGTGTCAGCTTGGTTGGTTAGGTCCAACACCAGCTGACTGAGAGGGCTCGTTTCTGGGCTCAGCTCTTGGGTTTGAAGTGCTTTAAATTGCAGACTCGAATTTGGACTTGAATTTAGATGTAGCCAAAATTTTAATGATCTTTTCTGTATTTTCATTATTACTGGAAAGCGGCCCAATTCTGCCCTACATGGATTAGTTGGTGTATTTCTCTGGACTTGTAGGATTTTCCGACAGAATTCTGCATGTAGGGCTTCAATTGGATGTTTGTCCCACATTTTAAAGTCCAGTTTATTGAGTGGCCCCCAAACCTCACTTCCATAAAGAGCTATTGGTAGGATTACACTGTCAAATATTTTGGTCCAAATTCTAATTGGGATGTTGATTTTGAATAATTTCATTTTTATTGCATTTATTGCATACATTTTTATTGCATGCTCTGCGGGCTTTTTCTTTGAGTGCATTCACTGCCCTATTAACTAAATTTACTATTAAATCTCTCTCTCTCTCTCTCAATTCAATTCAATTCAATTGACTTTATTGACATGGCAAGTTCATTATTACTTACATTGTCAAAGTATACATATCGAAAAATAAAAATCAAATATATATGTATATATATACAAAATATATATATATTTATATATAAATAAATGGTGGGACCAACAGTAATAATAATAGTAGTAGTGGACATGGGATTACCATTAACAACAACTACAACAACAATATTAATCAGAACAACAATACATTAAATCAATGGTAGTAGACCAGTGTCAACATGACTGAGAAGACACATGACCTGGTATGAAAGACAAAACAAAACAAAGCTAAATGGGAAATATTATCAACATTACTTTGCATTTTTCACTGGCTGTCCCTCAGGTTGTGGCAGGAGGACACATATTTGGCTGCCAAAACTGCACATTTTGGCTTTTCACCCAATAAATATTTGATTTTTTCTTCATCTTTTATAGTTTCAAATTCTTTGTATTGAGTTATAATTTTGGGAAAGAAATATGCTCTTAGGTCTGAGTATTTGTCACAGTGTAGTAGGAAATGCACCTCTGTCTCTACCTCTCCCCTGGAGCAGAGTGAGCACAGCCTGTCCTCTCTGGGCAGCCAGGTTTGTCTGTGACGACCGGTCTCTATAGCCAGACTGTGCTCACTGAGTCTGTACCTAGTCAATGTTTTCCTCAGTTTTCTATCAGTCACAGTGGTCAGATAGTCTGCCACCATGCACTGTCTGTTTGGAGCCAAATAGCATTGAAGTTTACTTTGATTTTTTGTGGTGTCTTTCCAATAGGTTATATATTTTTATTTTTGTTTTGTGATGATTTGGTTGGGCCAGATTTTCTGAGGGCTGTCCCGAGGCTCTATGGGGTTGGTTTGGGTTGGTGAACTGAGCCTCAGAACCAGCTGGCTGAGGGGTTTCATCTCTTTTCTCTGGTTTCATCTCTTGACATTGTAGAGCTGTGTGATGGAATGTTTTAGGGTCACTTGTTTTTAGATGGTTGTAAAATTTGATGGCTCTTTTTTCTATTCGAATGAGGAGGGGGTATTGGCCCAATTCTGCCCTACATGCGTTATTTGGAGTTTTTCTTTGTACTTGCAATACAGTCTTGCAAAACTCTGCATGCAATATTTCAGTTGGATGTTTGTCCCATTTAGTAAATTCATTATTAGAGAGTGGACCCCATACTTCACTGCCATATAGAGCAATTGGTTCTATAACTGATTGAAACATTTTGAGCCAGATTCTAATTGGAATTTCAATTCTGATGTTCCTTTTAATGGCATAGAATGCTCTTCTTGCTTTGTCTCTTAGCTCATTCACAGCCATGTGAAAGCTACCTGTGTTGCTGATATTTAGTCCTAGATATGTGTAGTTTTTGGTGTGTTCTAATAGAACTGTGTCCAAATAGAATGTATATTTGTCATCCTTATTTCCCGACCTTTTTTGGAATATCATTATATTTGTTTTTTTTAGGTTAACGGTCAGAGCCCAGGTCTGACAGAACCTGTGAAGACTGTATATTTGATCATTTCATTTAAAATACCATCAGCACCACAGGCCTTTTTGGGTTGGAGATTGCATAGTTTTTCCAATAATTCTTCTTCTGTAATTGGGGTATCCACAGGATTCTGATAGTCTTTGACTGCTAATTCAAGGATTTGTAATTTTTCTTGTATATCTTTTTGTTCTGGGCTCTTTGTTATATTGCTGTAGAGGTTTGCAAAGTGATTTCTCCACATATCCCCATTTTGGATAGCCAATTCCTCATGATGAGGTTTGTTTAATTTATTCCAATTCTCCCAGAAGTGGTTTGATTCTATGGATTCATATGGATTCTATGGATTCCAACCAGCTGATTTCTAATGTGCTGTTCCTTGTTTGTTCTTAGGGTGCGTTTGTATTGCTTCAGTGTTTCCCCATATTGAAGGCGTATATTTTTGTTGTCTGGTTCTCTGTGTTTTTGATTAGATATATTTCTCAATGACTTTCTTAGATTTTTGCAATCATTATCAAACCATTTTTCATTATCTGTTATTTTTGGTTTGCTCTTATGCTTCTTTAGATTAGCCAAGGAGGCTAATTTGTCAAATATAAAGTTTATGTTCCCAACGGCCAAATTTACACCTTCATTGCTGAAGGAGAATGTTAAGGCTAAAAAGTTGTCCAGGAGAGATTGTATTTTTTGGCTACTAATTGCTTTTTGGTAGATGTCTGTACTGTTTGCACTTCATCTATAGGCTTGTTTAGTACCATGTAATTTATTGGGCCATGATGCTTCATGGTTGGGTTCTGCTCTTCTCAGATACACTGTGATTTTACTGTGGTCTGAGAGAGGTGGTAGTGGGCTGACTGTGAAGGCTCTGAGAGACTCTGGGTTTAGGTCGGTGAGGAAGTAGTCTACAGTGCTGCTGCCAAGGGATGAGCTGTAGGTGTACCTACCAAAACAGTCCCCTCTCAGCCTGCCATTGACTATGTACAGACCCAGTGTTTGGCAGAGCCTCAGGAGCTGTACTCCGTTTTTGTTTTTCACTTTGTCATAGTTGTTTCTGTGGGGGTATGTGGGGAGGGAAAGGTTATTGCTTCCTGGTAGGTGTTTATCCCCATGACTGTTAATAGTGTCTTGTTCTTCTGCTATTCTAGCATTCAGGTCTCCACAGACCAGTACGTTGCCTTGGGCCTGAAAGTGACTAATTTCCCCCTCTAGAATGGAGAAACTCTCTTCGTTGAAGTAGGGTGACTCTGAGGGGAGAATGTATGTGGCACAGAGGAAGACGTTTCTATCTGTCAAGATAGCCTCCTTGTTGATTTTTAACCAGATAAAGAATTCTCCTGTTTTGATCAATTCGATTGAATTAATTAGTTCAGATTTATACCATATTAACATTCCCCCTGAGTCTCTGCCCTGTTTGATTCCTTTTAATTTAGTGGATGGTATGATTATCTCCCTATAACCTAGTGGACAGCCAGTGGAAACATCACCTCTGCACCATGTTTCCTGTAGTACTACAATATCAACATCATCAATTTCTTTCAGGAAGTCTGGGTTTCTGCTCTTTAGCCCAAAAGCAGAGGACTTCAATCCTTGTATATTCCAACATGCAACGTAAAAAGACTTCATAACTTTTCTTTTCTTTTTCTTTTCTTTACCTTTCAAAATGAGACAAACATTCACAATCCAAGAAGAACCATTAAAACAGGATTTTTCAATTAAAGTAAACTCTTATTTTGCAAATGTGATTTGTTTATCATTTAAGATAGAATTTGTGTCATGCCACTTGGGTGGATGTAGTGTGAGGATGGTGGTGTTCTTGTGCTCATCTTACCATGACCCCCGGCCTATCACATGTGAGCATAGTAGACTCAGCATTTGTTTAATGTCACTCATTTGGTTGGTGGGGGCTGGGCCAGTTGCTCCTCTCACAGCCTGTGCGTAGCTCTGTCTGCTGGGCTGTGGCTCCTTCAGGTGTGGATCTGCGGTGGGGGACAGGGGGGTGGGAGGCCTCGTCTGGGTGGCTCTGAAGCTGGGCTGGGGTGGTCTGTGCTGCGCTGGCTGTAGTGGGCATTGAGGTTGGTGGTGCTGTGGTCGTGGCTGGGGGGTCCAGGGTGCTGGTCCGGGATGTTGTCTCGGTGATCTCGGCGGGGTGGAGATTGCTCCGCTGCTCCTGGGTGGAGAGGTCGGGCTGCGGTTTAAAGCGACGTCCTTGAGAGTCTTGGCAAGGATGGGGACTGTCTCCCTGTACAGGTGAACATGGTCATAGAGACAGTCCAGATCGAGGGTGGGATGGTGGGCCAGGTGTACATTGGGTCGCAGGGCACAGTCCCGGGATAGGCTGGCATTTATTCTTTGGATTATGGCAGGGTGGAAGTCCCTCCTCTGTAGAAGGGTTGACACTATGATTCTTGAGTTGGGGAAGATTGCGGAGGCCTTCTCAATCACTCCCCGTAGTGAAGTCGCCACCCTCTCCTGCTGAGCACGCAGGTCGTTGCTTCCGGTATGTATGATTATGTGGCTTGGCGACCCGAGATGGGCCTTATCAAGCAGCTCCATGGCACTCTGCGTTGTTGGGCACCACACCTTTCTCGTTTTGTGTCTAGGGAAAAGTTTCTTCTCCTGGACATACTTCCCATTTGAGTCCATTAACAGGACGATGTCAGCCAGTGTTTCTTCTGGACTGGGGGGGGGCAGAGTGGGGGCTGGTGGGTGTTGGAGCTGGGGTGTGGCTGGTCTGTGTCGGTGCCACTGTCAGTGGGAGGCTGTTCTGTGGGTTGGGGAGGAGGGGTGCAGCAGGCAGGGCTGGGGAAGTCTGGCTGGTTGAGCTGGGCTCCTCTGCTGTGTGAGGGCAGGTCATAGGGTGGTGATCTATCTGCTCCTGCAGCCTGTCCTCTGCTCTCTTTCTCTCCTGCAGCTCCTCTCTTAGTGCGGTCAGCTCCTTATTGCTGCTCTGCCTGTCTTTTTGGAGCTCTCTCACCTCCTTTGTTAGATCAGCCAGCTCTCTCTTGAGTCCGTCTCTCTCTTGCTGAACCTCTTTCAGCTGTGTTGCAAGGCTGCTGTCCTGCTCTGTCCTCACCTTGGTTAGGAGCTCCTCTAAGGTGTGGTTGTCTGGTTGCTGCTTGCTCACGCTCTCCCTGAGCAGGACCACCTCCCCCTCCAGTTTGGTGAACTCATCCCTCATGGCAGCCATGGTGGTGAGGAGGGCCTGAGCCTGCTCTGCACTGAGGGGGTCGCTCTCCTCCTGTGGCGTGTCCTCCACTATGGTGGGAAGAGAGGTGCTGGATGTGCCTTTTTGGGTGGGGAGGGTAGGGGTGAGGGTGGTGCCGGTGGAGTTTGTCTTGTGGGAGGGTATGTCACTGGTGGTGTTCTTCTCTCTCTCCGCTCTCTCCTTAATGGTCTGAAAGTCTGTTTCAAACAGCCTAATGTTTCCTTGCACCATGACAGTCCCAGTCTTGTAGAGGTTGATTGTTATCATGGTGCTGTCAGGGTCGTCTGTCTCTTTGATTTTCAGCTTCCACCCATTACAGATTCCCTCTTTCTTTATGCATGGGTAGTGAGAGCAGACTGCTGAGTGCCATGCATTTGGCTGGTCAGTGAGAAAGATGAGATTACTCACGTCACCGTTTTTGTAGAGGTCTGCAAAAAGGGTTTCTGGCCTCTCCTCTAGTAGTTTCTGTTTGAAAGCTTTCCTCATTGTGTCATTTTTGGCCTTTTTTGGGTAGAGAATGGATTCTGCGCTGAGGGGGAGTGGGGACATGGTGTCTGTGCGCTCTGCTACTACCGCTGCTGCTGCGCTGTTCTGCTGCCCCGTTGCCATGGCAACCGATTTGTTCGTCTGCTGTTCGCGCTACTTTAGTTCAAAAAACAGCAAAAAGAGTGAAAAATCCTCACACAAAAAACTGAAGATATGTTTACAGTTAGTCCGTGCTCCTTTTTGGTTTTCTCACTCAGTTTGGTCGTTTGACGTAGTTGTATTAACTGCCCTTGCTAGGTTTGTTCTAGCTCGTTTCTTCTGGCTAGCTTGTTAGTCTGCTGGCTAGGTCTTTGTTGTGTAGCTAGCTAGCTAGACTCAAAACGTCTTAACTTGAGGCGCAAAGTTACTTTTTTTTCTATTCTGAATGTATAGAGTTGTTGTTCATCACTTCTTGTCTGGAATTCTTCTTCGATTAGAGTGTTTATCTCATTCTAAAAAAAAAAAAAAAATATATATATATATCAGGAGCTCATGTTGAGCATGACTCTCTCTCTCTCTTTCTCTCTCTCAATTCAAAGGGCTTTATTGGCTTGGGAAACATGTTATCATTGCCAAAACAAGTGAAATAGGTCATAAACAACAACACATTTACAGTAAATATAACACTCACAAAAGTTCCAAAAGAATTTGCACATTTTCAAGTGTCATATTATGGCTATATACAGTGTTGTCATGATGTGCAAATAGTTAAAGTACAAAAGGGAAAATAAATAAACATAAATATGATTTGTATTTACAATCGTTTTTGTTCTTCACTGGTTGCCCTCGTGGCAACAGGTCGCAAATCTTGCTGCTGTGATGCCACACTGTGGTATTTCACCCAATAGATATGGGAGTTTATCAAAATTGGATTTGTTTCGAATTCTTTGTGGATCTGTGTAATCTGAGGGAAATATGTGTCTCTAATATGGTCATACATTTGGTTCCTTTTGATGGCGTAGAAGGCCTTTCTTGCCTTGTCTGTCAGATCGCTCACAGCCTTGTTGAAGTTATCTGTGCGGCTGATGTTTAGGACAAGGTATGTGTCGTTTTGTGTGTGCTCTAGGGCAGTGGTTCCCAAACTTTCTATAGTCCCGTACCCCTCCAAACATTCAACCTCCAGCTGCGTACCCCCTCTATCAGGGTCAGCGCACTCTCAAATGTTGTTTTTTGCCATCATTGTAAGCCTGCCACACACACTATATGATACATTTATTGAACATAAGAATGAGTGTGAGTTTTTGTCACAACCCGGCTCGTGGGAAGTGACAAAGAGCTCTTATAGGACCAGGGCACAAATAATAATATAATAATAATAATTTTGCTCTTTATTTAGCTTTAACAAATTCTTATTTACAATGATGGCCTAGGAACAGTGGGTTAACTACCTTTTTCTGGGGCAGAACGACAGATTTTTACCTTGTCAGCTCGGGGATTCGATCTACCAACCTTTCGGTTACTGGCCCAACGTTCAAACCACTATGCTACCTGCCGATACTCTAAGTGTAGCCCAATCCAGAAATCTGGCAGGGGCTTCTGATTAAATTTAATTTTCACAGAACCGGTTGTTGCAATTTCGATGAGGCTCTCTTGTTCAGATATCGTAAGTGGATGGGAGGCAGGGCATGAAAGGGATAATGAATCCAGTTGTTTGTGTCGTCCGTTTCAGGAAAGTACCTGCGTAATTGCGCACCCACCTCACTCGGGTGCTTGGCTATATCACATTTGACATTGTCCTTATGCTTGACTTCATTTGCACACAAAAAATCATACCATGATGGAAAGACCTGTGTGTTGTCCTTGTTAATGCAGACAGAGAAGAGCTCCAACTTCTTAATCATAGCCTCAATTTTCTCCCACACATTGAATATAGTTGCAGAGAGTCCCTGTAATCCTAGATTCAGATCATTCAGGTGAGAAAAAACATCACCCAGATAGGCCAGTTGTTTGAGAAACTTGTCATTATTCAAGCGGTCAGACAAGTGAAAATTATGGTCAGTAAAGAAAACTTTAAGCTTGTCTCTCAATAATAAACAAAACGTGTCAATACTTTGCCCCTTGATAACCAGTGCACTTCTTTCTGTATGTTGTAAAAGCGTTACATGGTCGCTGCTCATATCATTGCATAGTGCAGAAAATGCACAAGAGTTCAGGCCTTGCTTTAACAAAGTTAACAATTTTCACTGTAGTGTCCAAAACGTCTTTCAAACTGTCAGGCGTTCCTTTGGCAGCTTCTCAGTAGATGCTGCAGTGTACCCAAATGGTTTCGGGAGC
This sequence comes from Salvelinus namaycush, assembly GCF_016432855.1. NCBI lineage: Eukaryota > Metazoa > Chordata > Actinopteri > Salmoniformes > Salmonidae > Salvelinus > Salvelinus namaycush. The sequence continues at coordinate 52,046,168 of NC_052326.1, read as the reverse complement.
AACTGCTTGAACACGCGTTACCACTCCACTATGTCTCCCTGTCATTGATTTTGCTCCATCAGTACAGATACCAACACATCTTGATTACCAAAGTCCATTTGATGTCACAAAGCTGTCCAGTACTTAAAAAAATATCTGCTGTAGAGGATGTCTTCCTTAATTGACCCCTCATAAACGTAACGGACATATACCAGGAGCTGTGCCAGGCCCAACACTTCTGTTGACACATCCAGCTGTAACGCATAGAATTCACTGGCTTGTATGCAAAGCAGTAATTGTTTCAAAACATCTCCTGCAATGTCACTGATGCGTCATGAAACAGTGTTGTTTGATGAAGGAATTGTCTGTATAGTTTTTTTGGCCTTTTCCCCAGCATTGTCCCAGCCATATCCGCGGCAGCCGGAAGAATGAAGTCCTCCACAATAGTATGGGGCTTGCCTGTCCTAGCCACTCGGTCGCTCACCATATAAGACGCTTCTAGCCCCTTCTTATTAATGGTATCTGTTGCTTTTATGCATGTCTTAGTACTCGAAAGGTGTCTTAATTCTCGCTCAAAAAACTCCTGTGGCATATTTTGCAAATTGGCATGTTTTGTTTCTAAATGTCTGCGCAAGAGGGAAGGTTTCATCGAGTTGTGAGATAGTGCTTTTGCACATATAACACACTGTGGCTGAGGAAAGGCACCTCCCAATATAAGTGAACCCCAAATCAATGTAGTTCTCATCATATTTGCCCCTCTTCGATGGTCCAATGTCCCTGTCTGTTGTTCGGTGCTTTTCCAGGTGAGGGGGCAGTAGTTCTTCGGCTGCATCAGATTGACAGTTTTCGAGCAGTACTACCAGTAGAGCTGGTATGTGTCTCTATGGGCCTTACTTTTTTTAACCATTTATCAATTTTCGAGCAAACGGAATGAGCAGCAGCTACGTTTCGCTCCATACGGACCGTTAGTGGAATTCCCGCGAGAGAGTAACGGTTAATGTGATTGGATGTTAAATATTTGACATTGTGTTGTTATTTCGCTGAACACCAGATGGTTAAAAAAAAATAATAATTGGGCAGTGAAACGAGGCTACTCAGGTGAGAAAAAAAACCTCACCCAAATGTATAGTCCCGTTGGAAAATATAAATGGACTGATTGAAAATGTGAAGAATAAAAAAAAAAACATTTTTAAAATGAGAATCACATTTTTATTTGGCGTACCCCCGACGGCATTGTGCGTACCCCAGTTTGGGAATTCGTACTCTAGGGAAACGGTGTCTAGATGGAATTGGTATTTGTAGTCCTGGCAACGGGACCTTTTTGGAACACCATTATTTTTGTCTTACTGAGATTTACTGTCAGGGCCCAGGTCTGACGGAATCTGTGCAGAAGATCGAGGTGCTGCTGTAGGCCCTCCTTGGTTGGGACAGATCTATGTGCTGCTGTAGGCCCTCCTTGGTTTGGGACAGATCGAGGTGCTGCTGTAGGCCCTCCTTGGCTGGCGACAGATCGAGGTGCTGCTGTAGACCCTCCTTGGCTGGCGACAGATCGAGGTGCTGCTGTAGGCCCTCCTTGGCTGGCGACAGATCGAGGTGCTGCTGTAGACCCTCCTTGGCTGGCGACAGATCGAGGTGCTGCTGTAGGCCCTCCTTGGCTGGCGACAGATCGAGGTGCTGCTGTAGGCCCTCCTTGGTTGGGGACAGATCGAGGTGCTGCTGTAGGCCCTCCTTGGTTGGGACAGATCTAGGTGCTGCTGTAGAACCTCCTTGGTTGGGGACAGATCTAGGTGCTGCTGTAGGCCCTCCTTGGTTGGGGACAGATCTAGGTGCTGCTGTAGGCCCTCCTTGGTTTGGGACAGATCTAGGTGCTGCTGTAGAACCTCCTTGGTTGGGGACAGATCTAGGTGCTGCTGTAGGCCCTCCTTGGTTGGGGACAGATCTAAGTGCTGCTGTAGGCCCTCCTTGGTTGGGGACAGATCTAGGTGCTGCTGTAGGCCCTCCTTGGTTGGGACAGATCTAGGTGCTGCTGTAGACCCTTCTTGGTTGGGGACAGATCGAGGTGCTGCTGTAGGCCCTCCTTGGTTGGGGACAGATCGAGGTGCTGCTGTAGGCCCTCCTTGGTTGGGGACAGATCGAGGTGCTGCTGTAGGCCCTCCTTGGTTGGGGACAGATCGAGGTGCTGCTGTAGGCCCTCCTTGGTTTGGGACAGATCTAGGTGCTGCTGTAGGCCCTCCTTGGTTGGGGACAGATCTAGGTGCTGCTGTAGACCCTCCTTGGTTGGGGACAGATCTAGGTGCTGCTGTAGGCCCTCCTTGGTTGGGGACAGATATAGGTGCTGCTGTAGGCCCCCCTTGGTTGGGGACAGATCTAGGTGCTGCTGTAGGCCCTCCTTGGTTGGGGACAGATCTAGGTGCTGCTGTAGGCCCTCCTTGGTTTGGGACAGATCTAGGTGCTGCTGTAGAACCTCCTTGGTTTGGGACAGATGTAGGTGCTGCTGTAGGCCCTCCTTGGTTGGGACAGATCTAGGTGTTGCTGTAGGCCCTCCTTGGTTGGGGACAGATCTAGGTGCTGCTGTAGGCCCTCCTTGGTTGGGGACAGATGTAGGTGCTGCTGTAGGCCCTCCTTGGTTGGGGACAGATCGAGGTGCTGCTGTAGGCCCTCCTTGGTTGGGGACAGATCTAGGTGTTGCTGTAGGCCCTCCTTGGTTGGGGACAGATCTAGGTGCTGCTGTAGACCCTCCTTGGTTGGGGACAGATCTAGGTGCTGCTGTAGACCCTCCTTGGTTGGGGACAGATCTAGGTGCTGCTGTAGGCCCTCCTTGGTTGGGGACAGATGTAGGTGCTGCTGTAGGCCCTCCTTGGTTGGGGACAGATCGAGGTGCTGCTGTAGGCCCTCCTTGGTTGGGGACAGATCTAGGTGCTGCTGTAGGCCCTCCTTGGTTTGGGACAGATCTAGGTGCTGCTGTAGGCCCTCCTTGGTTTGGGACAGATCAAGGTGCTGCTGTAGGCCCTCCTTGGCTGGCGACAGATCGAGGTGCTGCTGTAGGCCCTCCTTGGTTGGGGACAGATCGAGGTGCTGCTGTAGGCCCTCCTTGGTTGGGACAGATCTAGGTGCTGCTGTAGGCCCTCCTTGGTTGGGACAGATGTAGGTGCTGCTGTAGGCCCTCCTTGGTTGGGGACAGATCTAGGTGCTGCTGTAGGCCCTCCTTGGTTTGGGACAGATCTAGGTGCTGCTATAGAACCTCCTTGGTTGGGGACAGATCTAGGTGCTGCTGTAGGCCCTCCTTGGTTGGGGACAGATCTAGGTGCTGCTGTAGGCCCTCCTTGGTTGGGACAGATCTAGGTGCTGCTGTAGGCCCTCCTTGGTTGGGGACAGATCTAGGTGCTGCTGTAGGCCCTCCTTGGTTGGGGACAGATCGAGGTGCTGCTGTAGGCCCTCCTTGGTTGGGGACAGATCTAGGTGCTGCTGTAGGCCCTCCTTGGTTGGGGACAGATCGAGGTGCTGCTGTAGGCCCTCCTTGGTTGGGGACAGATCGAGGTGCTGCTGTAGGCCCTCCTTGGTTGGGGACAGATCTAGGTGCTGCTGTAGGCCCTCCTTGGTTGGGGACAGATCGAGGTGCTGCTGTAGGCCCTCCTTGGTTGGGGACAGATCGAGGTGCTGCTGTAGGCCCTCCTTGGTTGGGGACAGATCTAGGTGCTGCTGTAGGCCCTCCTTGGTTGGGGACAGATCTAGGTGCTGCTGTAGACCCTCCTTGGTTTGGGACAGATGTAGGTGCTGCTGTAGGCCCTCCTTGGTTGGGACAGATGTAGGTGCTGCTGTAGGCCCTCCTTGGTTGGGGACAGATCTAGGTGCTGCTGTAGGCCCTCCTTGGTTGGGGACAGATCTAGGTGCTGCTGTAGGCCCTCCTAGGTTGGGACAGATCTAGGTGCTGCTGTAGGCCCTCCTTGGCTGGCGACAGAAGCACCAAATCATCAGCCAACAGTAGACATTTGACTTCAGCTTCTAGTAGGGTGAGGTCGGGTGCTGCAGACTGTTCTAGTAGGGTGAGGCCGGGTGCTGCAGGCTGTTCTAGTGCCCTCACCAATTTGTTGAGATATACAGTATGTTTAAGATGGTAAGTGGTCCCGTGTGGCTCAGTTGGTAGAGCATGGCGCTTGCAACGCCAGGGTTGTGGGTTCATTTCCCACGGGGGGACCAGGATGAATATGTATGAACTTTCCAATTTGTAAGTCGCTCTGGATAAGAGTGTCTGCTAAATGACTTAAATGTAAATGTAATGGTAGGGCTCAAGCTGCACACTTGTTGTTTGTGTACATGGATTTTTATAATATCGTATGTTTTTTTCCCCCATCACCGCTTTCCATCAATTTGTATAGCAGACCCTCATGCCAAATTGAGTCAAAAGCTTTTTTGAAATCAACAAAGCATGAGAAGACCTAGCCCTTTGTTTTGGTTTGTTTGTATGCCAATTAGGGTGTGCAGGGTGAGTACGTGGTCTGTTGACCAGTAATTTGGTAAAAAGCCAATTTGACCTTTGCTCAGTACGTTGTTTTCACTGAGGAAACGTACAAGTCTGCTATTAATCATAATGCAGAGGATTTTTCCAAGGTCGCTGTTGACGCATATCCCACGGTAGTTATTGAGGTCAAATTTGTCTCCACTTTTGTGGATTGGGGTGATCAGTCCTTGGTTCCAAATATTGGGGAAGATGTCAGAGCTGAGGATAATGTTCAAGAGTTTAACTATAGCCAATTGGAATTTGTGGTCTGTATATTTTTATTTCCTTTAGGATACCATCAACTACACAGTCCTTTTTGGGTTGGAGTGTTTGTATTTTGTCCTGTAGTACATTCAATGTAATTGGAGAATCCAGTGGGTTCTGGTAGTCTTCAATAGCTGATTCTAAGATTTATAATTAATCATGTATATGTTTTTGCCGTTTGTTCTTTGTTATAGATAGATTCTATGGATTCTTCATTTACATTGAGCTGATTTCAGATGTGCAGTTCCTTGTTTTTCCATAGTGTACTTCTGTATTGTTTTAGTGAAGACGCAGAAGGTTTTCTGGGTCTCTATTTTTTTGGTTGGATAGGTTTCTCAATTTATTTCTTAGGTTTTTGCATTTGTCATTGTTTTCAATTTTCTTAGGTTGTCTGCTTGACATTTTTTAGATTTAATCGGGAAGCTGAAAGTTTAAATAAACTGTTAAGGCATTCTACTGACAAGTTACACCACTATTACAGTGAAACGTTTTTTCCAGGAAGTTGTTTTAAAGCGATTGAATTTGTTGTTGCCTTATAGTGTTTTTTGTTGGTTTCTACACTACTTTCTTTCCATCTATAGCATTTCTTAATACTGTTCAGTTTCTTTTGGATTTGATGCCTCTCTCTTGTTTGTTTGATCTTAATGATTACTTTCTAAATATGACCTACGCATTTCCTGACCTACAGCTGAAATAAACCTGAATAAGAGCAGCATCACTTTTCTTGTTATATTGTAGTCATGACTCATGGGATCTATAAACCTGAATAAGAGCAGTATCACTACTCCTGTTGTGTAGTATTAGTGTAGTAGCATTGGTAATGTAGTAGTGGTAGTGGGATATACCACAATGTAGTATTAGTGTAGTAGCATTGGTAATGTAGTAGTGGTAGTGGGATATACCACAATGTAGTAGCATTGGTAATGTAGTAGTGGTAGTGGGATATACCACAATGTAGTATTAGTGTAGTAGCATTGGTAATGTAGTAGTGGTAGTGGGATATACCACAATGTAGTAGCATTGGTAATGTAGTAGTGGTAGTGGGATATACCACAATGTAGTATTAGTGTAGTAGCATTGGTAATGTAGTAGTGGTAGTGGGATATACCACAATGACTGAAGCTGGACAACTATCCCAGCTAGACATTAGATACGATGACACCATAAAAATCCTCTCTTTTTCTCTCTCTCTCTCCTTTCTTTCTCTCTCTCACTCACTCTTTCTCTTTCTCTCGCTGCAGTCCTTCGTGCCTGCTGTATTTAGCCTAACCAACACTTTATTCTCTCCTAGGACCTAGGTAGGTACAACTGTGGCAGACTATATGAGTGCTGAGATTAATCCAGCCCTCTGATTCACAGTAGAACCAATTATGTGTTCCATTTAACTAACTGCCTATATGTAAGATAACAGTAGATGGGTATCTCTCCATGGCTCACTTTTCCGTGCTGTAAATATGTGACTGACTGGACTGATGGAGGAGATGATAGTATTCAATGTATTCAGTTAGGTCTGTTAATCAAGCCTCCCTTTGATTCCTGGATCCCTATGTTGGTTAGGAAAATGTAAGCCTTTTGTCAAATCAAATCAAATTTTATTTGTCACATACACATATTTAGCAGATGTTATTGCCTGTGTAGCAAAATGCTTGTTTTCCTAGCTCCAACAGTGCAGTAATATCTAACAATACACAGAAATACACACACATCTAAAAGTAAAAGAATGGAATTAAGAAATACACTGCTCAAAAAAATAAAGGGAACACTTAAACAACACAATGTAACTCCAAGTCAATCACACTTCTGTGAAATCAAACTGTCCACTTAGGAAGCAACACTGATTGACAATAAATTTCACATGCTGTTGTGCAAATGGAATAGACAAAAGGTGGAAATTATAGGCAATTAGCAAGACACCCCCAATAAAGGAGTGATTCTGCAGGTGGTGACCACAGACCACTTCTCAGTTCCTATGCTTCCTGGCTGATGTTTTGGTCATTTTTTAATGCTGGCTGTGCTCTCACTCTAGTGGTAGCATGAGACGGAGTCTACAACCCACACAAGTGGCTCAGGTAGTGCAGCTCATCCAGGATGGCACATCAATGCGAGCTGTGGCAAGAAGGTTTGCTGTGTCTGTCAGCGTAGTGTCCAGAGCATGGAGGCGCTACCAGGAGACAGGCCAGTACATCAGGAGACGTGGAGGAGGCCGTAGGAGGGCAACAACCCAGCAGCAGGACCGCTACCTCCGCCTTTGTGCAAGGAGGAGCACTGCCAGAGCCCTGCAAAATGACCTCCAGCAGGCCACTCTATTCCATTTGCACAACAGCATGTGAAATTTATTGTCAATCAGTGTTGCTTCCTAAGTGGACAGTTTGATTTCACAGAAGTGTGATTGACTTGGAGTTACATTGTGTTGTTTAAGTGTTCCCTTTATTTTTTTGAGCAGTGTATATAAATATTAGGACGAGCAATGTCGGAGTATTTACAGTACCAGTCAAAAGTTTAGACACACCTTCTCATTCAAGGGTTTTTCTTTATTTTTACTATTTTCTATATTGTAAAATAATAGTGAAGACATCAAAACTATGAAACAACACATCCCCTATACACTTCCTGATGAACTCAGTCACTGTGTCAGAGGCAACCCGGAACATATCCCAGTCCGCGTGATCAAAACAATCTGGAAGAATGGATTCCGATTGGTCAGACCAGTGTTAAATAGAACTTAGTATGGGTACTTCCTGTTGTAGTTTCAGCGTATAGGAAAGGAGGAGCAGAATGGAGTCTTTATCTGATTTGCCAAAGGGAAAGCGGGGGATGGCCTTGTAGGCATCCCGGAAGGGAGAGTAACAGTGGTTGAGAGTTTTTGAAGCGCGAGTACTACAGGCAATGTGTTGATAGAACTTTGGTAGCAGGTTCCTCAGATTTGCTTTCTTTGTTAAAGACCCCAGCTACTATACTGTAAATGCAGCCTTTGTGCTTCTGTGTGTGTGTGTGTGTGTGTGTGTGTGTGTGTGTGTGTGTGTGTGTGTGTGTGTGTGTGTGTGTGTGTGTGTGTGTGTGTGTGTGTGTGTGTGTGTGTGAGCGTGCGTGCGTGCGTGCGTGCGTGCGTGCGTGTGTGTGTGTGTGTGTGAGCCCTGTCTGCTGTGTTCAGCAGTGTTCTTGTAAACAGTGAGGGCTACAGACAGGCCAGGGCCTTAGAGACAGGATCCTGGTGACCCTTACCGCTGGCTTTCTCAGAACTAGTCTTCAGTCTACAGCTCTACGGACATCTACCCAAGACCTTTAGTCCCAAAGCTGTAGTCACCAGTCCACTGGGATGCCAAGACCTCCACTCCCATGTGCACTGGGCCTTATGTTCCTGACCCAATGTTACTCTATTTTTACAAGGCTACCCAAACGTCCACTGCAGACCTGAATACTTACTCTGAATGTATGCGAAAGTAATTTAGATATTTGAAATATTATTTAAATCCTGGTCTGACACTTAGACTTCTAGACCCAGAGCTCCGGTCCCTTGTGGACTGGTGTTACTACACTATTGTTCTAATAGCACCCCGAAGAGTGAACAGTACTCAGAATAAAGAGTGTGCATTTATCGTGTGTATAGAAGAAGTTATACAGTATATATACAAAAGTATGTGGACACCCCTTCAAATGAGTGGATTTGGCTATTTCAGCCACACCCGTTGCTGACAGGTGTATAAAATCGAGCACACAGCCATGCAATCTCCATAGACAAACATTGCTAGAGCTGCCCCGCTCAACTGTAAGTGCTGTTATTGTGAAGTGGAAACGTCTAGAAGCAACAACGGCTCAGCCGTGAAGTGGTAGGCCACAGAATCACACAGAATGGGGCCACCGGGTGCTGAAGTGCGTAGCGCGTAAAAATCGTCTGTCCTTGGTTGCAACACTCACTACCGAGTTCCAAACTGCCTCTGGAAGCAACGTCAGCACAAGAACTGTTCGTCAGGTGCTTCATGAAATGGGTTTCCATGGCCGAGCAGCCGTACACAAGCCTAAGATCACCATGCGCAATGCCAAGCGTCAGCTGGAGTGGTGTAAAGCTTGCCGCCATTGGATTGGAGCAGTGGACACAGGTTTTCTGGCGTGATGAATCACACTTCACCATCTGGCAGGCCGACAGACAAATCTGGGTTTGGCGAATGCCAGGAGAACACTACCTGCCCCAATGCATAGTCTCAACTGTAAAGTTTGGTGGAGGAGGAATAATGGTCTGGGTCTGTTTATCATGGTTCGAGCTAGAACCCTTAGTTCCAGTGAAGGGCAATCTTAACGCTACAGCATACAATTACATTCTAAACCAGGGCTCTCCAAACCTGTTTCTGGAGAGCTACCATCCTGTAGGTTTTCACTCCAACCCTAATCTAGCCCACCTGATTCTAATAATTAGCTGGTTGATAAGCTGAACCAGGTTAGTTACAACTGGGGTTGGAGCGAAAACATACAGGAAGGTAGCTCTCCACGAACAGGGTTGGACACCCCTGTTTTAAACAATTCTGTGCTTCCAACTTTGGAAGTTTGGGGAAGGCCCTTTCCCTGTTTTAGCATGACAATGCCCCCGTGCACAAAGCGAGATCCAGCAGGTGTGGACATATTTTGTGGTCATGTAGTGTATTTTACCTGCATTTTATTGATTTCTCTATGCCCATAACACAATAAGTAGAATCTTTTAACGGTGTTGTGTTTTTTTAGACAGAACTTCTGTAATCTCAAGTGCCTGACTCATAGCTACTGCTAGTGGTTGACTAGCTGGTGTTGAACGATACCAAGAACAAACATATCTTACTTTGCTGCTATTTGTCCACGCAGGAAAATAAAAAATAAACACCAGCAACAGCAAAAACCAATAGTTGTCTGTCTGTGTAGTAGCTGTTCTCAGGTGGCAGAGTGGAGTGGTAGGCTAGCGTTAAGACAAATGTTCACAGCCACTCGTGTGTGTGTGTGTGTGTGTGTGTGTGTGTGTGTGTGTGTGTGTGTGTGTGTGTGTGTGTGTGTGTGTGTGTGTGTGTGTGTGTGTGTGTGTGTGTGTGTGTGTGTGTGTGTGTGTGTCTGCGCAGCCACACATCAGCAGGTCCAATGACAGTGCCTGTCAGACATGGACAATAAAGATCTCTGTCGGTTGGATTTATAGACAGATGTTTTTCTCCTCTCAGGGTGAAGCTTAGGACCTGTCAGCCTGACTAACAGCCTGCTGTAAACCCTCCTGTATAGGCTACTACACCTTACTGCATCCGGCTGCAGTGGTAATATCTACACCCTCCTGCATCCTGCTGCAGTGGTAATATCTACACCCTCCTGCATCCGGCTGCAGTGGTAATATCTACACCCTCCTGCATCCGGCTGCAGTGGTAATATCTACACCCTCCTGCATCCTGCTGCAGTGGTAATATAAACACCCTCCTGCATCCGGCTGCAGTGGTAATATCTACACCCTCCTGCATCCGGCTGCAGTGGTAATATCTACACCCTCCTGCATCCGGCTGCAGTGGTAATATCTACACCCTCCTGCATCCGGCTGCAGTGGTAATATCTACACCCTCCTGCATCCGGCTGCAGTGGTAATATCTACATCCTCCTGCATCCGGCTGCAGTGGTAATATCTACACCCTCCTGCATCTGACTGCAGTGGTAATATCTACACCCTCCTGCATCTGACTGCAGTGGTAATATCTACACCCTCCTGCATCCGGCTGCAGTGGTAATATCTACACCCTCCTGCATCTGGCTGCAGTGGTAATATCTACACCCTGCTGCATCCCGCTGCAGTGGTAATATCTACACCCTCCTGCATCCGGCTGCAGTGGTAATATCTACACCCTCCTGCATCCGGCTGCAGTGGTAATATCTACACCCTCCTGCATCCGGCTGCAGTGGTAATATAAACACCCTCCTGCATCCTGCTGCAGTGGTAATATAAACACCCTCCTGCATCCTGCTGCAGTGGTAATATAAACACCCTCCTGCATCCGGCTGCAGTGGTAATATAAACACCCTCCTGCATCCGGCTGCAGTGGTAATATCTACACCCTCCTGCATCCGGCTGCAGTGGTAATATCTACACCCTCCTGCATCCGGCTGCAGTGGTAATATCTACACCCTCCTGCATCCGGCTGCAGTGGTAATATCTACACCCTCCTGCATCTGACTGCAGTGGTAATATCTACACCCTCCTGCATCCGGCTGCAGTGGTAATATCTACACCCTCCTGCATCCGGCTGCAGTGGTAATATCTACACCCTCCTGCATCCGGCTGCAGTGGTAATATCTACACCCTCCTGCATCCGGCTGCAGTGGTAATATCAACACCCTCCTGCATCCGGCTGCAGTGGTAATATCTACACCCTCCTGCATCCGGCTGCAGTGGTAATATCTACACCCTCCTGCATCCGGCTGCAGTGGTAATATCTACACCCTCCTGCATCCGGCTGCAGTGGTAATACACTGAACAACAATATAAACAACGACTGTTTACTATCTACACTGAACAACAATATAAACAATGACTGTTTACTATCTACACTGAACAACAATATAAACAACTACTGTTTACTATCTACACTGAACAACAATATAAACGCAACATGCAACAATTTCAACAATTTGACTAAGTTACGGTTCATATAAGGAAATCAGTCAATTTAAATAAATTCATTAGGTCCTAATCTATAGGTTTCACATGACTAGGAATACAGATATGCATCTGTTGGTCACAGATACCTTAACAACAAGGTAGGGAGCGGATCAGAAAACCAGTCAGTATCTGGTGTGACCAGCATTTGCCTCATGCAGCGCGACACATATCCTTTGCATAGAGTTGATCAGGCTGTTGATTGTGGCCTGTGGAATGTTCTCGCTCTCCTCTTTAATGACTGTGCGTAGTTTCTGGATATTGGTGGGAACTGGAACATGCTGTTGTACACGTTGATCCAGAGCATTCCAAACATGCTCAATGGGTGACATGTCTGGTGAGTATGCAGACCATGGAAGAACTGGGACATTTTCTGCTTCCAGGAATTGTGTAGAGATCCTTGTGACATGGGGTCGTGCATTATCATGCTGAAACATGAGGTGATGGCTGCAGATGAATGGCACAACAATGGGCCTCAGGATCTTGCCACAGTATTTCTTTGCATTCAAATTGCCATCGATAAAATGCACTTGTGTTTGTTGTATGTAGCTTATGCCTGCCCATACCATAACCCCACGGCCACCATGTGTAACTCTGTTCACAATGTGGACATCAGCAAACCGCTGTACACGCTGTCTGCCATCTGCCCGGTACAGTTGAAACTGGGATTCATCTGTGAAGAGCACACTTCTCCAGCGTGCAAGTGGCCATCGAAGGTGAGCATTTGCCCACTGAAGTTGGTTACGACGCCGAACTGCGGTCAGGTCAAGACCCTGGTGAGGTCAACGAGCACGCAGATGAGCTTCCTGAGACGGTTTCTGACAGTTTGTGCATGAAATTCTTCAGTTGCGCAAAGCCACAGTTTCATCAGGTGTCTGGGTGGCTGGTGTCAGACGATCCCGTAGGTGAAGAAGCCGGATGTGGAGGTTCTGGGCTGGCGTGGTTGTGAGGCTGGTTGGACGTACTGCCAAATTCTTTAAAACAACATTGGAGGCGGCTTATGGTAGAGAAGTGAACAGTAAATTCTCCCCGTTCAACAGCTCTGGTGGACATTCCTGCAGTCAGCATGGCAATTGCACACGCCCTCAACTTGAGATATCTGTGGCATTGTGTTGTGTGACATAACTGCACATTTTAGAATGGCCTTGTATTGTCCCCAGCACAAGGTGCAGCAATGTAAGGATCATTCTGTTTAATAAGCGTCTTGATATGCCATACCTGTCAGGTGGATGGATTATCTTGGCAAATGAGAAATACTCACTAACAGGCATGTAAATACATTTGTGAACAAAATTAGAGAGAAATAAGCTTTTTGTTTAATGTTTAATGTTGCGTTTATTTTTGTTCCGTGTATATGTGATGGACATAATTATTTAATTAATGATTTACTGGAGAAATGCACATTTCTGTTGGATCCCCATTCCTATCTGTCTCTGCTGTCCTTGCTTGCTTGTATGTGTCTGACAATGAGTGGGTTCTAGCAGATAGGCCTAGTTACTAATAGCTTGTTGTTCCTTGTGCTCCAAACCACAGAAGTCTACGTCTGTTGTTATTCAACATTATTCTGCTGCTCTTAACGTTATTCGGCTGCTCTTAATGTTATTTGGCTGTTCTTAATGTTCTAATGCCGTTATTAATGTTATTATCCTGTTCTTAATGTTCTAATGCCGTTATTAATGTTATTATCCTGTTCTTAATGTTCTAATGCCGTTATTAATGTTATTATCCTGTTCTTAATGTTCTAATGCCGTTATTAGTGTTATTATCCTGTTCTTAATGTTCTAATGCCGTTATTAGTGTTATTATGCTGTTCTTAATGTTCTAATGCCGTTATTAGTGTTATTATCCTGTTCTTAATGTTCTAATGCCGTTATTAGTGTTATTATCCTGTTCTTAATGTTCTAATGCCGTTATTAATGTTATTATCCTGTTCTTAATGTTCTAATGCCGTTATTAATGTTATTATGCTGTTCTTAATGTTCTAATGCCGTTATTAATGTTATTATCCTGTTCTTAATGTTCTAATGCCGTTATTAGTGTTATTATCCTGTTCTTAATGTTCTAATGCCGTTATTAGTGTTATTATGCTGTTCTTAATGTTCTAATGCCGTTATTAGTGTTATTATCCTGTTCTTAATGTTCTAATGCCGTTATTAGTGTTATTATCCTGTTCTTAATGTTCTAATGCCGTTATTAGTGTTATTATGCTGTTCTTAATGTTCTAATGCCGTTATTAGTGTTATTATCCTGTTCTTAATGTTCTAATGCCGTTATTAGTGTTATTATGCTGTTCTTAATGTTCTAATGCCGTTATTAGTGTTATTATCCTGTTCTTAATGTTCTAATGCCGTTATTAGTGTTATTATCCTGTTCTTAATGTTCTAATGCCGTTATTAGTGTTATTATCCTGTTCTTAATGTTCTAATGCCGTTATTAGTGTTATTATGCTGTTCTTAATGTTCTAATGCCGTTATTAGTGTTATTATGCTGTTCTTAATGTTCTAATGCCGTTATTAATGTTATTATCCTGTTCTTAATGTTCTAATGCCGTTATTAATGTTATTATCCTGTTCTTAATGTTCTAATGCCGTTATTAGTGTTATTATGCTGTTCTTAATGTTCTAATGCCGTTATTAGTGTTATTATCCTGTTCTTAATGTTCTAATGCCGTTATTAATGTTATTATCCTGTTCTTAATGTTCTAATGCCGTTATTAATGTTATTATCCTGTTCTTAATGTTCTAATGCCGTTATTAGTGTTATTATCCTGTTCTTAATGTTCTAATGCCGTTATTAGTGTTATTATGCTGTTCTTAATGTTCTAATGCCGTTATTAGTGTTATTATCCTGTTCTTAATGTTCTAATGCCGTTATTAGTGTTATTATCCTGTTCTTAATGTTCTAATGCCGTTATTAGTGTTATTATCCTGTTCTTAATGTTCTAATGCCGTTATTAATGTTATTATCCTGTTCTTAATGTTCTAATGCCGTTATTAGTGTTATTATCCTGTTCTTAATGTTCTAATGCCGTTATTAGTGTTATTATCCTGTTCTTAATGTTCTAATGCCGTTATTAATGTTATTATCCTGTTCTTAATGTTCTAATGCCGTTATTAATGTTATTATCCTGTTCTTAATGTTCTAATGCCGTTATTAGTGTTATTATCCTGTTCTTAATGTTCTAATGCCGTTATTAATGTTATTATCCTGTTCTTAATGTTCTAATGCCGTTATTAGTGTTATTATCCTGTTCTTAATGTTCTAATGCCGTTATTAATGTTATTATCCTGTTCTTAATGTTCTAATGCCGTTATTAGTGTTATTATGCTGTTCTTAATGTTCTAATGCCGTTATTAGTGTTATTATGCTGTTCTTAATGTTCTAATGCCGTTATTAGTGTTATTATCCTGTTCTTAATGTTCTAATGCCGTTATTAATGTTATTATCCTGTTCTTAATGTTCTAATGCCGTTATTAATGTTATTATCCTGTTCTTAATGTTCTAATGCCGTTATTAATGTTATTATCCTGTTCTTAATGTTCTAATGCCGTTATTAGTGTTATTATGCTGTTCTTAATGTTCTAATGCCGTTATTAATGTTATTATCCTGTTCTTAATGTTCTAATGCCGTTATTAATGTTATTATCCTGTTCTTAATGTTCTAATGCCGTTATTAATGTTATTATGCTGTTCTTAATGTTCTAATGCCGTTATTAATGTTATTATCCTGTTCTTAATGTTCTAATGCCGTTATTAATGTTATTATCCTGTTCTTAATGTTCTAATGCCGTTATTAGTGTTATTATCCTGTTCTTAATGTTCTAATGCCGTTATTAATGTTATTATCCTGTTCTTAATGTTCTAATGCCGTTATTAATGTTATTATCCTGTTCTTAATGTTCTAATGCCGTTATTAATGTTATTATCCTGTTCTTAATGTTCTAATGCCGTTATTAATGTTATTATCCTGTTCTTAATGTTCTAATGCCGTTATTAATGTTATTATCCTGTTCTTAATGTTCTAATGCCGTTATTAATGTTATTATCCTGTTCTTAATGTTCTAATGCCGTTATTAGTGTTATTATCCTGTTCTTAATGTTCTAATGCCGTTATTAATGTTATTATCCTGTTCTTAATGTTCTAAT
Organism: Salvelinus namaycush; assembly: GCF_016432855.1. Lineage (NCBI taxonomy): Eukaryota > Metazoa > Chordata > Actinopteri > Salmoniformes > Salmonidae > Salvelinus > Salvelinus namaycush. The sequence continues at coordinate 52,030,632 of NC_052326.1, read as the reverse complement.
GCCGTTATTAGTGTTATTATCCTGTTCTTAATGTTCTAATGCCGTTATTAATGTTATTATCCTGTTATTAATGTTCTAATGCCGTTATTAATGTTATTATCCTGTTCTTAATGTTCTAATGCCGTTATTAGTGTTATTATCCTGTTCTTAATGTTCTAATGCCGTTATTAATGTTATTATCCTGTTCTTAATGTTCTAATGCCGTTATTAGTGTTATTATCCTGTTCTTAATGTTCTAATGCCGTTATTAATGTTATTATCCTGTTCTTAATGTTCTAATGCCGTTATTAGTGTTATTATCCTGTTCTTAATGTTCTAATGCCGTTATTAATGTTATTATCCTGTTCTTAATGTTCTAATGCCGTTATTAGTGTTATTATCCTGTTCTTAATGTTCTAATGCCGTTATTAGTGTTATTATCCTGTTCTTAATGTTCTAATGCCGTTATTAGTGTTATTATCCTGTTCTTAATGTTCTAATGCCGTTATTAGTGTTATTATCCTGTTCTTCCACTATTGTGCTTCTGTGGCTGTGATAAGTTGAGATCAATGGGCTAGGAACACACATACTGTATACACAAATACTGTACACACACATGCACATACTGTACACACATATTGTACACACATATATACATACTGTATATGTAACAGTTTAGCTTCCGTCCCTCTCCTCGCCCCTACCTGGGCTCGAACCAGGGACCCTCTGCACACATCGAGAACAGCCACCCTCAAAGCATTGTTACCCATCGCTCCACAAAAGCCGCGGCCCCTACAGAGCAAGGAAACAACTACTTCAAGGTCTCAGAGCGAGTGACGTCACCGATTGAAACACTATTAGCGTGCACCACCGCTAACTAGCTAGCCATTTCACATCGGTTACATATATACATACACATACTGTATACACATACTGTACACACAAACATACTGTGTACAGTTATACTGTACGTATACACATACTGTGTACATACTCTGTACAGTCATACTGTACGTTTACACATACTGTGTACATACTCTGTACAGTCATACTGTACGTTTACACATACTGTATACATACTCTGTACCGTCATACTGTATGTTTACACATACTGTGTACATACTCTGTACAGTCATACTGTACGTTTACACATACTGTGTACATACTCTGTACAGTCATACTGTATGTATACACATACTGTATACATACTCTGTACAGTCATACTGTACGTTTACACATACTGTATACATACTCTGTACAGTCATACTGTACGTTTACACATACTGTATACATACTCTGTACAGTCATACTGTACGTTTACACATTCTGTGTACATACTCTGTACAGTCATACTGTACGTTTACACATTCTGTGTACATACTCTGTACAGTCATACTGTACGTTTACACATTCTGTATACATACTCTGTACCGTCATACTGTATGTTTACACATACTGTGTACATACTCTGTACAGTCATACTGTACGTACACACATTCATTCAGGCTTCTTGTCTCTTTGTGTTGTGGTTTTTGATTATTTTAGAAATATCCTGTTAATTCCTCGACTTAATGGTTGTCCAATGTTGTTAGAATCCTGATGGCAGTTATTAAAGGTTTGTCAGAAAGACTTGCTACAAAGTAGCATAGGCACATTGAGGCACAAACATTGCTGGGAACTACCTAGTCCCTACTACCCCAAACCTTCAGTCTGAATCTCTCTACAGTGGCAGGTTCTTCCCTGACATTGAACCATACAGTTATTTCTGTTTCTGTTTACTGTCAACAGAAAAGCAACATCATGACAGAGTGTTTGTGTACAGAGCATCTGTCCGTTTCCCAACACGTGGCCAAATGCAGTATTTCCTTAATTTGTTCAAATGAAGACCTATTTACAGCAATATTACTGCACTACATGGCCAATAGTATGTGGACACCTCTTCAAATTAGTGGATTCGGCTATTTCAGCCACATCCATTGCTGCCAGGTGTATAAAATTGTGCACAGTGCCATGCAATCTCCATAGACAAACATTGGCAGTAGAATGGCCTTACTGAAGATCTCAGTGACTTTCAACGTGGTACCGTAAAAGGATGCCACCTTTCCAACGAGTCAATTCGTCAAATTTCTGCCCTGCTAGAGCTGTTATTGTGAAGTGGAAACAACTAGGAGCAACAACGGCTCAGCCGCAAAGTGGTAGACCACACAAGCTCACAGAACAGGACCACCCAGTGCTGAAGTGCGTAGCGTGTAAAAATCTTCTGTCCTTGGGTTGTAACACTCACTACCGAGTTCCAAACTACCTCTAGAAGCAACGTCAGCACAAGAACTGTTCGTCGGGAGCTTCATGAAATGGCTTACCATCGCCGAGCAGCCGAGCCTAAGATCACCAATGCACAATGCCAAGCGTCGGCTGGAGTGGTGTAAAGCTCGCCGCCATTGGACTGGAGTGGTGTAAAGCTCGCTGCCATTGTACTCTGGATCAGTGGAAACGCGTTCTCTGGCGTGATGAATCACGCTTCACGATCTGACGGACGAATGTGAGTTTGGCGGATGCCAGGACAACGCTACCTGCCCCAACGCATAGTGCCAACTGTAAAGTTTGGTGGAGGAGGAATATGGTCTGGGGCTGCTTTTCATTGTTTGGTCTAATCCCCTTAGTTCCAGTGAAGGGCAATCTTAACGCTACAGCATACAATGACATTCTAGACAATTCTGTGCTTCCCACTTTTTGGCTACTGTTTGGGGAAGGCCCTTTTCTGTTTCAGCATGACAATGCCCCCGTGCACAAAGCGAGGTCTGTACCTCAACCCCATCAAACACCTTTGGGATGAATTGGAACGCCGGCCGCGAGCCAAGCCCGACCTCACTAATGCTTTTGTGGCTGAATGGAAGCAAGTCCCCACAGCAATGTTACAACATCTAGTGGAAAGCCTCCCCAGAAGAGTGGTGGTTGTTATAGCAACAAAGGGGGGACCAACTCCATATTAATGTCCCTGATTTTTGGAATGAGATGTTCGACGAGCAGGTGTCCACATACTTTTGGTCATGTTGTGTGTTTCTGTAGAGACTGGGCTGTCAGTGTTGATGGTTTATTTCAAGCCCTTTTGATGTCCTCCCTGGATCCATCCTCATCTATGAGTGTCCCCGATAGTTTCCTGGACACTAATGTCATCATAGTGAGAGTCATGATTCCTTGATGTATCTCTATGGTCGTAATGCTGTCCAGACCATTTATCCTGAATCTGCTCTCTGTCAAATAGACTCTGCATAGCCACGCTGTATTGGAAATGCCTCTCATCTCCTCTCCACTCCTGCCCCTAGGCCTTTCTAATGAACCTTGAGGGAAATGACAGTGCAACACACACACACACACACACACACACACACACACACACACACACACACACACACACACACACACACACACACACACACGGGACGGATGATTTGTGTGATGTAACAAATGGGGATCCAGCTAGGGGGAATGATTTGCTAACTGATTAATATGTTAACTGATTAATATGTTAACTGATTAATATGTTAACTGATTAATATGTTAACTGATTGATATGTTAACTGATTGATATGTTAACTGATTAATATGTTAACTGATTGATATGTTAACTGATTGATATGTTAACTGATTGATATGTTAACTGATTAATATGTTAACTGATTGATATGTTAACTGATTAATATGTTAACTGATTGATATGTTAACTGATTAATATGTTAACTGATTGATATGTTAACTGATTGATATGTTAACTGATTGATAAGTTAACTGATTGATATGTTAACTGATTAATATGTTAACTGATTGATATGTTAACTGATTAATATGTTAACTGATTAATATGTTAACTGATTGATATGCTAGTTGTATTCATTATGTATAGTGTAGTTGTATTCATTATGTATAGTGTAGTTGTATTCATTATGTATGGTGTAGTTGTATTCATTATGTATAGTGTAGTTGTATTCATTATGTATGGTGTAGTTGTATTCATTATGTATAGTGTAGTTGTATTCATTATGTATAGTGTAGTTGTATTCATTATGTATAGTGTAGTTGTATTCATTATGTATGGTGTAGTTGTATTCATTATGTATAGTGTAGTTGTATCCATTAGGTATAGTGTAGTTGTATCCATTAGGTATAGTGTAGTTGTATTCATTATGTATAGTGCAGTTGTATTCATTATGTATAGTGTAGTTGTATTCATTATGTATAGTGTAGTTGTATTCATTATGTATAGTGTAGTTGTATCCATTAGGTATAGTGTAGTTGTATCCATTAGGTATAGTGTAGTTGTATTCATTATGTATAGTGTAGTTGTATCCGTTAGCTATAGTGTAGTTGTATCCGTTAGCTATAGTGTAGTTGTATTCATTATGTATAGTGTAGTTGTATCCATTAGGTATAGTGTAGTTGTATCCATTATGTATAGTGTAGTTGTATCCATTATGTATAGTGTAGTTGTATCCATTAGGTATAGTGTAGTTGTATTCATTATGTATAGTGTAGTTGTATTCATTATGTATAGTGTAGTTGTACAACATGCGTACCTAATAGGGGATGAAAACAGGACTAGTACAAACCCCAGTGTTGCAGCACCTTCAATACCTCTACTTCATGCGGCTACGCATAAACTGAGAACACAAAACATTAGGAACACCTGTTCTTTCCATGGTATAGACTGACCAGGTGAATCCAGGTGAAAGCTATGATCCCTTATTGATTGTTAAATACACTTCAATCAGTGAAGATGAAGGGGAGGAGACAGGTTAAAGAAGGATTTTTAAGCCTTGATGCAATTGAGACATGGATTGTGTATGTGTGCCATTCAGAGGGTGAATGGGCAATATTTAAGTGCCTTTGAGCAGGTTATGGTAGTAGGTGCCAGGCGCACCGGTTTGAGTCAAGAACTGGTACGCTGCTGGGATTTTTCACGCTCAACAGTTTCCTGTGTGTTTCAAGAATGGTCCACCACCCAAAGGACATCCAGCCAACTTGACACAACTACACAACTGTGCAACTCAATATTAGGAAGATGTACCCAATGTTTTATACATTCAGTGTAAATCTTTCCTGCAGCATCCCATTGTATAAAGTTAACGGTGACTGACTGTGTGGTGTCCTCTACTTGACTGACAATAAATCAGTTTCAGTAGGTGGTGATGGAAATGGATTCTGTCTGAACTGGGTCCTCACTATAGCACTACATTACATTTTATTCATTTCCAAAAGAGATAAATGAATGGAGGCAAGTTAATCACCAGCTTCCTGTTTCAACACCAATTTCTCACTATGTGAATCCCTTGACTGAGAGTGAACCCAGCCCAGTAGGACCTCAGTAGGTGGTAGTGATTAAACCCAGCCCAGTAGGACCTCAGTAGGTGGTACTGATTAAACACTGCCCAGTAGGACCTCAGTAGGTGGTAGTGATTAAACCCAGCCCAGTAGGACCTCAGTAGGTGGTAGTGATTAAACCCAGCCCAGTAGGACCTCAGTAGGTGGTAGTGATTAAACCCAGCCCAGTAGGACCTCAGTAGGTGGTAGTGATTGAACCCAGCCCAGTAGGACCTCACTAGGTGGTAGTGATTAAACCCAGCCCAGTAGGACCTCAGTAGGTGGTAGTGATTAAACCCAGCCCAGTAGGACCTCAGTAGGTGGTACTGATTAAACACTGCCCAGTAGGACCTCAGTAGGTGGTAGTGATTAAACCCAGCCCAGTAGGACCTCAGTAGGTGGTAGTGATTAAACCCAGCCCAGTAGGACCTCAGTAGGTGGTAGTGATTAAACCCAGCCCAGTAGGACCTCAGTAGGTGGTAGTGATTAAACCCAGCCCAGTAGGACCTCAGTAGGTGGTAGTGATTAAACCCAGCCCAGTAGGACCTCAGTAGGTGGTAGTGAGTGAACCCAGCCCAATAGGACCTCAGTAGGTGGTAGTGATTAAACCCAGCCCAGTAGGACCTCAGTAGGTGGTAGTGATTAAACCCAGCCCAGTAGGACCTCAGTAGGTGGTAGTGATTAAACCCAGCCCAGTAGGACCTCAGTAGGTGGTAGTGATTAAACCCAGCCCAGTAGGACCTCAGTAGGTGGTAGTGATTAAACCCAGCCCAGTAGGACCTCAGTAGGTGGTAGTGATTGAACCCAGCCCAGTAGGACCTCACTAGGTGGTAGTGAGTGAACCCAGCCCAGTAGGACCTCAGTAGGTGGTAGCGAGTGAACCCAGCCCAGTAGGACCTCAGTAGGTGGTAGTGGGAATGGACCCTCTCTGCCTTGTCCAATAGCCGTAAATCATTTGTCCTTTTCTCCCCTATTTATTTAACAAAGGAGGATATTTAACAGGCTCCTCCAGGCCTTGTTGTTGAAGGGCCTGTCCCTGTGTGCCTATTGTAATGTATTGACGCACGCACACACACGCGCACACGCACACGCCTATTGTCACCAAGACTGACTGTCAGCTCTCAGGCAATCTCCCCTCTCTGATTACTACTGAGGGTTAGAAGAGAAACCAATAAATAGTGAATATGGGAGAATTCTTCACAGCATATTGTTCTCTCTAATCAATTCAAGCTTTTCCGCTGAAGGAAGGATTCTGTTGTGTCCGGCAGTTATTCAGAGTGTATTGGAATACTTTTAAAATGACCAATATCATTCATTCAGTTGTTTTTACCCTTCTGTTCTGAGGTTGCCCTGCAGCAACGCTGATACAAAAGCTTTCACGATGTCTGTCTTTGTATGTGTTATTCAATCAAACCGAATGTGCGGATGTTATTCAATTCACTTACAAGCGCCAATATTCAAGCAGAGATAAAATGGTAGAATCCAAGCACGTATTGTCGTGATTCACGATGGTTAATATATTTCCATTAGCAGTGTAGTATCCTGATAATTGCTGTCTCACGTTAGTTCTATACCATATCATCAGGGTTGACGGGCTGCTGCTTGCATTCTTAGTAAGTCCCTCCTGTGTGTGTGTGTGTGCGCATGGCCGCATCTGTGTGTGTATGCATGTGTGTGTGTGTGTGTGTGTGTGCGCTTGTGTGCGTGCATGCGTTCATGCATCAGTGCGTGTGCTCTCCTCCAGCGGGTGTACAGTGGTGCTTTAGGACACTGTGCTAGGCTAGCTCTGGCCTCTGCTGCCCTACAGCTGTGTTGTCATGCATGGATAACACTGGGCTGTTTCCCCATTCTACATGCTGCTGTCCACAATTATTCAGCCCACTGACACTCACACATAGAGACACTCTGTTCAAATGTAGCTCCAGAGGAACCAAGCGTAGCCCTCTTGTTCTCTGTACCTCGTTACCTACATAAGGGCTTCATATGGGCTTCATAAACCATACGCACTACATAAGCAGTAGCCTACCAACAGGAAGCACTTCAAGTAAAGCGTTATGTCTTCTTCCTCCTCCTCCATTTCCTGTGTTGTGTTCATCTTCCCAGTTATCTGCTCCACCCATTGAACTAATCTAACACGATAATGTGTCAGGTAGCTAGCTTTCCTGGATCTGCACTCACTCACTCCCTTCCTTCCTCGCTCCCTCCCTTCCTCGCTCCCTTCCTCGCTCCCTCTCCCATCTTTTCCCCCGTCTGGTGTTATTTTACTTAACTGCTTGCCTTCACACGAAGGTGTCAGCATGGCTGGGTTTCCTCTGCTTCTTCCTCAACAGACATGTCACAACTGAAATGTCATCCATCGTGTGACGTAACAGAGCCACAGTCTGGGGTTAATGTGGAATGGGAGGCGAAGGCAGGCGAGGGCAGGCGAGGACAGGCGAGGGCAGGCGAGGGCAGGCGAGGGCAGGCGAGGGCAGGCGAGGGACAGGCGAGGGACAGGCGAGGGCAGGCGAGGGCAGGCGAGGACAGGCGAGGGCAGGCGAGGGCAGGCGAGGACAGGCGAGGGCAGGCGAGGGCAGGCGAGGACAGGCGAGGGCAGGCGAGGGCAGGCGAGGGCAGGCGAGGGCAGGCGAGGACAGGCGAGGACAGGCGAGGGCAGGCGAGGACAGGCGAGGACAGGCGAGGGCAGGCGAGGACAGGCGAGGGCAGGCGAGGACAGGCGAGGGCAGGCGAGGACAGGCGAGGACAGGCGAGGGCAGGCGAGGGCAGGCGAGGGCAGGCGAGGACAGGCGAGGACAGGCGAGGGCAGGCGAGGGACAGGCGAGGGCAGGCGAGGGACAGGCGAGGGCAGGCGAGGACAGGCGAGGGCAGGCGATATTGATATTTTGGTGAATTACCCCGGTTGTATCCTGTTGTTTCCACCAAACCACAGTTCATACGATGAACCACTTTGGTAATAGGTGTTTAAGTTAGTGTTTCCACCAAACCACAGTTCATACGATGAACCACTTTGGTAATAGGTGTTTAAGTTAGTGTTTCCACCAAACCACAGTTCATACGATGAACCACTTTGGTAATAGGTGTTTAAGTTAGTGTTTCCACCAAACCACAGTTCATACGATGAACCACTTTGGTAATAGGTGTTTAAGTTAGTGTTTCCACCAAACCACCGTTCATACGATGAACCACTTTGGTAATAGGTGTTTAAGTTAGTGTTTCCACCAAACCACCGTTCATACGATGAACCACTTTGGTAATAGGTGTTTAAGTTAGTGTTTCCACCAAACCACAGTTCATACGATGAACCACTTTGGTAATAGGTGTTTAAGTTAGTGTTTCCACCAAACCACAGTTCATACGATGAACCACTTTGGTAATAGGTGTTTAAGTTAGTGTTTCCACCAAACCACAGTTCATACGATGAACCACTTTGGTAATAGGTGTTTAAGTTAGTGTTTCCACCAAACCACAGTTCATACGATGAACCACTTTGGTAATAGGTGTTTAAGTTAGTGTTTCCACCAAACCACAGTTCATACGATGAACCACTTTGGTAATAGGTGTTTAAGTTAGTGTTTCCACCAAACCACAGTTCATACGATGAACCACTTTGGTAATAGGTGTTTAAGTTAGTGTTTCCACCAAACCACAGTTCATACGATGAACCACTTTGGTAATAGGTGTTTAAGTTAGTGTTTCCACCAAACCACAGTTCATACGATGAACCACTTTGGTAATAGGTGTTTAAGTTAGTGTTTCCACCAAACCACAGTTCATACGATGAACCACTTTGGTAATAGGTGTTTAAGTTAGTGTTTCCACCAAACCACAGTTCATACGATGAACCACTTTGGTAATAGGTGTTTAAGTTAGTGTTTCCACCAAACCACAGTTCATACGATGAACCACTTTGGTAATAGGTGTTTAAGTTAGTGTTTCCACCAAACCACAGTTCATACGATGAACCACTTTGGTAATAGGTGTTTAAGTTAGTGTTTCCACCAAACCACAGTTCATACGATGAACCACTTTGGTAATAGGTGTTTAAGTTAGTGTTTCCACCAAACCACAGTTCATACGATGAACCACTTTGGTAATAGGTGTTTAAGTTAGTGTTTCCACCAAACCACAGTTCATACGATGAACCACTTTGGTAATAGGTGTTTAAGTTAGTGTTTCCACCAAACCACAGTTCATACGATGAACCACTTTGGTAATAGGTGTTTAAGTTAGTGTTTCCACCAAACCACAGTTCATACGATGAACCACTTTGGTAATAGGTGTTTAAGTTAGTGTTTCCACCAAACCACAGTTCATACGATGAACCACTTTGGTAATAGGTGTTTAAGTTAGTGTTTCCACCAAACCACAGTTCATACGATGAACCACTTTGGTAATAGGTGTTTAAGTTAGTGTTTCCACCAAACCACAGTTCATACGATGAACCACTTTGGTAATAGGTGTTTAAGTTAGTGTTTCCACCAAACCACAGTTCATACGATGAACCACTTTGGTAATAGGTGTTTAAGTTAGTGTTTCCACCAAACCACAGTTCATACGATGAACCACTTTGGTAATAGGTGTTTAAGTTAGTGTTTCCACCAAACCACAGTTCATACGATGAACCACTTTGGTAATAGGTGTTTAAGTTAGTGTTTCCACCAAACCACAGTTCATACGATGAACCACTTTGGTAATAGGTGTTTAAGTTAGTGTTTCCACCAAACCACAGTTCATACGATGAACCACTTTGGTAATAGGTGTTTAAGTTAGTGTTTCCACCAAACCACAGTTCATACGATGAACCACTTTGGTAATAGGTGTTTAAGTTAGTGTTTCCACCAAACCACAGTTCATACGATGAACCACTTTGATAATAGGTGTTTAAGTTAGTGTTTCCACCAAACCACAGTTCATACGATGAACCACTTTGGTAATAGGTGTTTAAGTTAGTGTTTCCACCAAACCACAGTTCATACGATGAACCACTTTGGTAATAGGTGTTTAAGTTAGTGTTTCCACCAAACCACAGTTCATACGATGAACCACTTTGGTAATAGGTGTTTAAGTTAGTGTTTCCACCAAACCACAGTTCATACGATGAACCACTTTGGTAATAGGTGTTTAAGTTAGTGTTTCCACCAAACCACAGTTCATACGATGAACCACTTTGGTAATAGGTGTTTAAGTTAGTGTTTCCACCAAACCACAGTTCATACGATGAACCACTTTGGTAATAGGTGTTTAAGTTAGTGTTTCCACCAAACCACAGTTCATACGATGAACCACTTTGGTAATAGGTGTTTAAGTTAGTGTTTCCACCAAACCACAGTTCATACGATGAACCACTTTGGTAATAGGTGTTTAAGTTAGTGCCTTCATGTGCTCTACCTCCTGATCATTTTGTTGATGTATCTATTATTTCTACCCCAAAATAACATCCAATCTAATCCAAGTTTTATCCAACTCATCAAATGCATTAGCTTGCTCTGTCCCTTCTAGAGGGAGGAATGTGGGACGGAAATCTGTGGTTCGGGAGCTAAATCTGGGTCATCCTTTCAAACCCATAGCAAATCCTAGCAGGAATCTTTATCTTTGTATGGGTGAAATAATAATTGCCATATTGTGTTTGTCCCAGCAGCATCTGCATAATAGCCATAATTCAGAGCTTCAGGGCTGATGAGGGTGCAGTGGGGGTAACAGTGCTCCTAATAATGCTTTACCCCAGAACCAATATGCAGTTTAACACTGAATTGGCAAATATGCAGCTTCCATTTGAGGTTTATGTGTGAAATGTTACCCTAGTTGACTATCACGTCTTCACCATCACCACATCATGTAGCTTAACGTTGTTATGCTCCACCATCACATAGCCTTGCTAGCGTTCTCAGAGTGTGCTAGCTATTGGCTCAATCTCAATTAGTCTTTCTGTGATCCTTTGCATCTTATCTCCTTGCCTACTTAATCGTATTGGAGGAGAGGTCCAAGGTCCCTCCCTACGGACCTCCTCCTTCTTATCGTATTGAACGAGAGGTCAAAGGTCCCTCCCTACAGACCTCCTCCTTCTTATCGTATTGAACGAGAGGTCAAAGGTCCCTCCCTACAGACCTCCTCCTTCTGATCGTATTGGAGGAGAGGTCCAAGGTCCCTCCCTTCGTACCTTCTTCTCCAATCGTTGTAAGAAGGAAGTGAGGATCAAGGAAAGATTAACTGTGAATGGAACAGTGTAACTGGTTGTATATGTGAATGGGCCAGTGTAACTGGTTGTATCTATGAATGGGCCAGTGTAACTGGTTGTATCTGTGAATGGGCCAGTGTAACTGGTTGTATCTGTGAATGGGCCAGTGTAACTGGTTGTATCTGTGAATGGGCCAGTGTAACTGGTTGTATATGTGAATGGGCCAGTGTAACTGGTTGTATCTGTGAATGGACCAATGTAACTGGTTGTATCTGTGAATGGGCCAGTGTAACTGGTTGTATATGTGAATGGGCCAGTGTAACTGGTTGTATATGTGAATGGGCCAGTGTAACTGGTTGTATATGTGAATGGGCCAGTGTAACTGGTTGTATATGTGAATGGGCCAGTGTAACTGGTTGTATATGTGAATGGGCCAGTGTAACTGGTTGTATCTGTGAATGGGCCAGTGTAACTGGTTGTATATGTGAATGGGCCAGTGTAACTGGTTGTATATGTGAATGGGCCAGTGTAACTGGTTATATATGTGAATGGGCCAGTGTAACTGGTTATATCTGTGAATAGGCCAGTGTAACTGGTTGTATATGTGAATGGGCCAGTGTAACTGGTTGTATATGTGAATGGGCCATCGCTCGGGAACCCAACATCTTAACCATTAGACCAAGAGGAAACCCTTGTGATCCGAGGACTACATTTAGGCTTACAAGTTCTTCTACACCGATCTCAACAAACCATTTCTGTATGGACCTCACTTTGTGCACAGGGGCATTGTCATGCTGAAACAGGAAAGGGCCTTCCCCAAACAGTAAGAGCAGAGCATGTGATGAGTCAAAAGAGTTAGTGCAAAAAAAAGGGGTTGATGCAGATAGTCTGGGTAGCTATTGGTTAACTATTTAACAAACTTCTTTATCAGTCTTATGGCTTGGGGGGTAGAAGCTGTTCGTGGTCCTTTTGGTTCCAGACTTGGTGCATCGGTACAGTTTTGACACTTTTTAGGGCCTTCCTCTGACACCGCCTGATATAGAGGTCCTGGATGTCAGGGAGCTCTGTAGCGCCTTGCGGTCGGATGCCAAGCAGTTGCCGTACCAAGCGATGATGCAGCCAGTCAAGATGCTCTCAGTGGTCCAGCTGTAGAACTTTTAAGGGCACATTGAGAATCTTTTCAACCTCCTGAGGGGGACGAGGCGTTGTCGTGCCCTCTTCACTACAGCATTGGTGTGTTTAGACCATGATAAATCCTTAGTGATTTGGACACCTAGGAACTTGAAACTCTCGACCTGCTCCACTACAGCCCTGTTGATGTGGATGGAGGCATGCTTGGCCCTCTGTTTCCTGTAGCCCTCAAGTCATTTGTCTTGCTGACGTTCATTGAAAGGTTGTTGTCCTGGTAACCTCACTGCCAGATCTCAGACCCCCTTCCCTATAGGCTGTCTTATCGTCGTCGGTGATCAGGCCTAGCACCGTCGTGTCATCTGCAAACTTAATGATGGTGTTGGAGTCGTTCGCGGCCGCGCAGTCGTAGGTGAACAGGAAGTACAGGAGAGGACTAAGCATATGAAGGGCCGCCGTGTTGAGGGTCAACGTGGCGGATGTGTTGTTGCCTACCCTCACCACCTGGGGGCGACCCGTCGGGATGTCCAGGATCCAGTTGCAGAGGAAGTTGTTTAATCCCAGGATCCTTAGCTTAGTGATGAGCTTGGAGGGCACTAAGGTGTTGAACACTGAGCTGTCGTCAATTAACAGAATTCTCAAGTAGGTGCTCCCTTTGTCCAGGTGGGAAAAGGCAGTGTGGAGTGCAATATAGATTGGGTCATCTGTGGATCTGTTGGGGTGGTATACAAATTGGAGTGGATCCAGGGTGTCTGGGATGATGGTGCTGATGTGAGCCATGGCTACTGTCATGACGTCGCCCTGTTGGATGAGGTTTATGACCCCCCCATAAATACCTTTCCCCCTTTTCTCTCCACTCTACAGAATGGACTCTTGGAAAGCCCTTTGTTAACATAGAGAGAGTATGGTAACATAAAAAGGTTGGGGAAAATAACAATATTTCTGTAATCCAACCAGTTGAAAGTGTCCGTTGGTAATTAAAGAATATGATGTCTGTCACGCCCTGACCTGAGATATCTCTGTTTTCTTTATATTTTGGTTAGGTCAGGGTGTGACTAGGGTGGATTACGCTAGTTTTGTATTGTCTAGGGTTTTTGTATGTCTAGGGTTTTGTAGGTCTAGGGTTTTTTGTAATTCTATGTTGGCCTGATATGGTTCCCAATCAGAGAGAGCTGTTTATCGTTGTCTCTGATTGGGGATCATATTTAGGTAGCCATTTCCCTTTGGTGTTTGTGGGATCTTGTCTATGTGTAGTTGCCTGTCAGCACTTGTTTGTATAGCTTCACGTTTCATTTTGTTATTTTGTTAGTTTGTTCAGTGTTCATTCTTTAAATAAATAAGAATGTACGCATACCACACTGCGTCTTGGTCCGATCCTTATAACGAGCGTGACAATCTCAGATCAGTTGTTGTCTGGGACATTATTTCTGATGATAGGACGACATAATCTGTATCTTGGAAAGTCTACACATTCTAGTTATCAGATTCACATGGAATTGTTGTGCAATTTAAATGTAATTTTATCTTCTAAATTAGATAATTATTTTCATAAAGTAGACTATGCTCACTCAGGGGCCACGCCCAAGTGAACAGACATTGGTTGAGAACTATGAAACATGCCTTCTCTCCCCCACAACAAAAGCCTATTGACGGAAGTCAAACTTTAGTTCCCGACGATGTGAGGACTGGTGTCCATACGTTTAAAATGGCAAATTTCAACGTGGAGGTGACGATCACCATGCTGAAATGGTGAATTTCGACTACACCAGCCAGAATACAGCACGAGTTGAGTATGGCAACTTGGTATGAACTTTGAACTCTTATTCACTAAAGAAGTGATACATCCTAGATGTTGAGTTATCAGCAGCAGCTGTAAATTTACATGGCCTAGGAAAGGACAGACAATCTCCTGGGAAGACAGGGTACAATTTATCCTCCCTACAACACTACGACAAGACAGATTATACAAAGGACAAGGGCGATCTCTGCTGGGCAAACCAGTCTTCCATCTTCGACCCATCTATTGAAGCGCAGCTCAGTGTAAATATAAACTCAGCAAAAAAAGAAACGTCCTCTCACTGTCAACTGTGTAAATATTTGTATGAACATAACAAGATTCAACAACTGTGTAATGGGTGTCCTCCTCCTCTTCGGAAGAAGAGGGGGAGTAGGGATTGGACCAAAGCGCAGCGTGATAATTTGACATAATGAAGTTTATTAAAGAAAAGACGAAAACCCGAAAATACTTCAAAAAACTACAAAATAACAAAACGACGTAGACAGACCTGAACATGGAACTTACATAAATACACGAAGAACTCACGAACAGGAACAGACTACATCAAACGAACGAACAAACCGAAACAGTCCCGTATTATGCACACGTACAGGAGACACCATGCGCTCTACTGCGTAACACGGTGTCTGCCGTACTCTCGCTCTCCACGGTAAGTACAGGTAGTAGGCGCAGGTATCCTACCTGACTTCGCCACTCTCCCTCTTAGCCTCCCCCCAATACATTTTTGGGGTTTACTCACAGGCTTCCTACCGCGTCGTCGTGCTGCCTCCATTCGCCGGTATCCCTCCTCGCACTGCGCCAGAGAATCCCAGGCGGGCTCCGGCACTCGCCCTGGGTTGATCGCCCACCTGTCGATCTCCTCCCACGTAGTGTAGCCCAGATCCTTCTCCTGCTTCCGAGCTAGCTCCTCGAAACACCGCCTCTCTGCTTTCGCTGCCTCCAGCTCAGCTTTGGGGCGGCGATATTCTCCTGGTTGAGCCCAGGGTCCCTTTCCGTCCAATATTTCCTCCCAAGTCCACGAGTCCTGGTTCTTTGGCCGCTGCTGCTGGTTCCTCTCACGCTGCTTGCTCCATGGTTGGTGGGTGATTCTGTAACGGGTGTCCTCCTCCTCTTCGGAAGAAGAGGAGGAGTAGGGATTGGAGTAGGGATTGGAGTAGGGATACAGTCCCGTATGGTGCAACATACACAGACACGGAAGACAATCACCCACAAACAAACAGTGTGAACAGCCTACCTTTATATGGTTCTCAATCAGAGGAAACGTCAAACACCTGTCCCTGATTGAGAACCATATAAGGCTAATTACACCTGACCTAAACATACAAACACAAAACATAGAATGCCCACCCCAACTCACGCCCTGACCAACTAAACACATACAAAAATAACAGAAAACAGGTCAGGAACGTGACAAACTGTGACATAAACTGAACAAGTTCCACAGACATGGGACTAACAGAAATGTAATAATGTGTCCCTGAACAAAGGGGGGATCAAAATCAAAAGTAACAGTCAGTATCTGGTGTGGCCACCAGCTGCATTAAGTACTGCAGTGCATCTCCTCCTCATGGACTGCACCAGATTTGCCAGTTCTTGCTGTGAGATGTTACCCCACTCTTCCACCAAGGCACCTGCAAGTTCCCGGACATTTCTGAGTGGAATGGCCCTAGCCCTCACCCTCCGATCCAACAGGTCCCAGACGTGCTCAATGGGATTGAGATCCGGGCTCTTTGCTGGCCATCCCTGTCTTGCAGGAAATCATCCACAGAACGAGCAGTAAGGCTGGTGGCATTGTCATACTGGAGGGTCATGTCAGGATGAGCCTGCAGGAAGGGTACCACATGAGGGAGGAGGATGTCTTCCCTGTAACGCACAGTGTTGAGATTGCCTGTAATGACAACAAGCTCAGTCCAATGATGCTGTGACACACCGCCCCAGACCATGACGGACCCTCCACATCCAAATCTATCCTGCTCCAGAGTACAGGCCTCGGTGTAACGCTCATTCCTTTGACGATAAACGCGAATCTGACCATCACCCCTGGTGAGACAAAACCACGACTCGTCAGTGAAGAGCACTTTTTGCCAGTCCTGTCTGGTCCAGCGACGGAGGGTTTGTGCCCATAGGCGACGTTGTTGCCGGTGATGTCCGGTGAGGACCTTCCTTACAACAGGCCCTCAGTCCAGCCTCTCTCAGTCTATTGCGGACAGTCTGAGCACTGATGGAGGGATTGTGCGTTCCTGGTGTAACTCGGGCAGTTGTTGTTGCCACCCTGTACCTGTCCCGCAGGTGTGATGTTCGGATTTACCGATCCTGTGCAGGTGTTATTACACGTGGTCTGCCACTGTGAGGACGATCAGCTGTCCGTCCTGTCTCCCTGTAGCGCTGTCTTAGGTGTCTCACAGTACGGACATTGCAATTTATTGCCCTGGCCACATCTGCAGTCCTCATGCCTCCTTGCAGCATGCCTAAGGCACGTTCACGCAGATGAGCAGGGACCCTGGGCATCTTTCTTTCTTGGTGTTTTTCAGAGTCAGTAGAAAGGCCTCTTTAGTTTCCTAAGTTTTCATAACTGTGACCTTAATTGCATATCGTCTGTAAGCTGTTAGTGTCTTAACGACCGTTCCACGGGTGCATGTTCATTAATTGTTTATGGTTCATTGAACAAGCATGGGAAACAGTGTATAAACCCTTTACAATGAAGATCTGTGAAGTTTATATCTTGCATTTTCCCTTTCCGAATGGGCGGTCATTAGAATGCATAAGGTTCTGTATTTACGGTAGCATAGCTTTTCAAGTTCCGATAGAGACCCAATCTCCTTTGTACCTCAGTCTTCCCGCTCTTTCATTCATACCCAACCCCCTTTCTTTGTGTAACAAGCCATCATATCGCTTTCATCCGCTAGGGACTTTTTATTTAATGACATGACTAGTAATCGATGTATGATCCATCCTGTGTATATGTAATTCTGTGTGATTGTTTAGGTATTTAGTAAATAAATAATTAAGCCAATTTTTTTTACCGATCAAGTGACACAAGCTTACCAGATTTAATGATATTGCTGATTCAACTTGTTAGCCAGGGTTCGTGAAGAATTTTAAGACGTTCAGATGAGACTGAATAAGGTGACGATTATTGACTGACTTCTATTGATATAAAATATATTTAGATCTTTAAGAGTGGATTCGGGAGATAGCCCCTCTATAGAAACTATATATATAATAATAATATAATATATATAACTGCTTCCGTTGTGCCCCAGGTTATTGAGTTAATTGTTGCATGATTTAATTCAATCATGTAATCAATTAAACGGTAGGTTATTATAGACAGGGTACCTTGCCGTTCTTGGGCACAGGGACTGTGGTGGTCAGCTTGAAACATGTAGGTATTACAGACTGTGTCAAGGAGAGGTTGAAAATGTCAGTGAAGACACTTGCCAGCTGGTCAGCGCATGCTCTGAGTACGTGTCCTGGTAATCCGTCTGGCCCTGCGGCCTTGTGAATCTTGACCTGTTTAAAGGTCTTACATCGGCTACGGAGAGTGTGATCACACAGTCATCTGGAAGAGCTGGTGCTCTCATGTATGGTTCAGTGTTGCTAGCCTCAAAGCAAGAATTGAAGGTGTTTAGCTTGTCTGGTAAGCTTGTGTCACTTGACATCTCTCGGCTGGGTTTCCCTTTGTAATCCATGATAGTTTGTAAGCCACGCCACATCTGATGAGCACCAGAGCCGGTGTAGTAGGATTCAATCTTGATTCTGTATTGTTCATATTGTTCATCGGAGGGATTTATTATAATCCCGCTGAACGCAGCTCTAGCCTTTAGCTGAGTGTGGATGTTTCCTGTAATTCATGGCTTCTATGTACGTACAGTCACTGTGGGGAAGCCAGTGACTGCTCTGTTAAACTCCTCAATGCCATTTTATTAATCCTGGAACATATTCCTATCTGTGCTAGTGAAACAGTCCTGTAGCTTTGCATCTGCTTCATCAGACCATTTCCGTATTGAGCTTGTCACTGGTACTTCCTGTTTGAGTTTTTGCTCATAAAGAGGATAGAATTATGGTCAGATTTGCCAAATGGAGGGCGAGCTTTGTATGCGTCTCTGTTGTGTGGAGAAAAGGTGATCTAGATTTTTTTTCACCTCTAGTTGCACAGGTGACATGCTTGTACAAATGAGGTCAAAAGGATTTCAGTTTTCCTGCATTAAAGTCACCGGCCACTAGGAGTGCCGCCTGTGGGTGAACATGTTATTTTTCGCTTGTGGCCTTATACAGCTCGTTGAGTGCTGTCTTAATACCAGCATCGGTTTTTGGTGGTAAATAGACAGCTACGAAAAATATAGATAACTCTCTTGGTAAATAGTATGGTCTACAGCTTATCATGAGGTATTCTTACTCAGGTGAGGAGAACCTCGAGACCTCCTTAATATTAGAGATGGCACACCAGCTGTTGTTAACAAAGAGACACACACCCCCTACCCTGAGCTTCCTAACGTCACCGTTCTGTCCTGCCGATGTATAGAAAACCAGCTAGATTTCTATTTACCAGGTCCTGGTTCAGCCACGACTCGGAGAAACGTAGGATATTACAGTTCTTCAGATTACGTTGGTAGGATAGTCTCGAACGGAGCTCATCCAGTTTATTCTCCAGTGATTGCACATTCGCCAATAGAACAGAGGGTAGCGGCGGTGTATCCACTCTCCGACGTAGTCTCGTCAGGTATCCCGCACGCCGGCCTCTGTAGTGCCGTCTCCTCCTTTTTCATGTGTCTGTGGATTTGTTCCTGGATCCTGGGATAATCAACATGTCTTTTGCCTCTGATTCATTTAAGTAGAAGTTCTCATCGAAAACAAGGTCAGTGATAACTGTTCTGATGTCCAGAAGGTCTTTTTAGGAAATGATGGTGGAAACATTATGTACAAAACATTTCAAGATCAGCGCTGAACCCCCCCCATAAAATAACACAAGATGGCCGCTATTCCCTCCAGCCATTTGAGTCAATGTCAGCCCAAATAATTAGCAGAGATTGTTTTTCCTCCTCAGTCAAAGATTTTTCCCAACACTTTCTGTCAGACGAAAAGTTACACAATATACAGTATATTGTTATATTATATTGTTATATTATCCCATCCCACATGATTAGCCTCTTCTGTCTTCTAATGGTGGTCTGTAGTGAACATGGTAATAATGAACAGATATCAGAGAACAGAGCAGAGCATGGAGAAGCAGCGTTGTGCAGAGGGATGTGCAGCTGCTCGTGGGCTGCTGTCAGGACGACTCATGTCCCACTATGACGGCTTAGGATCACTGTATCCTCCAGCCCCTGGCCTGGCGCTCAACTCTTCTTCCTCCTCTTTCTGCCGCCCCTCCTTCTCAACCGTCCTCCTACTTCTCTACCTCCTCTTTCTGCCGCCCCTCCTTCTCAACCGTCCTCCTACTTCTCTTCCTCCTCTTTCTGCCACCCCTCCTTCTCAACCGTCCTCCTACTTCTCTTCCTCCTCTTTCTGCCGCCCCTCCTTCTCAACCGTCCTCCTACTTCTCTTCCTCCTCTTTCTGCCGCCCCTCCTTCTCAACCGTCCTCCTACTTCTCTTCCTCCTATTTCTGCCGCCCCTCCTTCTCAACCGTCCTCCTACTTCTCTTCCTCCTCTTTCTGCCGCCCCTCCTTATCAACCGTCCTCCTACTATTCTTCCTCCTCTTTCTGCCGCCCCTCCTTCTCAACCGTCCTCCTACTTCTCTTCCTCCTCTTTCTGCCGCCCCTCCTTCTCAACCGTCCTCCTACTTCTCTTCCTCCTCTTTCTGCCGCCCCTCCTTATCAACCGTCCTCCTACTTCTCTTCCTCCTCTTTCTGCCGCCCCTCCTTCTCAACCGTCCTCCTACTTCTCTTCCTCCTCTTCATCGTTTGTTCCATAACGTTTCCTTTATGAACTTTCTGTCTGCGTATGCATTTTATATTTTATCTGAATATTACATCCTCCCCAGTGAAGTCGAAACTATTACAAACATTAACTTTACAATTTCCATTAATTAAGAAAGCTAATCTTACCATGACGATGTCATTCAGCAGTGGAATATGTCATGTGTGAATTGTCATCCTTATCCGCCGCACTTATGAAATGAATTACTTTACTAAATAAATGACTTAACAGAATTCTCAATTTTTCCATTAAGTTAAAAGATTAACTGACTGTGTCTGTGGCTGAGACAAAGGACATACAATTAGCTCATTCAATTAGGCTTAATTTAAAAAGAAATATAGCAGTTTACCTCCTGCAGCTATTCACATGTATTTTATTTGTATGAATTGACATAATTGGAAACATAATGAAATTATATTGGATACAACTGTCAGTGTTGTGTTTATCATCTGAGGACGTTGGAGAAGTGTGAGTATGTGAGGTCATTTTGGAGATTGCAGAGCCTTTTTTTCCACAGGTTATTTTTATGGCAGCTTTGCTGCTTGTCGCCACCATAGGCTGGTTATATTCTGTAGCAATATAGCCGGTCAGCTTTGCTGAGCTGTGCACCTGGGATTGAGGATTTGTCCATTTTGCTCTGAAAAATACTGTAGAAATATAACTATTTTCAGTATAGAAGGTGGGAGGTACACAAGGAGAATGTCAAGGACAACCTGTATATAAGACATTTTAAATGAAATATTTACAAGACTTTTGAAACTTACTGTACATGTTTTTATCTGGTCGTCAGATCACTGGGCCGCTGGTTTATCGTCTCTGTAAAAGTCCGAAGTGGATCATTTTGATCCAGAGTCTTGCTAACATAAATATCTCTGTTGTGAACTCCAATGTGGACATAAATATCTCTGTTGTGAAGTCCAATGTGGACATAAATATCTCTGTTGTGAACTCCAATGTGGACATAAATATCTCTGTTGTGAACTCCAATGTGGACATAAATATCTCTGTTGTGAACTCCAATGTGGACATAAATATCTCTGTTGTGAACTCCAATGTGGACATAAATATCTCTGTTGTGAACTCCAATGTGGACATAAGTATCTCTGTTGTGAAGTCCAATGTAAACATAAATATCTCTGTTGTGAACTCCAATGTGGACATAAATATCTCTGTTGTGAACTCCAATGTGGACATAAATATCTCTGTTGTGAACTCCAATGTGGACATAAATATCTCTGTTGTGAACTCCAATGTGGACATAAATATCTCTGTTGTGAACTCCAATGTGGACATAAGTATCTCTGTTGTGAAGTCCAATGTAAACATAAATATCTCTGTTGTGAACTCCAATGTGGACATAAGTATCTCTATTGTGAAGTCCAATGTTAACATAAGTATCTCTGTTGTGAACTCCAATGTGAACAGCTGACATATTCGTTTTGGCAGGACACCTGAGGTGATGTTGCATTTGCCTGTGTGATCCCTCTCTGGCCAGACATAGTGTTGACAATGTTTACTAATCCTACAGCTTCTACATCTGTATTGATTGCTGTTTGGGGGGTTTTAGACTGGGTTTCTGTATAGCACTTTGTGACATCGGCTGATGTAAAACGGGCTTTATAAATTCATTGGATTGATTTACCTGATACCCGTAGCCTGCTTATCTCAGAATAAAACTTGAGAAGTGTCCTGACATTCTATCAGTAACCTGTAGCTAGAACCTTACCGTCACCCTGCTAGAGGTACCTACCACAGACAGCACATAGGACTCAATAATAACTTGGTCTGACACACTCCTCCACAGGTTTTCCTTCTGTTTCTCTCTCTCCCTGCTACACATCGTACTCCTTTCATTCAATGCAAATGTATTTCTCTTGATAGTACCTGTCTTGACCCTGCGAGAGCTACCTACTTCCCCTTGATGACTCAACAATAACACAGTGTGACACACAGGAACTCTCCCTCTCTCTCTCTCTCTCTCTCTCTCTCTCTCTCTCTCTCTCTCTCGCTCTCTCTCCCTCTCTCTCTCTCTGTCTGTCTGTCTCTCTCTTTCTCTCTCCCTTTCTCTCTCTCTCCCTCTCTCTCTCTCTCTCTCTTTCTCTCTCTCTTTCTCTCTCCTCTCCCTCTCTTTCTCTCTCCTCTCCCTCTCTCTTTCTCTCTCCTCTCCCTCTCTCTTTCTCTCTCCTCTCTCCTCTCCCTCTCTCTCTCTCTCTCTCTCTCTCTCTCTCTCTCTCTTCTCTCTCTCTCTGTTTGTCTGTCTCTCTCTCTTCCTCTCTCACTCTACCTGCACATCTTACTCCTTTCATTTTAAACACTTCATTGTAGCCCATGTGTTTGAACCTAACCAGCATTAAGCCATCTCTCTCGATGTGTGTGTGGTGCGTTTGTGTGTATTTTCTTTCTCCTCTTGCTGTTCTTTGCTGCCTGGTCAGTCAGTGCTTGGGGCCTATTGTCATTGACTGTCAACCCCATCAGGGTGGATGTTAACTGGGGAAGACAAGCAGCCAGCTCCCCTGTCTCACCCAGCTGCCGAGGTAGTAAGAGGCTTCTCCGAGCCCTCATAGACTACAGAGAAATAAAATACATTGCACTGGAATACTTATGATTAGACTTTATTTGAACGATTAACAGGAGTACGTTGTTAGAGGTTCAAGCAGCGAAGCTGGTTAAACATTATTGTATTTGTTGGCGTTCATCATTATTATTAAACCAATTCCTCAAATTTGTTGGAAAAATTCAAATTCCGTCAGATAATACTGCCTAGAAGGATGCAAAGTTTCATGCTGGTAAAGGGCTATGGGCCAATTGGCCACAAGGTGGCGCTATAATTCTGAAATGTAGTACATGGGTGCCTCTCCCCACAAGGAACACATTTAGTACATGGGTCCCTCTCCTCACAAGGAACACATTTAGTACATGGGTCCCTCTCCTCACAAGGAACACATTTAGTACATGGGTCCCTCTCCTCACAAGGAACACATTTGGTACATGGGTCCCTCTCCTCACAAGGAACACATTTAGTACATGGGTCCCTCTCCTCACAAGGAACACATTTGGTACATGGGTCCCTCTCCTCACAAGGAACACATTTAGTACATGGGTCCCTCTCCTCACAAGGAACACATTTAGTACATGGGTCCCTCTCCTCACAAGGAACACATTTGGTACATGGGTCCCTCTCCTCACAAGGAACACATTTGGTACATGGGTCCCTCTCCTCACAAGGAACACATTTAGTACATGGGTCCCTCTCCTCACAAGGAACACATTTAGTACATGGGTCCCTCTCCTCACAAGGAACACATTTGCCTGAAGATCCCATCAGGTCCATCGTTATGTATTTTATGGCATTTCGATTTTGGTGAAAAACACTTAAATTACATCTCCTCTAGAACCACTGGGCACAATCTAGATGAAACTTGATATATGGCATCTGTGGACCAAGGTCGCTCAACACAATATTTTCCAGGATAGTATATCAAACAACATGGCCGCTACTGACCAATAAACTTTCACGTGGGCGTGGTCTTGCACATAAATGCAGGGATATTCATATTGGAACCAAACTTGGAACAAATGTCAATACCATATTTAGATTGAGCACACGGTGACGCTATATAACTGGCAAGATGTTTAAAGTAGTCAACTTCATTGAAAATTATCCAAAACATATCAAAGGATTTTGCATGGTCTGTTTGATGTGGACTTCTGATATTTGGCAAGTGTGGCCAGGAGTGCAGAAGTAGCTCATCCTAGGGCGATGTGGGCCATTTGTCCTGATGGTGGTGCTATAGGGCCAACGCTTTGAAACCAGGCATGGCTGCTTGGAGCTATATTTATCTTTATGACATCATAGCCAAGGCCTACAAAAGGGTGCGTATAAATGAAAGTTCTATCCGGAATCCTTGGGACGTACCTACCCTAAACCCTAAACCCTAAACCCTAACCCTAGCCTTAACCCCTACACTCACCCTCATCTTAACAATAACCCTTATCTAAACCTAACCTTAACCCTTACCTTAACTCTTTTAAATTTCAACTTCAATGGGTTGACGTCAGAGTTGGGACGTCCCAAGGATCCCAACCATAACAGAAAACGGACCTGTAAGACTGATGCACTGTACAGGAGAGATCAGAGGAAGCAGCTCCTGCTTAACCTCGGTTCATTAGTTATCTAATGAGTTTGTCTGTCAATGTGTTTTCACACCTCATCCTCATTCCTCTCACCATGGTGCAGTGCGCTGCATTTAACAGGATAGCATATTGGTTTGTTTGGGCTGGATGCATAATTTTAAAAAACGTTGTAAAAGCAGCAAATCATCCTGTGTCACTGCAAATTATTGCACATCTTTGATGATGTCACTAGGCAGGCTATAGTACATTTAAGTCATTTTAGCAGACGTTCTTATCCAGAGCGACTTACAAATTGGAAAGTTCATACATATTCATCCTGGTCCCCCCGTGGGGAATGAACCCACAACCCTGGCGTTGCAAGCGCCATGCTCTACCAACTGAGCCACACGGGACCACAAGTCTGATTGATTGATTCTGTCTGATTGATTGATGGACTTATTGATCCACAAACTGAAGATGTTCCAGTAACACGTACCACGGGGAGAAATCAGAATTCTTGCAGAATACGAGTGTTGAATGTGCAAAAAGGAACGGGCAGCCGGGCAACGAATGAAATTACGCAGCACTGCTGCCAAGGCAACTTGTCAGGACTGTGCCAATCAAACCCAAACCACAGGCGGTATAATCATCTTGTCCAGCCTGTTTTAATACAGCTGAGAAGTCCTGTCTCCTCTTCACTATCCAGCTCTCCAGCCCCTTGTACTGAGCCAGGTTTTATAATAGAGCAGATTTTAGAATTGGCTTGGATTTGGATTTTCTTCTCAAAGAATGTACTATACTAGCCTTCCTCTTCACCGGTCATACAATGCTCTGAACCCTGTGGCTAACTTTAACTGTGTGCTAGATGTCCTCCTCTCCTGCCTGCCTGAATATCCCCCTGCCTTTCTGCCAGACCTGGTTCAAATACTACATTTCTGATACTGTATCTATCCTTGATTTAGCTTACCTGTTGCAATATAACCAATAGAACAGTCTTAAAAGTACAAACCACACTCACCTGGCCCTCCGAGCAGGCTAAAGCCAACGCTCAAAAGTATTTGAAAGATTTCGAATAGTATTTAAACCCAGGTCTGCCTGCTTGCCTGCCTCCCTTTGCTTCTTTCAATGGAGATTGAGCCAGAGTGGGCTTATCGTCCTCCACACACTCCTCACCCAGTAAGTGGAATGGATTCTGTGCCTCTAGGATTAGTCTCTGAAATATCTACAACAATGCCTGCAGGAAACTGTAATATCTACAACAATGCCTGCAGGAAATAGTTTGGAAAAAGAAAGCTTCTACTTTATACTAGAACTTTTTTATTTTTTTATATTCCTGTGGTTGTTCTTTCCTGGAAGTGGAGGGAAAACTGTGTTCACCAATTGGTTGTGTCCCAAATGGCACCCTATAAAGTGTATAGTATACAGGGAATAGGGTATAATATACAGGGAGTATGGTGTAGTATACAGGGAGTAGGGTATAGTTTACAGGGAGTAGGGTATAGTACACATGAATAGGGTATAGTATACAGGGAATAGGGTATAGTATACAGGGAGTAGGGTATAGTATACAAGAATAGGGTATAGTATACAGGGAATAGGGTATAGTATACATGGAGTAGGGTATAGGATGCAGGAATAGGGTATAGTATACAGGGAATAGGGTATAGTATACAGGGAATAGGGTATAGTATACAGGGCGTAGGGTGTAGTATACAGGAATAGGGTATAGTATACAGGGAATAGGGTGTAATATACAGGGAATGGGGTATAGTATACATGGAATAGGGTATAGTATACAGGGAATAGGTATAATGCTGTTTAGGGAATAGGGTATAGTGCTGTATAAGGAATAGGGTATAGTAATATATAGGGAATATGGTATAGTATACAGGGAATAAGGTATAATGCTGTTTAGGGAATAGGGTATAGTGCTGTATAAGGTATATGGTATAGTATACAGGGAATAGGGTATAGTATACAGGGAATAAGGTATAATGCTGTTTAGGGAATAGGGTATAGTATACAGGGAGTAGGGTGTAGTATACAGGGAATAAGGTATAATGCTATATAGGGTATAGGGTATAGTAATATATAGGGTATAGTAATATATAGGGAATAGGCTATAGTAATATATAGGGAATAGGGTATGGTAATATATAGGGAATTAGGTATAGAAATACATAGGGAATAGGGTATAGTAATGTATAGGGAATAGGGTGTAGTATACAGGGAATGAGGTATAGTAATATATAAGGAATATGGTATAGTATACAGGGAATAGGGCATAGTATACAGGGAATAGGGTATAGTATACAGGGAATAAGGTATAGTAATATACAGGGAATATGATATAGTATACATGGAATAGGGTACAATGCTATATAGGGTATACTGCTATATAGGGTATAGGGTAAATCATTTATAGGGAATAGGGTATAGTAATTTATAGGGTATAGTAATATATAGGGAATAGGGTATAGTATATAGGATATAGTCATATATAGGGTATAGTAATATATAGGGAATATGGTATAGTAATATATAGGGAATATGATATAATATACAGGGAATAAGGTATAGTAATATACAGGGAATATGGTATAGTATACAGGGAATAGGGTACATTGCTATATAGGGTATAATGCTATATAGGGTATAGGGTAAGTCATTTATAGGTAATAGGGTATAGAAATATTAGGTAATATGGTATAGGAATATATAGGTAATATGGTATAGGAATATATTGGGGATAGGATATAGTATACAGGGAATAGGGTATATTAATATATTGGGAATAGGGTATAGTAATATATAGGGAATAGGGTATAGTAATATATAGGGAATAGGGTATAGTATACAGGGAATAGGGTATAATGCTATATAAGGAATAGGGTATAGTAATATACAGGGAATATGGTATAGTAATATATAGGGAATAGGGTATAGTAATATATAGGGAATTGGTTATAGAAATATATAGGTAATATGGTATAGTAATATAAAGGGAATAGGGTATAGAAATATATAGGTAATAGGGTATAGTAATATATAGGGACTTGGTTATAGAAATATATAGGTAATATGGTATAGGAATATATAGGGAATAGCTAGTAATATATAGGGAATAGCTAGTAATATATAGGGAATATGGTATAGTAATATATAGGTAATAGGGTATAGAAATATTAGGTAATATGGTATAGGAATATATAGGTAATAGGGTATAGAAATATTAGGTAATATGGTATAGTAATATATAGGTAATATGGTATAGGAATATATAGGTAATAGGGTATAGAAATATTAGGTAATAGGGTATAGTAATATATAGGTAATATGGTATAGGAATATATAGGTAATATGGTATAGGAATATATAGGGAATAGGGTATAGGGATATGTAGGGACTTGGTTATAGAAATATTAGGTAATAGGGTATAGGAATATATAGGTAATAGGGTATAGTATATAGGATATAGGAATATAGGGAATAGGGTATAGTATATAGGATATAGTAATATATAGGTTATAGTAATATATAGGGAATCGGGTGTAGTAATATATAGGGAATAGGATATAGTAATACATATGGAATAGGGTATCGTAATATATATAGGGAATAGGGTATAGTAATATATAGGGAATATGGTATAGTAATATATAGGGAATAGGGTATAGTAATATATATAGGGAATAGGGTATAGTAATATATAGTGAATAGGGTATAGTAATATATAGGGAATATGGTATAGTAATATATAGGGAATAGGGTATAGTAATATATATAGGGAATAGGGTATAGTAATATATAGGGAATATGGTGTAGTATACAGGGAATATGGTATAATAATATTTAATGAGTAGGGTATAATGCTATATAGGGAATAGTGTGCCATTTGGGACTTATACATGAAGTCCCTCCAAGGCAGTTTTTCTTTCACCTCAAGTGGAAAGTCATCCACGTTTTTAATGACTTTAATATGTGTTGGAACGCTTTCTGTGTGAATCGAAAGGATCATCATAGTTGTGGTATTACAGATTCAGCTAGGGCCTACAGGTGTGGGATCTTCATTTGAGTCGGTTTGCTACAGCACTAAAATAATCCGGCAGGTTCAGGAAATGTGATTATAATTCATGGAAAGTACAGGGAAAAGTATGTCAAACATTTCAAAGTGAAAATAAAAAAATGTAGGAAGCATTTTTAAACCTCAAATACACTACAAGTTTTAGTGTTTTGGGGGTATCTGCACTTTACTTTACTATTTATATTTTTGACGGCTTTTACTTTTACTTCACTACATTTCTAGTATTGTATTGTATTGTACTTGTTATTGTACTTTTTACTCCCTACATTTTACCTGACAACCAAAAGTACTTGTTACATTTTGAATGCTTAGCAGGACAGGAAAATTGCCAAATTCACGCACTTATCAAGAGAACACTTGGTCATCCCTACTGCCTCTGGGCTAGCGGACTCACTAAACAGAGAACACTTGGTCATCCCTACTGCCTCTGGGCTAGCGGACTCACTAAACAGAGAACACTTGGTCATCCCTACTGCCTCTGGGCTAGCGGACTCACTAAACAGAGAACACGTGGTCATCCCTACTGCCTCTGGGCTAGCGGACTCACTAAACACAAATGCATATTTTGTAAATGATGACCGAGTGTTGGAGTGTTGGAGTGTACACCTGGCTATCTTGACTAGTCTCCCAGTCTCTGCAGCTGAAAAACATCCCCACAGCATGATGCTGCCACCACCGTGCTTCAGCGTTGGGATGGTGCCAGGTTTCCTCCAGACCTGACACTTGGCATTCAGGCAAAGAGTCTGAATACTTACACTATGTAATTAATGTATTTCTGTTTTTTATGTTTAATACATTTGCAAAAATTTCTATAAACCTGTTTTTGATTTGTCATTATGGGGTATTATGTGTAGATTGATGAGGGGGATTTTTTTTCTTCATCCATTTTAAAATAAGGCTGTAACTTAACAAAATGTGGAAGGGTCAAGGGGTCTGAATACATGCATGAATAGCATTTAAATTGGTATTACACAAAAAAAGTCATGCAAAAACAGACCTCTTCTCCTCAGCAGACAAATCTGATTCTAGTTGAACTCTACGATTATTATAAATGAGTCTAAAAACACCTCAACCTCATGTATCCGTACAGTAGATGACAGCTCGGATTTAAAAAAAAATCTACATACATGCATGGATGCATAACAATAATTTATACACAAGGCTGACTTTCTGGACCTATATCACGCCAACTCCTTGACTATAAACTGCTGGAATATCTCAAATGGATGACCTTTTAAATCCAGGAATAGTCTTAATCTGGGCCGTAGAAGTGGCACCCAATCGTCTTTCAACTCACGTTGGTGTATTCAGGCAGAAACTCTGACAGTAACAGCTTGTCAATGGGAATCTCTGCAGACGATTGTAGTGAGAGTCTATGCCTAGACAGTCTGAGCCTGTTGCACTAAAAGGCCCATGAATTTTTGAAGAGATCAGAGTGGTTACAGTAGGCTAGACCTCATAACCCCAGGCTGGTTCATATTTGAAGTATATCGCTGACTGAGATAGTACTCTGAGAGGCCCTTTCACCTGTTCTGTTCTCCTTGTTTCACTGAGCGCACATGAACAAGCAGACAGACACGCATACACACACACGCATTGTCAGATACACATTGTCAGATACAATAAACATTACCCTCACGTTGGCATTCAAGTGGATTATGTCACTATTTTCCTCCTCTCTTTTAACTCCTCTCCTCTCCAAGAAGCTGCTCTGTTTGCCATTATCTCAGATATAATGTCAAATCAGTCAAAGGGAGCGTCGGGTGGTGCGGTATTATAATGTGGAGCGTCGAGTGGTGCGGTATTATAATGTGAAGTGTCTAGTGGTATTATAATGTGGAGCGTCTAGTGGTGCGGTATTATAATGTGAAGTGTCTAGTGGTGCGGTATTATAATGTGGAGCGTCTAGTGGTGCGGTATTATAATGTGGAGCGTCTAGTGGTGCGGTATTATAATGTGGAGCCTCTAGTGGTGCGGTATTATAATGTGGAGCGTCTAGTGGTATTATAATGTGGAGCGTCTAGTGGTGCGGTATTATAATGTGGAGCGCCGAGTGGTGCGGTATTATAATGTGGAGCGTTGAGTGGTGCGGTATTATAATGTGGAGCGTCTAGTGGTGTGGTATTATAATGTGGAGCGTCTAGTGGTGCGGTATTATAATGTGGAGCGTTGAGTGGTGCGGTATTATAATGTGGAGCGTCTAGTGGTGCGGTATTATAATGTGGAGCGTTGAGTGGTGCGGTATTATAATGTGGAGCGTCTAGTGGTGCGGTATTATAATGTGGAGCGTCTAGTGGTGCGGTATTATAATGTGGAGCGTCGAGTGGTGCGGTATTATAATGTGGAGCCTCTAGTGGTGCGGTATTATAATGTGGAGCGTCTAGTGGTGCGGTATTATAATGTGGAGCGTCGAGTGGTGCGGTATTATAATGTGGAGCCTCTAGTGGTGCGGTATTATAATGTGGAGCGTCTAGTGTTGCGGTATTATAATGTGGAGCGTCGAGCGGTGCGGTATTATAATGTGGAGCGTCTAGTGGTGCGGTATTATAATGTGGAGCGTCGAGTGGTGCGGTATTATAATGTGGAGCGTCTAGTGGTGCGGTATTATAATGTGGAGCGTCGAGTGGTGCGGTATTATAATGTGAAGCGTCTAGTGGTGCGGTATTATAATGTGGAGCGTCGAGTGGTGCGGTATTATAATGTGGAGCGTCTAGTGGTGCGGTATTATAATGTGGAGCCTCTAGTGGTGCGGTATTATAATGTGGAGCGTCTAGTGGTGCGGTATTATAATGTGGAGCGTCGAGGGGTGCGGTATTATAATGTGAAGCGTCGAGTGGTGCTGTATTATAATGTGGAGCCTCTAGTGGTGCGGTATTATAATGTGGAGCGTCTAGTGGTGCGGTATTATAATGTGGAGCGTCGAGTGGTGCGGTATTATAATGTGGAGCGTCTAGTGGTGCGGTATTATAATGTGGAGCGTCTAGTGGTGCGGTATTATAATGTGAAGCGTCGAGTGGTGCGGTATTATAATGTGGAGCGTCTAGTGGTGTGGTATTATAATGTGGAGCGTCTAGTGGTGCGGTATTATAATGTGGAGCGTCGAGTGGTGCGGTATTATAATGTGGAGCGTCTAGTGGTGCGGTATTATAATGTGGAGCGTCTAGTGGTGCGGTATTATAATGTGGAGCGTCGAGTGGTGCGGTATTATAATGTGGAGCGTCTAGTGGTGCGGTATTATAATGTGGAGCGTCTAGTGGTGCGGTATTATAATGTGGAGCGTCTAGTGGTGCGGTATTATAATGTGGAGCGTCGAGTGGTGCGGTATTATAATGTGGAGCGTCTAGTGGTGCGGTATTATAATGTGGAGCGTCGAGTGGTGCGGTATTATAATGTGGAGCGTCTAGTGGTGCGGTATTATAATGTGGAGCGTCGAGTGGTGCGGTATTATAATGTGGAGCGTCTAGTGGTGCGGTATTATAATGTGGAGCGTCGAGTGGTGCGGTATTATAATGTAGAGCGTCTAGTGGTGCGGTATTATAATGTGGAGCGTCGAGTGGTGCGGTATTATAATGTGGAGCGTCGAGTGGTGCGGTATTATAATGTGGAGAGTCTAGTGGTGCGGTATTATAATGTGGAGCGTCGAGTGGTGCGGTATTATAATGTGGAGCGTCTAGTGGTGCGGTATTATAATGTGGAGCGGTATTATAATGTGGAGCGTCGAGTGGTGCGGTATTATAATGTGAAGCGTCTAGTGGTGCGGTATTATAATGTGGAGCGTCTAGTGGTGCGGTATTATAATGTGGAGCGTCGAGTGGTGCGGTATTATAATGTGGAGCGTCTAGTGGTGCGGTATTATAATGTGGAGCGTCTAGTGGTGCGGTATTATAATGTGGAGCGTCGAGTGGTGCGGTATTATAATGTGGAGCGTCTAGTGGTGCGGTATTATAATGTGGAGCGTCGAGCGGTATTATAATGTGGAGCGTCTAGTGGTGCGGTATTATAATGTGGAGCCTCTAGTGGTGCGGTATTATAATGTGGAGCGTCTAGTGGTGCGGTATTATAATGTGGAGCGTCGAGGGGTGCGGTATTATAATGTGAAGCGTCGAGTGGTGCGGTATTATAATGTGGAGCCTCTAGTGGTGCGGTATTATAATGTGGAGCGTCTAGTGGTGCGGTATTATAATGTGGAGCGTCGAGGGGTGCGGTATTATAATGTGAAGCGTCGAGTGGTGCGGTATTATAATGTGGAGCGTCTAGTGGTGCGGTATTATAATGTGGAGCGTCTAGTGGTACGGTGTTATAATGTGGAGCGGCGAGGGGTGCGGTATTATAATGTGGAGCGTCGAGTGGTGTGGTATTATAATGTGGAGCGTCTAGTGGTGCGGTATTATAATGTGGAGCGTCGAGTGGTGCGGTATTATAATGTGGAGCGTCTAGTGGTGCGGTATTATAATGTGGAGCGTCTAGTGGTGCGGTATTATAATGTGGAGCGTCTAGTGGTGCGGTATTATAATGTGGAGCGTCTAGTGGTGCGGTATTATAATGTGGAGCGTCTAGTGGTGCGGTATTATAATGTGGAGCGTCTAGTGGTGCGGTATTATAATGTGGAGCGTCGAGTGGTGCGGTATTATAATGTGGAGCGTCTAGTGGTGCGGTATTATAATGTGGAGCGTCGAGTGGTGCGGTATTATAATGTGGAGCGTCTAGTGGTGCGGTATTATAATGTGGAGCGTCTAGTGGTGCGGTATTATAATGTGGAGCGTCTAGTGGTGCGGTATTATAATGTGGAGCGTCTAGTGGTGCGGTATTATAATGTGGAGCGTCTAGTGGTGCGGTATTATAATGTGGAGCGTCGAGTGGTGCGGTATTATAATGTGGAGCGTCTAGTGGTGCGGTATTATAATGTGGAGCGTCTAGTGGTGCGGTATTATAATGTGGAGCGTCTAGTGGTACGGTGTTATAATGTGGAGCGGCGAGGGGTGCGGTATTATAATGTGGAGCGTCGAGTGGTGCGGTATTATAATGTGGAGCGTCTAGTGGTGCGGTATTATAATGTGGAGCGTCGAGTGGTGCGGTATTATAATGTGGAGCGGCGAGTGGTGCGGTATTATAATGTGGAGCGTCTAGTGGTGCGGTATTATAATGTGGAGCGTCTAGTGGTGCGGTATTATAATGTGGAGCGTCTAGTGGTGCGGTATTATAATGTGGAGCGTCTAGTGGTGCGGTATTATAATGTGGAGCGTCGAGTGGTGCGGTATTATAATGTGGAGCGTCTAGTGGTGCGGTATTATAATGTGGAGCGTCGAGTGGTGCGGTATTATAATGTGGAGCGTCTAGTGGTGCGGTATTATAATGTGGAGCGTCTAGTGGTGCGGTATTATAATGTGGAGCGTCTAGTGGTGCGGTATTATAATGTGGAGCGTCTAGTGGTGCGGTATTATAATGTGGAGCGTCTAGTGGTGCGGTATTATAATGTGGAGCGTCGAGTGGTGCGGTATTATAATGTGGAGCGTCTAGTGGTGCGGTATTATAATGTGGAGCGTCTAGTGGTGCGGTATTATAATGTGGAGCGTCTAGTGGTACGGTGTTATAATGTGGAGCGGCGAGGGGTGCGGTATTATAATGTGGAGCGTCGAGTGGTGCGGTATTATAATGTGGAGCGTCTAGTGGTGCGGTATTATAATGTGGAGCGTCGAGTGGTGCGGTATTATAATGTGGAGCGTCTAGTGGTGCGGTATTATAATGTGGAGCGTCTAGTGGTGCGGTATTATAATGTGGAGCGTCTAGTGGTGCGGTATTATAATGTGGAGCGTCTAGTGGTGCGGTATTATAATGTGGAGCGTCGAGTGGTGCGGTATTATAATGTGGAGCGTCTAGTGGTGCGGTATTATAATGTGGAGCGTCGAGTGGTGCGGTATTATAATGTGGAGCGTCTAGTGGTGCGGTATTATAATGTGGAGCGTCTAGTGGTGCGGTATTATAATGTGGAGCGTCTAGTGGTGCGGTATTATAATGTGGAGCGTCTAGTGGTGCGGTATTATAATGTGGAGCGTCTAGTGGTGCGGTATTATAATGTGGAGCGTCGAGTGGTGCGGTATTATAATGTGGAGCGTCTAGTGGTGCGGTATTATAATGTGGAGCGTCTAGTGGTGCGGTATTATAATGTGGAGCGTCGAGTGGTGCGGTATTATAATGTGGAGCGTCTAGTGGTGCGGTATTATAATGTGGAGCGTCTAGTGGTGCGGTATTATAATGTGGAGCGTCTAGTGGTACGGTGTTATAATGTGGAGCGGCGAGGGGTGCGGTATTATAATGTGGAGCGTCGAGTGGTGCGGTATTATAATGTGGAGCGTCTAGTGGTGCGGTATTATAATGTGGAGCGTCGAGTGGTGCGGTATTATAATGTGGAGCGGCGAGTGGTGCGGTATTATAATGTGGAGCGTCTAGTGGTGCGGTATTATAATGTGGAGCGTCTAGTGGTGCGGTATTATAATGTGGAGCGTCTAGTGGTGCGGTATTATAATGTGGAGCGTCTAGTGGTGCGGTATTATAATGTGGAGCATATAACCTATCCATCTTTCTTTATCTCGGTGGCTTCGTCACAAACGGCACCCTATTCCCTATATAGTACACTACTGCCTTATGGGCGCTGGTCAAAAGTAGTGCACTATATAGGGAATAGGGTTCCATTTGGAATGCTAACCTTCAACTGTGGTCTAATTCAATAATTTTCAACAGGTAACTCGTCCTGGCATTTTGGCATTCAGCAGACTGGATTTGTGCGTGTGTGTGTGTGTGCGTGTGTGTGTGCGTGCGTGCGCGTGTGCATGTGTCTGTGTGTGTGTGTGTGTGTGTGTGTGTCTCCCTTGAGCAAGGCACTTAGATCTTATTGCTTCTGTAAGTCACTCTGGATCAGTAAATAGGCTAAATTGTAAATGCCTGTTATGCATGCCAGACGTGGGTTCAAATACTATTTCATTATCTCGATTACTTTTCAAGACAAAGCAAATATAAAGAACAACTAGTCGAATATTGGAATGTATTTGAAAATAGTATTAGGAAAATGTTGGCATGTGTTTACAATTACTTCAATTACATATCGCTGGAAGTATTTGAAAGCAGTGTTATTTGTTATGTATTTGAAAATGGTTGTGAATGTACTTTGTGGTTTAGTTTGAGGTAACAAACAACTTAACATGTATCTATTTGCCTTATTATTCTGACTTTGTTCACGATATGCAGCTCATACTTTACTGTCTCACTAAAGAGAACAAGATACCTTGTTACATAAAAAAACAACAACATCAGTTTCAAAAAGCTTGTCGAACATTGAGCAGAGATCTGGTCTGAAGATATGCCCTCCAACGCCGGAAGAACGCTCCACAGCTGCTGCATAGGATGCTGGGACGTGTACCCAGCAAACAGAGGACGTCCTAAGGACCTCCAGCGACGTTCCCATTAGATCCCTTAAGGGTTTCAGTGTGACCTTATCCCTCTGATGTTCTGAGTACGCTCTAAGGGAACGTTTTCTGTACGTTCACAGGACGTCACTGAGGATCATGACAGGACCATCTCAGGACGTTCATTTTACAAGTTCTTTGAATGTCGTGTGATGTTCCCAAGGGAACGTTTTTTTGGGGGACCTTTTTCTAGTTCCCAGTTTGTTCCCAGGACGTTTTTAGTATGTTCTTGGGATGTTGTTTCATGGTCCCCTGAAGCTCCCGAGTGTCACAAATCATTATAAGTAAATGGTATCGGGGGTTTAGCGTAAGTGGTATGCTGTTCATATAAAATAGTGCTCAAATCTTTAAACAATGACAACTTGGTACTGACTTTTCAATATGAAACCCTGACCTGGGATTTGAACTCACAACCTCAGAATTTGGGGTACGCTGCACAACAATGTCTGTGGAATTTCGGAAGTCCCCTACACATTCACTACCTATAATACATCTCTTAGCAAAAGAGTGTCGTCTGCACTGCTATTTAAATGACCAGTTGATCTGACTATTCTCTCATTGATTTCATTTACTTATTTCAACAATTTGAGTTTTTTTGTTTTCTGTTTAGTTGTCTAATGTTGATGGGGAATATGATTCCGTTTTAATGTTACTCCTGAATCACTATGAGAAATATAGTCAAATGACTTTGAAGTGTGAAGTGTAGGAATAGGCCTACCGGTGAAAGCAGTAGACGACACAGTCGTCGATACAGACATGGTGCAGGATGTTCTCCAATGCTGCTAGGGGAAGCTGAGTGAAAAGGTTTGGGAACTCTTGGACTAAAGCATTATCCAGCCTGTCCTCTGGAGTTGTTGTTAACTTTAATCTTTCAATGAATCAGCCTCAAGATAAAGACCCGGGCTAACTTATTTTCTCTGTATTTTCTATGAACCCTGGGTTTGAAGATACGGGTTGACACTGTGGATGATTACAGTAGAGATTATTTTTAGAACCCGGAACATAATGGAACGTTAGCATTAGAATCCCTGTACGTTCCGGAACACTAATGAAGGCTGACAAGGAAATATGCTTCCACTACTAACTGATTTTCCACTGTATTGCATTTTTGCTGATGTTTCCCAAGTTCACTAAGAAACTCCGCACTTGAATGAGGGCTTAATTTACTGTCAAAAAGGGGTTCCCGCTCAATTATGTATTTCTGGACCCTGAAATGATAGAAAAGGGCAATTTAGCTACCGATCAGTGAGTCCCACTACTTGTGAGAAAGGAGACGTAGCTTCTCAGCGTATGGAGACGTCTCTAAATGAGATGCGAGGCGCTGTATAGAGATTAATGGCACCTCTGAACCATTCACTTGCCTTATAGCCCAAAATAATCTTCAGTCAGAGAGACAGAGACAGACAGGGTCTAATCTCTTCTAGCTAGATGGGTTTTCTTCCTGAATGGTGAGTCTGCAGTCTGTGACTGACTTCTACGCTTCAGTGCCCACAGAGTTACAGAGTAGAGAGAGGCATGGTAGGATGGGTGACAGAGTAGAGGTCTGTTATCTAATAGGTTCTGCTGTGTACTGTGCAGGGCTGATGGTAGGATGGGTGACAGAGTAGAGGTCTGTTATCTAATAGGTTCTGCTGTGTACTGTGCAGGGCTGATGGTAGGATGGGTGACAGAGTAGAGGTCTGTTATCTAATAGGTTCTGCTGTGTACTGTGCAGGGCTGATGGTAGGATGGGTGACAGAGTAGAGGTCTGTTATCTAATAGGTTCTGCTGTGTACTGTGCAGGGCTGATGGTAGGATGGGTGACAGAGTAGAGGTCTGTTATCTAATAGGTTCTGCTGTGTACTGTGCAGGGCTGATGGTAGGATGGGTGACAGAGTAGAGGTCTGTTATCTAATAGGTTCTGCTGTGTACTGTCCAGGGCTGATGGTAGGATGGGTGACAGAGTAGAGGTCTGTTATCTAATAGGTTCTGCTGTGTACTGTCCAGGGCTGATGGTAGGATGGGTGACAGAGTAGAGGTCTGTTATCTAATAGGTTCTGCTGTGTACTGTGCAGGGCTGATGGTAGGATGGGTGACAGAGTAGAGGTCTGTTATCTAATAGGTTCTGCTGTGTACTGTCCAGGGCTGATGGTAGGATGGGTGACAGAGTAGAGGTCTGTTATCTAATAGGTTCTGCTGTGTACTGTCCAGGGCTGATGGTAGGATGGGTGACAGAGTAGAGGTCTGTTATCTAATAGGTTCTGCTGTGTACTGTCCAGGGCTGATGGTAGGATGGGTGACAGAGTAGAGGTCTGTTATCTAATAGGTTCTGCTGTGTACTGTCCAGGGCTGATGGTAGGATGGGTGACAGAGTAGAGGTCTGTTATCTAATAGGTTCTGCTGTGTACTGTGCAGGGCTGATGGTAGGATGGGTGACAGAGTAGAGGTCTGTTATCTAATAGGTTCTGCTGTGTACTGTGCAGGGCTGATGGTAGGATGGGTGACAGAGTAAAGGTCTGTTATCTAATAGGTTCTGCTGTGTACTGTCCAGGGCTGATGGTAGGATGGGTGACAGAGTAGAGGTCTGTTATCTAATAGGTTCTGCTGTGTACTGTCCAGGGCTGATGGTAGGATGGGTGACAGAGTAGAGGTCTGTTATCTAATAGGTTCTGCTGTGTACTGTGCAGGGCTGATGGTAGGATGGGTGACAGAGTAGAGGTCTGTTATCTAATAGGTTCTGCTGTGTACTGTGCAGGGCTGATGGTAGGATGGGTGACAGAGTAGAGGTCTGTTATCTAATAGGTTCTGCTGTGTACTGTGCAGGGCTGATGGTAGGATGGGTGACATCGCTGAGAGGCTCTGCAGAGACAGACAGTGATATAACTCAGTCATTTTAGCATACTGTTGCACATGCATTCCAAGTACAGCCTACAGCAGTTATTGAGTGTAAGGAGGGCAGTTACTTTTTCACACAGGGGCATTGGATGTTGCATAACTTTGTTAATTAAATAAATAAAATAAGTATCGATATGTTGTGTTATTTGTTCACTCAGATTGCCTTTATCTAATATTAGGTTGAAGATCTGGTAACATTCAGTGTCAAAAATATGAAACAATCACAACGGGAGTTATGCTAGTATGGATATTCAAACATAGTAAAAACTTTACACACACACGCCTCCTCCTCCTCCTCCCGTTAGTTAATGAAATGAACAATGAAATTACGTGAATAAATTAATAGCCAACAAGGCAAATGATTAGCACCACACAATTCTACTACTGCTTCAGTTAGCCGGCAGTAGAGAGGGAGAGATGGAGTGGGAGAACAAGAGCAACCAAGAGGAAGAGAGGGAGAAAGTTTGTCTTTTCCATTTGCTTTGGCAATGTAAACAAATGTTTCACATGAAAATAAAGCCCTTTGAATTGAAATGAAAGAAAGACAGAAAGAGAGAAAGAGAAAGAGAGAGACAGAGAGAAAGATCAAGAGGACATAGAGAGAGACAGCGAGGGACACATAGAGAGAGACAGCGAGGGACACATAGAGAGAGACAGCGAGGGACACATAGAGAGAGACAGCGAGGGACACATAGAGAGAGACAGCGAGGGACACATAGAGAGAGAGAGAGGCCGAGAAAAAGATCTAGAGGGATGAGACGTAGGGAGAAACAGAGAGAACGCTAGAGAGAGAGAGAGCGAGGCCAAGGTATTTAAGTGTAGGTCCTACAAATAGCAGCAGAGCCCTGCAGGTAGGGAGAAATGTCACACAGAGCCTGAGTTCCGAATGGCAACCTATTCCCTATAAACCGCACTACCTTTAACCAGGGCCCATAGGGAATAGGGTGCCATTTGGGATTCATCCAGAGACTATCTATAAGGAACTGTCAGCAGAATCAACCCTTAGAGCCTTCGACCTCACCAGAAATGATATGGTATCAAAGGGATCAGCCACTGACGATGCAGAGGCAATGATTCAGCATTTCAAGAATTGCACTATTAAACTAGCATAGCACAGTAAGTGTTAATGTATTAAACTAGCATAGCACAGTAAGTGTTAATGTATTAAACTAGCATAGCACAGTAAGTGGTAATGTATTAAACTAGCATAGCACAGTAAGTGGTAATGTATTAAACTAGCATAGCACAGTAAGTGTTAATGTATTAAACTAGCATAGCACAGTAAGTGGTAATGTATTAAACTAGCATAGCACAGTAAGTGTTAATGTATTAAACTAGCATAGCACAGTAAGTGTTAATGTATTAAACTAGCATAGCACAGTAAGTGTTAATGTATTAAACTAGCATAGCACAGTAAGTGTTAATGTATTAAACTAGCATAGCACAGTAAGTGTTAATGTATTAAACTAGCATAGCACAGTAAGTGTTAATGTATTAAACTAGCATAGCACAGTAAGTGTTAATGTATTGAACTAGCATAGCACAGTAAGTGTTAATGTATTAAACTAGCATAGCACAGTAAGTGTTAATGTATTAAACTAGCATAGCACAGTAAGTGTTAATGTATTAAAGTTAGCATAGCACAGTAAGTGTTAATGTATTAAACTAGCATAGAACAGTAAGTGTTAATGTATTAAACTAGCATAGCACAGTAAGTGTTAATGTATTAAACTAGCATAGTACAGTAAGTGTTAATGTATTAAACTAGCATAGCACAGTAAGTGGTAATGCATTAAACTAGCATAGCACAGTAAGTGTTAATGTATTAAACTAGCATAGCACAGTAAGTGGTAATGTATTAAACTAGCATAGCAGAGTAAGTGGTAATGCATTAAACTAGCATAGCACAGTAAGTGCTAATGTATTAAACTAGCATAGGATGGTAAGTGTTATCTTGTGTTTTATTGTTTTGTGTTTGTCTGTTTATATGCTGTTTTATTTCTGCCATATCTGTCTTTAAAGTCTACCCAGGGTCGGTATGAAAGGGGGAATCATGTACTGTTCAGTAAAAACATTTCACAGTGCGACTGTTTGTATACTCTCATAGCTCCAGTTATAGTGGCTGGTGTTGGTGGTTTACACTGGTAACAATAAAAAGACATCGGATCTATACTTTAGATATTACCAGTATGTTGTTTGAGCAGTTATATTTCCCCAAGCTGTCTTTAAAGTCTACCCAGGATCGGTATTAAAGGAGAAATCAACTTCTGTTCAATAGTAACTGGCATTTTCATCATGACACTATGGGGCCAATTTCCCAGAGGTACAGTTATCCTGGACTAGGCAGAGTATGTGTATATTCTCAAAAGTGCTGTTAGGTGGTGGTTTATCCTTACCGCTGTGTTACTGTAGAGGTGGTGGTTTATCCTTACCGCTGTGTTACTGTAGAGGTGGTGGTTTATCCTTAC